>NC_056057.1:29125509-29432731 GCF_016772045.2 Ovis aries | reverse complement strand
TCCAGTGGGAAGGAAAAAAAAAAAGTGTGAGGTACTAAAAATCATGCTTAGAAAGAACTTCAGATGAAACTGGAGAAACAGAAGACAAAGGGACTCTCCGTAAAGCTCTTAGATAATCCAGGGGAGGATGGGAAGGGCCTGAACAAAATCAGAGGTTCATTGTGAATGTAGAATTAATAGCACATGGTCATTGATTTGATAAAAGTGATAGGGGAAGGAGGACAAATCAGAAGTGCCTCTGAGTTTTAAAGAATAGTATTAAGAGTGATAGAAATAGTAAAGTGATGAATGAAAGCAGACTGAAGACTCATTTTGTGAGTATCTCTGCTGAATCTCTTTCATTGATGTCCATGTATCTGGTTGTGAGCACACTGCATTGCACAATGATTGTAAGCTGAATGAAAAACAGATGAAGCGTTCATGATGACCAACATCATAAGTTATTCTCTGGTCTCTTGGAACATGAGCCCACTTTACACATGACATTTTATTTCAAAACATCATGTTCAGAAGGGAATATTGTTGGCAACACTTAGAATACTGCCCTTGCATCAAATAGAAATTAGTACTTTTGATAATTACTTACTAGAATGTAGTCCACTGACAAACTCTGAAGTGTTGTTCATTGCAGCTCAGCATATCAGGACTAGAACTCTGAGAGAATAATAGTGCCCTGAGTACATACTGATTTGATGTGTGTTTTCATTCCAATCCCAAAGAAAGGCAATGCCTAAGAATGCTCAGACTACCACACAATTGCACTCATCTCACACGCTAGCAAAGTAATGCTCAAAATTCTCCAAGCCAGGCTTCAACAGTACATGAACCATGAACTTGCACATGTTCAAGCTGGATTTATAAAAGGCAGAGGATGGCCAACATCCTTTGGATCATTGAAAAAGCAAGAAAGTTCCAGAAAAACATCTGCTTCTGTTTTATTGACTATGCCAAAGTCTTCTACTGGGTGGCTCACAACAAACTGTGGAAAATTCTTAAAGAGATGGGAATAACAGACCACCTGACCTATCTCTTGAGAAATCTGTATGCAGGTCAGGAAGCAGTAGTTAGAACTGGACATGGAACAACAGACTGGTTCCAAATCGGGAAAGGAGTATGTCAAAGCTGTATATTGTCACTGTGTTTATTTAACTTATATGCAGAGGGCATCATGAGAAAGGCTGGGTTGGAGGAAGCACAAGCTGAAATCAAGATTGCCAAGAAAAATATCAATAATCTCAGATATGCAGATGACACCACCCTTATGGCAGAAAGCAAAGAACTAAAGAGCCTCTTGATGAAAGTGAAAAAGTTGGCTGAAACTCAACATTCAGAAAACTAAGATTATGGCATCTGGTCCCATCACTTCATGGCAAATAGATGAGGAAACAATGGAAACACTGACAGACTTTATTTTTTTTGAGCTCCAAAATCACTGCAGATGGTGACTGCAATGATGAAATTAAAAGATGCTTGCTCCTTGGAAGAAAAGTTATGACCAACCTAGACAGTAGCAGACAAAAGCAGAGATATTACTTTGCCAACAAAGGTCCATCTAGTTAAAGCTATGGTTTTTCCAGTAGTCATGTATGGATGTGAGAGTTGGACTATAAAGAAAGCTGAGCACCAAAAAATTGATGCTTTTGAACTATGGTGTTGGAGAAGACTCTTGGGAGTCCCTTGGACTGCAAGGAGATCCAACCAGTCAATCCTAAAGGAGACCAGTCCTGAATATTCATTGGAAGGACTGATGCTGAAGCTGAAGCTCCAATACTTTGGCCACCTGCTGTGAAGAACTGACTCATTGAAAAAGATCTGGATGCTGGGAAAGATTGAAGGTGGGAGGAGAAGGGGACAATAGAGATGGCTGGATGGCATCACTGACTCAATGGACATGAGTTTGAGTAAACTCTGGGAGTTGGTGATGGACAGGGAAGCCTGGGGTACTGTAGTCTGTGGGATTGCAGAGTCAGACACGACTGAACAACTGAACTGAACTGAACCCACATCCATAAAGGGGCAAATATACATACAGTTTTGGCATAAGACAAGATTTTATGATAAAATAAAGAATGGATGTATAATTTTTTTATAGTTCCTATCAAGAATTCAGACACTGGACTATACTCATCAATTATAATACTCAGAAGTATTATTATTTTAACAATTATGAATACCTCCAATTGCTTATGGTTTATTGGGTATTAGAAATTACGCTAAGCATCAAACACACCATAAGCATTATGTCATTAATTATTTTAAAACCACTGCAAGATGAGGATTGAAGAAGGCAATGGCAACCCACTCCAGTACTCTTGCCTGGAAAATCCCATGGATGGAGGAGCCTGGTGGGCTGCAGTCCATGGGGTCACTAAGAGTCGGACACGACTGAGCAACTTCACTCTCACTTTTCACTTTTTTGCATTGGAGAAGGAAATGGGAACCCACTCCAGTGTTCTTGCCTGGAGAATCCCAGGGACGGGGGAGCCTCGTGGGTGGCTGTCTATGGGGTCACACAGAGTCGGACATGACTGAAGTGACTTAGCAGCAGCAAGATGAGGATATCTGTAGTAGTATATCCATTTTATTAATGTGTGTGCATGCTTAGTCACTCAGTCATGTCTAAATCTTTGTGACCACGTGGATTGTAGCCCATTAGGCTCCTCTGCCCATGGGGTTCTCCAGGCAAGAATACTGGAGTGGGTTGCCAATTCTTCCTATAGGGGAATCTTCCCAACCCAGTGATTGAACCCAGATCTCCTGTGTCTCTGGCATTGCAGGTGGGTTCTTTACTGCTATGCCACCTGGGAAGCCCCTCAATTTTACAGATGGGGAATTGAGATTCAGAGTTAAGGTAGTTGCTATAAGTCCCACTAACATGTGGCATAACCAGATTTAAAACCCATGTTTTCCTGACTCCAAAGTCTGTACCCTTAACACTACTCCACCCATTTTTTCCAAGCTCTGGCTATATAAAGCAGCACTGGTTCTATACCCCAGACCTTAGTGAACAGCACTCATTGGTTAATCATTTCCTAGAATGAGGAATGTCCTGAAACATAAACACAGCTCCAACAGTTCCTCAGGGTGGCTGGCAGTTCAGCTTGAAAAGGCATTGCGGATACCTTTCTTCCACTTGTAATTCTCTTCTGTGAGCTGACACACAGCCATCATGCTGTCTTGTCAAGAGAACTAGATTATTTTTTCTTCTGATATTTGTGTTTCTTCTTCATGTCATTTAACAGAGAAACCATGAAACCTGCATTTTCCTAATTCTTCACATTAAAAATAATAATAATAACCATGATATCTTTTTCCTCAAATTACTTGTTCTTATCTTTTTCCTCCAGAAATCAAACTTAAAATTGCATTCCATTTTTCACAATTCCCCTCAATTTCTCCCAAGTATTACAGTTAGTTCTCACAGACACTTTTGGAAACAAAACACTATTCAAGGAAATGAGCATTGGGAAATTATAACCTCTAAAACAAATATTTAAAAAGAGCATAAGACACATTTCTCCCTCAGAGCTTCTGAAGCTGTATCTTGGTGATAAATTGTGGAAGCCCCACTTTACTTCTGAGAGATTAATGTTACTTTTATTGAGCTGTGTAAAGTATAAAACTTTAAAATTATTGGATTATGGGTAGTGTTTGTTTAAAAACTTCAAAACATTGTAAGGATTCCCAGGTAGCTCAGAGGTAAAGAATCTGCCTGCCAAAGCAGCAGACACTGGAGACATGGGTTTGATCCCTGGGTCAAGAGTATTCCCAGGAGAAGGAAATGGCAGCCCACTCCAGTATTCTTGCCAGGAAAATTCCATGGACAGAGGAGCCTGGTGGACTGCATTCCATGGGGTCGCAGAGAGGCAGACAGACTGAGCAGAGACAAGCATTGAAGACCCCATGTGTTTTCATCTGTTCTCCTGTTTGAGTGCAGAATGGCCTGGAATAGACAAAGAAGGCCGGAAGTATCTATCACCCAACAGCAAATTTCCATCCATTTAAGATTGCTAAATGTTAATTATTCTGCAATACAAATAACAATAGATAGGGTAAACTTATGGACCAGACAGAAGCCCCCCAGGCTCCTCTGTCTATGAGGATCTTATAGGCAAAAATACTGGAATGGGTTGCCATGCCCTCCTCCAGGGGATCTCCCCAACCCAGGGATCGAACCCTCATCTCTTGCATCTCCTGCATTGGCAGGCAGGTTCCTTATGACTAGTGACACCTTTGCTGTTGCTGTTCAGCCACTCAGTCCTGCCTGACTCTTTGTGACCCCATGGACTACAGCACTCCAGGCTTCCCCATGCTTCACCATCTCCAGGAGTTTGCTTAAATTCATGTCCATTGAGTCAGTGATACCATGCAACCATCTCATCCTCTGTCGTCCCCTTCTCCTCCCGCCTTCAATCTTTCCCAGCATCAGGGTCTTTTCTAATGAGTCGACACTTCGCATCAGGTGGCCAAAGTATCAGAGCTTCAGCTTCAGCATCAGTCCTTCCAATGAATATTCAGGATTGATTTCCTTTAGAATTGATTGGTTTGATCTCCTTGCAGTTCAAGGCACTCTCAAGAATCTTCTCTAACAAAACAGTTCAAAAGCATCAATTCTTTGGTGCTCAGTTTTCTTTTTGGCCCAACTCTCACATCCATACATGACTACTGGAAAAGCTGTAGCTTTGACTAGACGCACCTTTGTTGGCAAAATAATGCCCTGCTTTTCAATATGTTGTCTAGGTTTGTCAGAGCTTTCCTTCCAAGAGCAGCCTTTAATTTCATGTTTGCAGTCATAATCTGCAGTGATTTTGAAGCCCAAGAAAATAAAGTCTGTCACTGTTTCCATTGTTTTCCCATCTATTTGCCATGAAGTAATGGGACTGGATGTCATGATCTTTGGTTTTTGAATATTGAGTTTTCAGCCAGCATTTTTACTCTCCTCTTTCATCTTCATCAAGAGGTCTTAGTTCCTCTTCCATTTCTGCCATAAAACTGGTGATATTTGCATATCAAAAGCTATTGATATTTCTCCTGGCAATCTTGATTCCAGCTTATACTTCCTACAGCCTAGCATATTGCATGATGTATTCTGCATGTAAGTTAAATAAGCAGAGTGAGAATTTACAGCCTTGATGTACTCCTTTCCCAATTTGGAACCAGTCTGTTTTTCCATGTCCAGTTCTAACTGTTGATCTGCATATAGGTTTCTTAGGAGGCCAAAGTAATATTGTATTCCCATCTCTCTAAGAGTTTTCCAAAATGTGATGTGATCCACACTGTCAAAGGCTTTTGTGTAGTCAATGAAGCAGAAGTAGATGTTTTTTTCTGGAATTCTCTTCCTTTTTCTATGATCCAATAGATGTTGGCAATTTGATATCTGGTTCCTCTGCCTTTTCTAAATCCAGCTTGAACATTTGGAAGTTATCCATTCAGTATTGTTGAAGCCTGGCTTGGAGAATAGTATTACTTTGCTAACATGTGAAAGGCATGTGCCTGGCTTGGAGAATAGTGAGTATTACCTTGCTAACATGTGAAAGCATGCACCTGTGCAGTAGTTTGAACATTCTTTGGCATTGCTCTTCTTTGGGACTGGAATGAAAACTGACCTTCTCCAATCCTGTGGCCACTGCCCAGTTTTCCACATTTGCTGGCATATTGAGTGCAGCATTTTCACAGCATCATCTTTTAAGGTTTAAAATAGCTCAAGTGGAATTCCATCACCTCCACTAGCTTTGTTTGTAGCGATGCTTCCTAAGGCCCACTTGACTTTGCACTCAAAGATGTCTGGCTCTAGGTGAGTGATCACACCATTGTGATTATCTGAGTCATTAAGATCTGCTTCGTATAGTGCGTCTATGTATTCTTGCCACCTCTTCTCAATATCTTCTGCTTCTGTTACATACATACCATTTCTGTCCTTTACTGTGTCCGTCCTTGCATGAAATGTTCCCTTGGTATCTCTAATTTTCTTGAAGAGAACTCTAGTCTTTCCCATTCTATTGTTTTCCTCTATTTCTTTGCATTGTGCACTGAGGAAGGCTTTCTTATCTCTCCAAGCTCTTCTTTGTAACACTACATTCAAATGGGTTTATTTTTTGTTTTTTCCTTTGCCTTTCACTTCTCTTTTTTTCTCATCTTATTTGTAAAGCCTCCTCAGACAACCATTTTGCCTTTTAGAATTTCTTTTTCTTAAGGATGGTTTTGATCACCATCACCTGTACAGTGTTACAAACCTCCATCCATAGTTCTTCAGGCAATCTATCACATCTGATTCCTTGAATCTATTTGCCACTTCCACTGTATAATCATAAGGGATTTGATTTAGGTCATACCCAAATGACCTAGTGTTTTCCCTACTTTCCTCAACTTAAGTCTGAATTTGGCAATAAGGAGTTCATGATCTGAGCCACAGTCAGCTTCCGGTCTTGTTTTTGCTGACTGTATAGAGCTTCTCCATCTTTGACTGCAAAGAATATAATCAATCTGATTTCAGTGTTGACCATCTGGTGATGTCCATGTGTAAGTTGTCTCTTGTGTTGTTGGAAGAGGGTGTTTTCTATGACCAGTGCATTCTCTTGACAAAACTCTTGTTAGCCTTTGCCCTGGTTCATGTTTTACTCCAAGGCCAAACCTGCCTGTTACTCCAGGTAGCTCTTGACTTGCTATTGCATTTCAGTCCCCTATGATGAAAGAATATCTTTCTTTGCTCTTAGTTCTAGAAGGTCTTGTAGGTTTTCATAGAACCCATTCAACTTCAGCTTCTTTGACATTAGTGGTTGGGGCATAGACTTGGATTACTGTGATATTGAATGGAAACAAACAGATCATTCTGGAAACAGACGGAGATCATTCTGTTGTTTTTGAGATTCCACCCAATTACTGCATTTCAGATGCTTTTGTTGACTACAAGGGTTACTCCATTTCTTGTAAGAGATTTTTGCCCACAATAGTAGATATAATTGTCATCTGAATTAAATTCGCCTATTCTACTCCATTTTAGTTCACTGATTCCTAAAATGTCGATATTCACTCACCATCTCCTGATTGACCGCTTCCAATTTACCGTGATTCACGCACCTAACATTCCAGGTTCCTATGCAATATTGTTCTTTACAGCAGTGGACTTTACTTCCGTCACCAGACACATCCACAACTGGGTGTTGCTTTTACTTTGGCTCGGCTTCTTCATTCCTTCCGTAGCTGTTTCTCCACTCTTATTCAGTAGCATATTGGGCACCTACCAACCTGGGGAGTTCGTATTTCTGTGTCATATCTTTTTGCCTTTTCATCCTGGTCTTGGCATTCTCAAGGCAAGAATACTGAAGTGGTTTGCCATTCCCTTCTTCAGTGGACCATGTTTTGTCAGAACTCTCCACTGTGTCCCGTCCATCTTGGGGGGCCCTATGCAGCGTGGCTCATAGTTTCACTGAGTTAGACAAGGCTGTGATCCATGTGATCAGTTTGGTTAGTTTTCTGTGATTGTGGTTTTCATTCTTTCTGCCCTCTGATGGATGAGAAGAGGCTTGTGGAAGCTCCCTGATGCGAGGGACTGGCTTAGGGGAAACCAGGGTCTTCTTGCTCTGGTGGGCATGGCCATGCTCAATAAATCTTTAATCCAATTTTCTGTTGATGGGTAGGACTGTGTTCCCTCCCTGTACTTTGGCCCCAGGCCAAACAATGATAGGGGTAATGGTGGTAATGGCAGCCTCCTTAAAAAGTACTTATGCCAGCAGTACCACCTAGTAATAATGAGAGACACCAGTGATCTGAAAATCTGCTGGAAAGAAATCCTCTCCTGGATAAAATAAGACCTGCCAATATACATTGTTTCTTAGGCAGTTCCATTGCTATCAGAGAAGGAACATTCTGGAGAGAGTGTTCAGAACATTCAGGAGAGAGTGACCAGGAGCAGGGCTGAGGAGCCAGAGCTTGTTTGCCCCTAGAGGAAACAGAGTTAATCGGGTCTTTGTCTTAAAATGTGGATAGTGGGAAGATACCACAGAGATAAAGCCCTCAGGCTTACTGAAAGAAAGAACTCTCTGACAAGTTGAGTCACTTAATGATGAAAAAGGCTGATTCTTGATGAAACACATTGATCCAAAACTGTAAACACTTTTGTCAAGCAAGGGATGCAAATACTAGAATTATGTTGGTTGGGCATGTTATGTCCGAATGATTCACTAACATCCTAGGTTTCTGAGCAACAGATTGAGTTTAGACCCAGTAAATAGGAGGACTGTTTGTGAGCCTTGTTTACTTGGAAGCAGGAAGATAAACAAGAGAAGATCTGGAGGAGCTGTTCAGGAACACAAGGCTCACAAAACGCCATGACCTCCTCTTTCACCAGAAACAGCTCTCCAGGACGCTGAGTACTGTTCTGGATTATCACCAAGGGTTCTAATATATATATATAAAACAATAAAACGGTGTTTTCCTATATGGGTTCTAATTTTTTTTTCTTTTTGCATGTAAAACCCACCCAAGTTGTAACTGGGAATTTAAATTGATGCCCTTCAGGATTTTGTGACCTAATTCAAATATATCATTCAGTTGGTGGGGACTTAAAGTCAAGGAGGGAAATGCTTTGACTACTTCCTTCCGTAACCAGTCCATCCTAAAGGAAATCAGTCCTGAATATTCACTGCAAGGACTGATGCTGAAGCTGAAGCTCCGATACTTTGGCCACCTGATGCAAAGAACTGACTTATTTGAAAAGACCTGGATGTTGGGAAAGATTGAAGGTGGGAGGAGAAGGGGACAACAGAGGATGAGATGATTGGATGGGCATCACCGACTCGATGGACATGAGTTTGAGTAAACTCTGGGAGTTGGTGATGGACAGGGAGGCCTGGAGTGCTGCAGTCCATGGGGTCACAAGAGTTGGACACAACTGAGCGACTGAACTGAGCTGTATTACACTTTATCAGTAGATCTTTCTCTGTCTTTAAGAAGCTCTCCCATCTTATTTTCCATCTTTTTCCTGTTCATTAATTCCTCTAAATGCTAAAGTATTATGCTATTTTGTATGACTTTACTGTACAGAGGGGCTTCCCAGGTGGTGCCATTGTAAAGAATCTGCCAGCCAATGCAAGAGATGCAGGAGACACAGGTTCAATTTCTGGGTCAGGAAGATCCCCTGGAGAAGGAAATGGCAACCCATTCCAGTATCCTTGCCTGGGAAATCCCATGGACAGAGGAGCCTGGCAGGCTACAGTCCAGGGGGTTGCAGAGTTGGACATGACTGAGCACACACACACGCTGTAGAGAATCGGGAAAATGCAGAAGAGGAAAACTAACATTGAAATCACCAAAGATTCCACCACTCAGACATCGGTGGTAGTGGTTTAGCGGCTAAGTCTTATCCCACTCTTGCAACCCCATGGACAGAGGAGCCTGGCAGGCTAAAGTCCATGGGATTCTCCAGGCAAGAATACTGGAGTGGGTTGCCATTTCCTTCTCCAGGGGATCTTCCCAACCCCGGAATTGAATCCATGTATCCTGCCTTGTAGGTGGATTCTTTACCAACTAAGTGACAAGGGAAGCCCACTCAGAGATTATTCACTGCTTGTATTGTGACATATTGCCTTACCTTCATATGAAAATAATAATGTTTGTAATATAAGCAATGTGCATAAATTTTTTGCTTTCCACTGTTTGTTAAACTTAAAATAATGTTATAACCTACGCAAAGTAAACACAGTTTTAAAGACTAAAGTTCAGTTCTTTGGTCCAGTGTTCTGCTTCCAGATGGTTTCATACATTTACCTAAGACTAATATTATCTATACCTCCTAAAATATATTTGCTTTCAGTTCAGTTCAGTCCCTTAGTCATGTCCGACTCTTTGTGACCCCATGGACTGGAGCATGCCAGGCCTCCCTGTCCATCACCAACTCCCAGAGTTTACTCAGACTCATGTCCATTGAGTCAGTGATGCCAACCAACCATGTCATCCTCTGTTGTCCCCTTCTCCCCTTCCCTCAATCTTAACCAGCATCTGGGTCTTTTCAAATGAGTTAAAGGCTTAGGGGAAACCAGGGTCTTCTTGCTCTGGTGGGCACAGCCATGCTCAATAAATCTTTAATCCAATTTTCTGTTGATGGGTGGGACTCCAAAGGATTGGAGTTTCCGCTTCAGCATCAATCCTTGCAATGAATATTCAGGACTCATTTCCTTTAGGATGGACTGGTTAGATCTCCTTGCAGTCCAAGGGACTCCCAAGAGTCTTCTCCAACACCACAGTTTAAAAGCATTAATTCTTCCGTGCTCAGCTTTCTTTATAGTCTACCCATCACATCCATACATGACTACTGGAAAAACCATAGCCTTGACTAGACAGACATCTGTTGGCAAAGTAATGTCTCTGCTTTTTAGTATACTGTCTAGGTTGGTCATAACTTTTCCTCCAAGGAGTAAGAGTCTTTTAATTTCATCGTTGCAGTCACCATCTGCAGTGATTTTGGAGCCCCCCCAAAAATAAAGTCCATCACTATTTCAACTGTTTCCCCATCTATTTGCCATGAAGTGATGGGACCAGATGCCATGATCTTAGGTTTTTGAATGTTGAGCGTTAAGCCAACTTTTTCACTCTCCTCTTTCACTTTCATCACAAATCTTCGCTTTCTGCCATAAGGGTGGTGTCATCTGCATATCTGAGGTTATTGATATTTCTCCCGGCAACCTTGATTCCAGCTTGTGCTTCATCCAGCCCAACATTTCTCATGATGCACTCTGCATAGAAGTTAAATAAGCAGGGTTACAATATACAGCTTTGACATACTTCTTTCCCGATTTGGAACCAGTCAGTTGTTCCATGTCCAGTTCTAACTGTTGCTTCCTCACCTGCACACAGATTTCTCAAGAGGCATGTTAGGTGGTCTGGTATTCCCATCTCTTTCAGAATTTTCAACAGTTTATTGTGATCCACACAGTCAAAGGCTTTGGCATAGTCAATAAAGCAGAAATAGATGTTTTCTGGAACTCTCTTGCTTTTTTGATGATCCAGTGGATGTTAGCAATTTGATCTCTGGTTCCTCTGCCTTTTCTAAAACCAGCTTGAACATCAGGAAGTTCACGGTTCATGTATTGCTGAAGCCTTCTTTGGAGATCTTAGTAGAGCATCCCAACTTTCTACCTGACTTCAAAATGTCTTCTTTAACAAATAAACTGATATCTTCTTGTCTCTACATCAGAGAATTAAGCATCCTTAGAATTTTGACTTTTCTTTTTAATCTTGCAACTTAGAAGTCTTTCATAACTGTTTCTTTCCTTAGACATGCTTGTACTGTTACCAGAGTCAGCATGAGACAGTGGAGAGTGTGCATGACATAGCGGCTCCCGGTTCTATATTTGAATCCTGATCTGGCAACGCAGGAGACCTGGGTTCAATTCCAGGTCAGAAAGATCCCCTGGAGGAGGGCATGGCAACCCACTCCAGTATTCTTGCCTGGAGAATTCCATGGTCAGAGGAGCATGGTGGGCTGCAGTTCAGGGGTCACAAAGAGTCAGACACGACTGAGTGACTAAGCACAGCACATACATTTTATATATTTCTGCCATTCGTTAACTTTATATACCATCCAAACATAGCTTGGAAAAGATCACATATTTTTCTCAACTTCAGGTTCTTCTATGTAAAATAGACTGGTTTTGTGAACTAAAACATGTTTAATATTTCTTTATTACTCTAATCCAATGTGAATAAGTTAATAAGTCAATGTGTGTATTAATAAGTTTCCTTCCGCTTATGTTTTGATGAAACCTCCTATCTTACCTAGCTCTGTCATCATCCTGTTTTGGTCAGCTACACAATAAGTACCTTGAAAACTATAAGGCTGAACAGAGGAAATTTCTCTATGTAGTAATTATGTATAGTCTTTATTCTAAAGGGAAATCAAAGGACTTTTAGGAAGGCAGAAGGACATCCAAATAATGTCCAAGATATCATTATAATTACCGTAAAGCTACATCGGAGAATAACTGATAGAAATAAATTCATTCCATGAGAAGTTTAATTAATTGAAGGGAGAAAGTTTAAAAAAAAAAAAAAAAAAAGGTCACTCCCAGCTAAAGACCAGTATTTCTGTTGTAAATTGAAAAACAATCCTGTAAATTAATTGGTAGCTGCTGCCACCAAGTGGTAGGAAAATATTTGTTCAAAGATAAGGCTCCAATAGCCTTTAGGGGGAAAAGCTTCCTTATCACAATTTAGTAATTAACCGTGGACCTGAATTTATTTCATCCCTTCCTATTGCATAATAACCACCCAGAACCTGATCTTCATTAGATGCTCATCTGTCTTTGATTTTTATTACCACACTACCAAAGTATCTTTCTGTTCAAAGAGACAACTTAAGGCTTATTTTGCTGTCTGTCCCAGGAGCTTTCTCCAATACAGAAAGAAAAAAGAAATATATATATACAATGAACACTGAGAGTTGGGATAAAATCATGATGGAAAAATCCTACTGTAGTTCAGAAAGATGGATACTTGAGCTTTGACACTTACCAGATATATGATGTGAAAAAAAAATTGGTCATAGGATCTGTTTTCTTAATTGACTATGAGGATTCGATTACATGATATACATGTGAAATGTTTAGCCTAGAGACTGATATCCTCCAGTGCTCGATAAATGATGACCAGTTCTTTTTATTACTATGACTGTTATAGTACATTATAATTGTATGACTATATACAACATTTATGGGCTTCCCTGGCAGCTCAGATGGTAAAAAAATTTTCCTGCAATGCAGGAGTCCTGACTTTGAGCCCTTGGTTGGGAAGATCCCCTGGAGAAGGGAATGACAACCCACTCCAGTTATTGTTGCGTGGAAAATTCTATGGACAGAAAAGCCTGGGGGGCTACAGTCCATGGCATCCCAAAGAGTCAGACACAACCGAGCAACTAACACCACACTACACTATATTGTAGTACAGTATTATCCTGTACTATCTCCTTTCCCTAATCCTAAATAAATGTTTATTATCATGACAGCTAGTAATAATATAATTCAACCCAGCCCTAAAAAGTTTTCGGTTAAGAAGATAAAGGGTTTCCCAGATGGTACTAGTAGTAAGGAACTCACCTGCCAATGCAGGAGACATAAGGGATGTGGGTTCAATCCCTGGGTCAGTTTGGAAGATCCCCTGGAGAAGGAAATGACAACCCACTCCAGTATTCTTACCTGGAAAATCCCATGGACGGAGGTGCCTGGTGGGCTACACTCCATGGGATCACAAAGAGTCGGACTTGACTGCCTGACTAACACTTTCAAAGAGAACAAGGGTGAAAATACAGGAATGCAGAAATATTCTTTCAATCTAGATCTGGTGGTTTGTCCTTCCTGCTGAGGTTCTATTACATTTTTGGACAGATATTAGTGGATAGGAGGTTTTAGTAATGTTTAAGAAAGTGGCCTAAGATACAAAATCCCTATTTGATGCCAATTATAATTTTATACACTAGAAACCATAGTCCTCTATTATTAAGCTTAAATAAAATGGTAAAAATAGCATGGCTGTTTTTCCAGTTACAGAAAATGGTTGTCTGGCATTCTATATTCAGTAACCTCAAGTAATCAGTCAGTTGATACATTGTCTTCAGTAACTCATGACAATAAATAGGTCAAGGCACTGAGGAGACTAAATGTCTTCTCTTTCCTTAAAGACAGTATGGTGTCACATGTTTGTCACTGAACTCCAGTTCTTTGAACGTTGACCATCTAGCCATGCAGTATATTTCTCTCACCTAAAATGTCACTACGTTTCTTAGAATCCTACTTCAAACTCGCTGTACCCACTAGTTCTCTGCAACCCAAGAGGTGGTGGTACAGTCACTCCACCAAACATTTCTAGAGGGACCTCATTAATGTTATGAGGAAGCCTAAGCTTACTCTGTGGACAGGTCTGTTCATTAGAAAATATTTCCTGGTAATGCATGGAAATCTCCATCCATATTAACTCATATCCATTATTCCTGGCTCTAGAATTGAAATCTAAAAATAATAGGCAACATTTTAGGCTATGGTCATCTCCCAGAGAGACTAAAGGTCAGAATTTTGAATAGTACTAGCTTCACCGTATAAATATGCATATCCTACAGTAAGAAGGTACCTGTTCTGTGTAGCTTACCTTTCAACAACCATGCAATGTCATGGATGGGGATTTTAATGGTCTCAGCAGTTTAAAAGAAATAAAAATTAAGATCCTCTGAGTTATCTGATTTGTAAAAACTCTGACTAGAATCAAATGAAATGCAAAAGAGTCATCATTTTTATTAAATCAATTCACAGAGTAATCCAAAGGATGATTTCAATTGGGAGCAGATGACCACAGAAGTGGCCTCTGGCCCTTTGTCTCCTAAGACTGGATCTGCTTTTGGAATCATCAGTATGGGGTCCTTCAAACAGGATGTGGGATGGAACCCAGCCTACATATTAAATGAGTTATGTACAAACAAGTGGGCCGTTTCCATGCATCTTATAATTTCTTTGCTAATTTTGCTCTTGTATCCCTTTGTTTACTTTTTATTTATCAAGTTCCTTTGAAAACATCAGTTTATTTTAGTTGTGTTGAAGGGATAAAATACAAAGGAATTTGTTTTATGCTAGGGTTTGTTTACAACTGGGCTGGAGATACAGCTGGAAACCTCAAGCTAAGGATGATAGTGCCTTTGAGGGAAAGAGAAGAAATTTCAAGGAGAGGGGTAAAGCTGAAGTGGTAGTCATATTTGTATAGCTGTCCTCCCTATCATGGAGATTTCTCTTTAAAAACTTTCCCCTGGGAACATTTTATGACTTGTCTGTTTTGACAAGGTGTTTCTAATATACTCGAAGCAAATGTGAAATGGGGTGGAGTGTACAAGAAGAGATGATTTGGGTACCCCAATTTTCAGTTTTCATTGAACTTCTGCCACTGACTTCCTGTACAACTTTTTTTTTTTTTTGGCATCTTATTCCTCTATCCACAAAATGGAAATATGAAGGAGTTTTTTCAGCCTTCCCAGAAATACTGGGAGAGAGAACCCAAATAGTAAGTGTTGCAAACTTCTGAAAAAGTAAACTGTGGAAATTTGAGGATTTATACCAACAGAATACTTAAGAAACTGTTTCCATTTGGGGTTCTCTAACAGGAATCAAAATAAAGAGACTGGATGATGAGGGTAAAGGTTCATCTGCTTGGAAACTGTCTTCCAGTAAGGCTTGGTCTTTGAGCTGAAGGCTATGGATGGGCAGTGCAGCATTTAGTATCTTCTCCAAAGCCTATAACCCATTTTTTTAGTGCTCCAAAATTATTTCTTTTGCCACATTATTATTTCTTCCTGTAATCTTTGTGGGGTTTTCAGTAAAAGCCTACCTTAACTCCAGGAAATAGCAAATCTGTCAGGCTTAGCTTTTCTGCTACTTGAAGAGCCATTACCTGGTTGTCTGGCTGTATTGAGAGTTTAGGTTATATTTTTATTCACAGTGGTATCATAATACCACAAAGACATGTAAGTGTCCCTGCCACTGCTGGCATAATAAACTTGCTGAGTAATAAAGAAATGAATCAGTGGATGACTTGAATTAAAATAATTCAAAATTATTTTATGATGGTCTTCTTTATCCAGAGAAAGCTGAAAGCCATCCCATTTATAGCATAAATCAATGAAGCTCAGAAACCACAATTCAGAACTATTCAGAAACCATTCAGAAACTCGGCATCTTCCCTGAGTTTTCTATTAGCTTAAGTGAATAAATCTTCTCTACCATATTACACTTCAATTACAATGATTCCTTCCAAATTGTGGTCTTCAAAAACCTCACTCTCCAGATTCATTTCCCAGAATCCCTGAACCACCTGAATCATGTTCTTATGTGATCTTGTACTTAAAATTTTTAAGGCAATGAAAAATGTATAATTTTATCAATTTTATGTTTCCTAATGACCTTTTTTGAGAATTGCTGTACAATTGATGTACAAGTCTCCCTATTTACCTTGTCAAGGTTTTAGGGCTCTCTGGGAAATGAACTGAACCAGGTATAGGAAAGATGTAATGCATGATTGCCATCATTTAAAACCTGTTTGAAGTTAACTAAATAGGTGTGTGGAGAGAAGGGACACTTCACCTTCTGAACTCGTTAATAGCAACTTATTGATAGTGCTTTGCAACTCATTGGTTACCCATGGTTTATGAAAACACCTTATTTTAGTTCACTCTTTCCAGGACTATGCAAAGTTCATAGTCCTTTTATGTATACTGAAACATTCTGGCATAAATATATTGAGGAATAAAACTGTAATTTCCTAATTGACCCAAAATATTCATTATGAGAACTGTTGCAAACAGAATGCCTGGCTGAGTAATATAAACTATAATACTGAACCACAGAGTGGAATAACATTCTCTGTGTTTATTGCGCAAGATTAATCAACTGCTCCAGACTCTCTTAAAAGAGAGAGGGAAACAGACAAACAGGTGAACAGAGGAAGTTGGGCAAGAAAAACTTCTCTTTTGTTAATGCCCTGTAGAGAAGCAATTCCATCATTTCTTTGAGGCTCTTTGTGGAATACTGATAGCCCCACCTTCGCTTCAGTCTAAGTGTTCTGATCACTAGAAATGATTCATCTTTAAGGGCAACACAGGGTGGGGAAAAGCTTAAAAGACCTTACAAGCCCAAATATACCACCATTTCTTGATGGGAGCAATGAATCTTGCAAAGATAAACCACTTCAAGCTTTTCATGCAAAGGCATAAAGTATCTACAGTAGGCTCTAGAGAAAGCAACATCACCTTCCTCTCCCAGGGGCTGATGATATGTATGGACAAGACACTCTTACCCCCGCTAGAATTCTTCTGTCAACTGGAAGCAGCTTGCTCTACCTTATAAGCCTAGGGAGTCTTCAGAGTCTGCTATTAGACATCCGTTCCTGCTCCCCTCAGGGCTGTCACTCCTGCGCTAGGTTCCACAGCTGGCCAGTTCCTGGTTGGATCTGCTCATCTAAGCCAAACTAGGGAGTTAAACCATTCCTTTGATTTTACAGCTAAGGTTCTCAAAGTATAGGAAGGGTTAACAGTTACCTTGGAATTTACCCAAGATATGGATTTTTTAAATCCTATACCACCAAAATTTAATTCAAGAGGGGCTCACGACTGTATTTATAACAAGTATATCCATGTTATTATGATAAAAATGGTTTACGGTTCTTATTCTTAGGAAAATTCTTGCCAGTGCTTTGTAACTCAGGTCATTTGTACTAAAGGGTGTCTAGTTGTTAAGACAGCCAAAAGCATATTCTCAAAGACTGTCCTTGGAGAAGAAAAAGGGTGTGGTGTGAGCAGCTTTATATAGTGCCTAAATCCAAACAGTGTTTGGGGAAAACTTGTTACTTCAAGCTAGATAGATACATTTTCAGATGAGACTTTTATGTGAAACATATGTCCTTAACTGGGGAGTGCTCCCTTTGCTTTGAGTGAGATCTTTACAAAGACCTTTTGTAGTAGAGTACATAAGTCAAGATTATTTTGAATATGATAAGCCCTAAGGTTTGATGAAGCTGATCTTAGGGATCCTACTCTGCCTGCCATTGTATTCTTTTTCCCCAAAAGAAACACAAAAAGATAGTCTTGATAATTACATACCTTTAGTCATAGGCATTTCAAGACGGCCTATTGCTTCTAATCAGAAAGTGAGATACTCTTTAAGCTTTACAATCTCTGCTTTCAGACATGCTTGGCTTCCCTGGTATAGTACCTGATGGCTTAACCACAGAATAACAGAGCAATTGACCTGGTGATGGTTTAAAAAATTGTGTTCTTATCATTTGAAGTCCTGAAGCTTTCTGTGATGTCCTTTGATTGTTTTTCATTATTTGATCTTGACTGACTGAAAAGTGTCTGTACTTCTTCTAGGAGAAAATTTCTGAATGGGATTGAGATAGAGTCCATTAAGATTAAAGGATAGTTAAAGGGGAGATTTACATAGCTCAACTGGAATTTCATCACCTCCACTAGCTTTGTTCATGGTGATGATTTCTAAGGGCCGCTTGACTTCCCATTCTAGGATGTCTGGCTCTAGGTGAGTGATCACACCATTGTGATTATCTTGGATGTGAACATCTTTTTTGTACAGTTCTTCTGTGTATTCTTGCCACCTCTTCTTAATATCCTGCTTCTGTGAAAGTGCAGCACTCAATATGCCAGCAAATTTGGAAAACTCAGCAGTGGCCACAGGACTGGAAAAGGTCAGTTTTCATTCCAATCCCAAAGAAAGGCAATGCCAAAGAATGCTCAAACTACTGCACAATTGCACTCATCTCACATGCTAGTAAAGTAATGCTCAAAATTCTCCAAGCCAGGCTTCAGCAATACATGAACTGTGAACTTCCAGATGTTCAAGTTGGTTTTAGAAAAGGCAGAGGAACCAGAGATCAAATTGCCAACATCTGTTGGATCATCAAAAAAGCAAGAGAGTTCCAGAAAAACATCTATTTCTGCTTTATTGACTATGCCAAAGCCTTTGACTGTGTGGATCACTATAAACTGTGGAAAATTCTGAAAGAGATAGGAATACCAGAATCCTGACATGCCTCTTGAGAAATATGTATGCAGGTCAGGAAGCAACAGTTAGAGCTGGACATGGAACAACAGACTGGTTCCAAATAGGAAAAGGAGTCCATCAAGACTGTATATTGTCACCCTGCTTATTTAACTTCTATGCAGGGTACGTCATGAGAAATGCTAGGCTGGAAGAAGCACAAGCTGGAATCAAGATTGCCAGGAGAAATATCAATAACCTCAGATATGCAGATGACACCACCCTTATGGCAAAAAGTGAAGAGGAACTAAAAAACCTCTTGATGAAAGTGAAAGAGGAGAGTCAAAAAGTTGGCTTAAAGCCCAACATTCAGAAAACGAAGATCATGGCATCTGGTCCCATCACTTCATGGGAAATAGATGGGGAAACAGTGGAAACAGTGTCAGACTTTATTTTTGGGCTCCAAAATCACTGAAGATGGTGATTGTAGCCATGAAATTAAAAGATACTTACTCCTTGGAAGGAAAAGTTATGACCAACCTAGATAGCATATTAAAAAGCAGAGATATTACTTTGCCAAAAAAGGTCCGTCTAGTCAAGGCTATGGTTTTTCCAGTAGTCATGTATGGATGTGAGAGTTGGACTGTGAAGAGAGCTAAACACTGAAGAATTGATGCTTTTGAACTGTGGCATTGGAGAAGACTGTTGAGAGTCCCTTGGACTGCAAGGAGATCCAACCAGCCCATCCTAAAGGAGATCTGTCCTGGGTGTTCATTGGAAGGACTGATGCTGAAGCTAAAACTCCAGTACTTTGGCCACCTCATGCAAAGAGTTGACTCATTGGAAAAGACTCTGATGCTGGGAAGGATTGGGGGCAGGAGGAGAAGGGGACAACAGAGGATGAGATGGCTGGATGGCATCACCGACTCAATGCACATGAGTTTGGGTGAACTCCCGGAGTTGGTCATGGACAGGGAGGCCTGGCGTGCTGCGATTCATGGGATCTCAAAGAGTCGGACATGACTGAGCAACTGAACTGAACTGAAAGTTGAGATTAGACCATCATCACTCAGAATAGTTTACTATTGATCAAATCATTGGATATGGATAGTAGCATTCACGTGAAAGTACTGAGGCACTGTCCAGATTCTAAATTCACCAAAGGGGAAAAAACTGTTCTGGGTCTATACTGAAGCCAAGCTTGGTGTTCTGAGAGAAAATGAATCAACAGCTAGGATATACACTCATTGGTAACTTTCCTAAATCTATTTCTCTTTTACAGAACCAAAAGTACAAATTCATGTAATGTTATACATAAATTATCGTGCAATTAAAAATTAATCAAACATTTTTAAAAAAACACAACATTTTTTCATTCCAGAAGCACCTTATCATCTTTAAAAAGAATCTTCTGGTAATTATCACTCAGTTCCAAGGTATTTTGTAAACAACATTAGCAAGGTCTACTTATACTGACATCTGTAGATCATCTGAGGCTTGATAAGGAAATTTTTGAAACCCACAAAGCTAAGTTGTGACATTTAAAAAGTCCACACATCTAAATTATTTTTTTTAGAGAATTAACCTAATCTGATCAAACATGAGTATTTTGAAATAAATTTAATTGGAAATAAATTATAAGTTTAATTGGAATTTATTCAGTAAAAAACTAATTGCACCCAGTTATACATCTTGCAGTTGTTGATGTTGTTCTGTTGCTCCCTTGTGTCTGACTCTTTGTGACCCCATGGACTGCAGCACGCCAGGCATCCCTGTCTTTCACCATCTCCTGGAGCTTCTTCAAATTCATGTCCATTGACTTGGTGATGCCATCCAACCATCTCATCCTCTGTCATCCCCTTCTCCTCCTACCTTCAATCTTTCCCAGCATCAGGGTCTTTTCTAATTAGTTGATTCTTCGCATCAAATGGCCAAAGTACTGGAGTTTCAGCTTTAGCTTCAGTCCTTCCAATGAATATTCAGGACTGATTTCCTTTAGGATGTACTGGTTTAATCTCCTTGCAGTCGAAGGGACTCCCAAGAGTCTTCTCTAACACCACAGTTCAAAAGCATCAATTCTTCTTGCTCAGTTTTCTTTAGTCCAACCTCCCCATCCATACATGACCAATGGAAAAGCCATAACTTTGACTAGACAGATGATGGTCAGCAAAGTAATGTCTGCATTTAAGTACACTGTCTAGGTTTGTCATAGCTTTTCTTCCAAGGAGCAAGCATATTTTAATTTCATGGCTGCAGTAGCCATCTGCAGTGATTTTCCAGCCCAAGAAAATAAAGTTTATCACTATTTCCATTTTATCCCCATCTATATGCCATGAAGTGATGGAACCAGATGCCACAGTGTGTGTATTTTGAATGATGAGTTTTAAACCAGCTTTTTCACTCTCCTCTTTTACCTTCATCAAGAGGTCTTAGTTCCTCTTCACTTTCTGCCATAAGGCTGGTGTCATCTGCATATCTGAGGTTATTGATATTTCTCCCAGCAATCTTGATTTCAGCTTGTGCTTCATCCAGCCTGGCATTTGCATGATGTGCTCTGCATATAAGTTAAATAAGTAGGGTGACAATATACAGCTTGGCATGCTCCTTTCCCAATTTGGAACCAGTCTGTTGTTCCATGTCCAGTTCTAACTGTTGCTTCTTGACCTGCGTACAGATTTCTCAGTAGGCAGGTAAGGTAATTTGGTATTCCCATCTCTTTAAGAATTTTCCACAGTTTGTTGTGATCCACACAGTCAAAGGCTTTTGTGTAGTCAGTGAAACAGAAGTTGATGTTTTTCTGGAATTCTCTTGCTTTTTCAGTGATCCAGCGGATGTTGGCAATTTGATCTCTGGTTCCTCTGCCTTTCCTAAATCTAGCTTGAACATCTAGAAATTCTCAGTTCATGTACTGTTGAAGCCTGGCCTGGAGATATTGAGCATTACTTTACTAGCATGTGAAATGAGTGCAACTGTGTAGTAGTTTGAACATTCTTTGGCATTTCCCTTCTTTGGAATTGGAATGAAAACTGATCTTTTCCAGTCTTGTGGCCACTGCCCAATTTTCCACACTCGCTGGCATACTGAGTGCAACACTTTAACAGCATCAGCTTTTAGGACTTAAAATAGCTCAGCTAGAATTCCATCACCTCCACTAGCTTTGTTCATAGTGATTCTTCATAAAGCCCACTTGACTTCACACTCTGAGATGTCAGGGTCTTGGTGAGTAATCACACCGTCATGGTTATCTGGGTCATTAAGATCTTTTTTGTATAGTTCTTCTGTGTATTCTTGCCACCTCTTCTTAGTATCTTCTGCTTCTATTAGGTCCATACCGTTTCTGTCCTTTACTGTGCCCACCTTTGCATGAAGTGTTCCCTTGGTATGTCTAATTTTCTTGAAGAGATCTCTAGTCTCTCCCATTCTATTATTTTCCTATATTTTTATGCATTGTTCACTTAGGAAGGCTTTCTTATCTCTCCTAGCTCTTCTTTGGAACTCTGTATTCAAATGGGTATATCTTTCCTTTTCTCCTTTGCCTTTAGTTTCTCTCCTTTTCTCAGCTATTTTAAGGCCTCTCAGACAACCATTTTTCCTTTTTGCATTTATTTTTCCTAGGGATGGTTTTGATCACTGCCTCCTGTACAGTGTTAAGAACCTCTATCCATAGTTTTCATGTACTCTGTCTCAGATCTAATCCCTTGAGTCTATTTTTCACTTCCACTAATAATCACAAAGGATTTGATTAAGGTCATATGAAAAGGCCTAATGGTTTTCCCTATGTTCTTCAATTTAAGTCTGAATTTTGCAATAAGTAGTTCATGATCTGAGCCACAGTCAGCTCCCGGTCTTGTTTTTGCTGACTGTATAAAGTTTCTCCATCTTCAGCTGCAAATATAATCAATCTGATTTCAGTATTGACCATCTGGTGATGTCCATGTGTAGAGTAGTCTCTTGTGTTATCAGAAAAGGGTGTTTGCTATGACCAGTATGTGCTATTGGCAAAACTGTTAGCCTTTGCCCTTCTTCATTTTGTACACTAAACCCAAACTAGCCTGTTACTCCAGATGTCTTTTGATTTGTTACTTTTGCATTCCAGTCCCCTGTGATGAAAAGGACGTCTTTTTTGGGTATTAGTTCTAGAAGGTCTTGTAGGTCTTCATAGAACCGTTCAAATTCTTAGGCATTAGTGGTTGGGGCATTGACTTGGATTACTGTGATGCCGAATGGTTAGCCTTGGAAACGAACCGAGATCATTGTCATTTTTGAGACTGCACCCAAGAACTGCATTTTGGACTCTTTCCTTGACTATGCCCACTAATCCATTTTTTCCAAGGGAGAAATGTACTACCCACACAGTAGTAGATATATAGATCATCTGAATTAAATTCACCCATTCCAGTCCATTTTAGTCCAGTGATTCATAAAATGTGATGCTCACTCTTGCCATCTCCTGTTTGAATACTGCCTGTTTATCCTGATTCAAGGACCTAACATTCCAAGTTCCTATGCAGTATTGTTCTTTACAGCATCAGACTTTACTTTCACCACCAGATACATCCACAACTGGGTGTTTCCACTTTGGCTCAGCCTCTTCATTCCTTCTGGAGTTATTTCTGTGCTTTTCGCCAGTAGCATATTGGACACCTACTGACATGGGGAGCTCATCTTTCAGTTCCATATCTTTTTGCCTTTTCATACTTTTTATAGGGTTCTACATCTTGGAATTGGCTAAATTTTTGCCCCTCCTCAGCATACTGTAAATACATTCATGCATCCATACTAATTCATTCATTCAGTTTGAAATTCCATTATGTCAGCTAGAAACTTTATTTCAATAGCACAGCTTTGTCTGAGGAGCTGGCAAAGTCAAATATAAAAATAGATGATCCTGGGTTGAGAAGATCCCCTGGAGGATGGGATGGAAACCCACTCTAGTATTTTTTTTGCTTCCCTGATGGCTCAGCTGGTAAAGAATCTGCCTGCAGTGTGGGAGACCTGCGTGCAATCTCTGAGTTGGGAAGATCCCCTGGAGAAGGGAAAAGCTACCCACTCCAGTACTGTGGCCTAGAGGATTCCATGGACTGCAGAGACCATTGGGTTGCAAAGAGTCAGGTACAACTGAGTGACTTTCACTCACTCACTCTAAGAGTACCCATAATGGCAAATGAAATAATACATCCAATTCCATTTTTGTAGTAATATGAGATTCAAAGCTGTTTTTCTGCTCTGTTATTTCTTTTCTTCATTGACTTGCCCATTATGGAGCAAAATTCCCTTTTTCAATCCACTATTTTTCTAGAGGATTAAGAGATATCAAAATGCTTTTAAAAATACAAATATTATTTTATCTACTATTATGATTAAGTAGAACTACAAAACCTTTCCCTAAATAAAGATGAGATATGGTGGTCATTGAGGGTGAAGCTGTATTTACTTTAATACACAGTGGTTTGATTCATCATATTTAACTGAGAATAAAACTACATCCAGCCTTCAATCACAGTTCTCCATGATAGGTTTCATTTATTTCAAAAGGACTAAACTCAATCCTTGTAAACTGCTCTGTGGCATATCTGGATCTGTGCCTGAAAGCTCTGACTGTGGCAGGTTCCAAACTCAGTTCAACATGCAAAAGCATCCTTGTGTAAAAGCAGGCAAGATGATGGCCTTAGTGTTGTGACTGAAGAGATACTAGCACAGCTCCTTGACTTCAGAATATGTGCTGCCATCCTCCTTTCCAATATACTTTCTGAAAACACACAGACTGGGGAGTTTTGTTAGTTTTTTTTTTTTTAATACTCATAAGGAGCCTGGAACTTTGGGTCATTCCAACTGAATTTAATCAATTCTCTACTAACAGTTGAGATTGCTCCTCTTGTATCATTACTAACACTTATAGAATAAATAATTTGACACTAGATTGTTTTGTACACTTGCAGCCATAACAGTTGGATAAATTCTTAAATGCAGGTTACGGGGCAAATTATGTATATGTATATATATATATATGCATGTATATATGTGTGTCTATGTGTATACTACATGCACATATACTACATGCACGTATGTATGTGTGTGTGTGTGTGTGTGTGTGCGTGTATTATATTGGACAAGGGCATGTCAACCCACTCCAGTATACTTGCCTAGAGAACCTCATGGACAGAAGAGCCTGGCAGACTACAGTCCATAGGGTTCACATAGAGTAGGGCATGACTGAAGCAACTTAACATGCCCTAATGCAAGTGTTCTATATGCATGTCTATATGTGTACATGTATATATGTGTGCTTAGTTGCTCAGTCATGTCCAATTCTTTGTGACTCCATGGACTATAACCCACCAAGCTCCTCTGTCCATGAGGATTCTCCAGGCAAGAATATTGGAATGGGCTGCCATGCCCTCCTCCAGAGGATCTTTCCAACCCAGGGATCAAACCCAGGTCTCCCACATTGCAGGTGGATTCTTTACCGTCTGAGCCACCATGGAAGCCCAAGAATACTGGAGTGGGTAGCCTATCCCTTCTGCATGGGATCTTCCCAACCCAGGAATTGAACCAGGGGTCTCCTGGTGGATTTTTTTACCAGCTGTACTACCAGGAAAGCCCTGGTATATATGTATGTGTGTGTGTGTGTTTGTGTGTGTGAATATGTGTATGCATATATATGTAATTTTAATAATCTTTGCTAAATTCCTCTTAGTGGAGGTTATGTCAATTTATATTTCCACAAGCAATATATGACAATTTGGTTCCCCATATCCTTGCCATGGTTATCAAGTTTTAGGATTCCTGCCAATCTGATAGATAAAAGAATGTATCTGATTTCATTTGAAATTACATTTGTCTCACTGTTGACGAACTTGAGCATTTTCAAGTTTAGCCATCATTTGTATTTCAGGGAATTATCTGTTCATATCCTTTGCCTATTTTTCTGTCAGATTGCTAGCCTTTTCCTTGCTGATTTCCAGGAGTAAATTTTATTTTAGGGAGATTAGTCTTTTGTTTATAAATTGCAAATATTTTCCCCAGTTTGTCATTTTGCACTTGTTCATGACAATTTTCTGCCATGCAGCAATTTTTTTTGCTTATCTTCTTGCTTTAATTTTTGAACAAATCAGTCTTTCATTTCATGAACTTAAATCATAATTAAAAGATCTTTGTAACTTCAAAATAATAAAAGATTATACTTTCTTCTACTTTTTTATGATTTTGTTTTAAATTTAAGTACATTAGGCTGTTAGTTTAAGTACATTAGCGTGCTGCAGTCCACGGGGTCGCAAAGAGTCGAACATGACTGAGTGACTGAACTGAACTGACATTAGGCAACTACCCTGTTATGTGATATAAAGTATATATCTAGTTTCATTTATTTTTCCAGATGGATACACAGATGTCTGTTTCTCATAAATGTTTAGAGATACCATTTTATTACATAGTATATTTCATATACATTCTGTCTCTTGGCTTTATAATTCTACTGTTCAATTTTTCTACTCATGTGTCAGTGTCATTCGGTATTAATTATTGAGGCTTTATAATATGTTTTGATATTTGATGTCAACATGTGCCCTCATTT
Organism: Ovis aries; assembly: GCF_016772045.2. NCBI lineage: Eukaryota > Metazoa > Chordata > Mammalia > Artiodactyla > Bovidae > Ovis > Ovis aries. Next base: position 29,406,640 of record NC_056057.1, on the reverse strand, counting down.
CTCATCTTTGCCAGAGTTTTACTGACAAAATTTAGGTATTTATTCTTTTACATTAATGTTAACATCATGTTTCCAATTAAAAATTGATATTTTTGTTGTTTTATTGAATTATGTTAAATTTACTAATTATATTATGAAGTATAAGCATAATTTTTAGGTTAAAACTTTTTATCCAAGATCATGTATTTTTCCATTTATAAAAATATTCTATTATATTATTTATTAATGTTCTTAGGGATTATCTTTATCAGTTAATACTTGATTATAAATGTATTTTTAAGAATTTTACTGTTTCTTAATGAAAATGGGATTTCTTCCCTTACAGATTCCAGTAGGATGTTATTTGTATACATGAAATAACATGTGTATAGTTTCAATATATTGATTTGTGCCTTACTACTTTACTAAATCATCTTATTTTTTGTAATTAATGTTAGAGCTAATTCTCTTGAAAATTTCATGTGTTAATCATACTGTCTGCAAACAGTGATAGTTTTATCTCCTTTTTCCCAATTGTAATACCTTAAATCCCTTTCTGTTAACTAATTATGTTGTATAGTAGCTCCATTCCAATATTCAAGAAAAGTGACACTAGGTATTCTTGCTGTTTTCATCCCATCATATCAATGACACATACTCTCTACATGATTTATTGCTTCTGGTGTCGACCATGGTCACCTGGCTGAGGTCAGTCAGTCAGTCAGTTCAGTCGTATCCGACTGTTTGCGACCCCATGAATCACAGCACGCCAGGCCTCCCTGTCCATCACCAATTGCCGGAGTCCACCCAAATCCATGTCCATTGAGTCAGTGATGCCATCCAACCATCTCATCCTCTGTCATCCCCTTCTCCTCCTGCCTTCAATCTTTCCCAGCATAAGGCTCTTTTCAAATGAGTCAACTCTTCACATCAGGTGGCCAAAGTATTTGTAAAATCTCTCCTCTAAGTGACTCCTCTAACCCCTTTTTTATATGACCCTCTTTGGAAGGAAGTCTTTATATGTAGACCACACCTCTCTGAGAGTTAAGTAGCTACATAAAATATTTGGAATTTTTCTGCATAAATTTGTCTCTTCTCCATAGTTATTTATGTATTTACTTATTTATCCATCATTTATGTCCATCAATATGGCCCCATGAGTATTTATTCTACTCACTGTTCACATTCCAATATTACTTTATTGTGCAGCTCAGATTGTTCCAGCTTTAATCACTGGGTGCTCTTTCAGCTGGCTTCTGCATCCCTCTGACGGACCTCAGTTAATGTGGGTTTTTGTTTGTTTTTTGAGCACTTCCATACTTTCTGACACAATAGCATGCTCCTGGCTGGTATCATATTTTCCCTGTCGCATTCCAAGGACAGACATATCTCTAAGGATTTAGGATTCCTTTTACTGGAGAACAGTTTTAGAAACCAAGAGCTGAGTGATTGCGTTTCTTGCTACTAGTATCATTGCATCTAGGCCCTCTCAGTTGACAGAGCAAGAAAGCTAATACTAATGTGTATATGCACAGAGCTATAAATAGTTCTTTTATGCAACCATATTTATATATATTAAGCTAAATATCTACAACTCTAATCCATTACCATGTAGATCATTCTAGGCTGTTCCCCGTGGTTATAAGTAAACTCTCACTCCAATACTAAGAAACCTATTTCCCACCATCCCTCATCCATTTAATCCACTGTTCCATTTTGGTAGGATCAGAATTATTAACCTTATAGGAAGCCACTTTGTCAAACAGATCATGATGCTTACATACAATTTATTTTTGCCTTTAGGTTACAGACTCCATTCATTTCCAAAGTTACTCATGTCAGTATTTTTTCACTTCCTTCAGTGAAACGATTTCATAAATGTGTTACACAGTAGATTGCTTTGTCATATTCTGCATTCCATCTTGTGATTTCATGAGCCTCTAAGTGATTTTTTAATTGCATACATTAAGGTTTATTCTTTGTGCTATGCAGTTCTATGTGTTTTGACAAATGTGTAGCGTCTTGTAACCATAATCATAATGTCGCCTTAAAAATATCCCCTAGTTACTGATTCAACTTCCTCTACCTTCTCCCAGACCCTGGAAACTATTGAACTTTTCAGTATCTCTTTTATTTACTTTTTTAAGAATTTAATATAATTGGAATCATACAGTATGCAGTCTTTTTAGATTGGGTTTTTCATTTAGCAATATACATTTAAATTTCATACATGTCTTTGAGTGTGTTGATACCTCATTTATTTTTATCACTGAATAGTATTTCATTGCATGGATGTATCTGGCTTATCCATTCACCTATTGAAGGATACCTTGGGAACTTCCAGTTTTTGTAATTGATGAACAACTGCTATAAAGTTGCAAATTAGATGATTAAATACCTAAAAGTACAATTGCTGGATCTCATGTAAAGACTATGTTTAGCTTTGTAAGAGCTGCCATTAGATCTTTCAAAGTAGCTGTATCATTTTCCACACTTATTAAGCAATGAATGAAAATCTCTGTTTTTCCACACTACCAACAACTAGTATTTCCAGTTTTGTTTCTGTTTGTTTGTTTAGCTATTCTAATAGCTACATAGTGGTATTTCATTGCTGTTTAATTTCATGATTTTTTTAATGACAACTGACACTGAATATCTTTCATACATACTGTCCTTAGATCTTCTTTGGACAGATGTCTGTTCAGATATTTTGCCCAAGTGTTAATTCAGTTGCTTGTTTGTTTTTATTGTTTATCATATTCTTATTTCAACATATTTCCTCCCAATATTTTTTACAACGATCATTAAAAATGATCATTATTTGTATCAAAGTCTTTATGATGCCTATTTTCTTAATTCCTGACACAAAATTAGTCAGATTCTTCCAAATAATAGTGTTATCAGGCCCAATTCTAGATCTAGTTAACTAAAACAAAACACAGAAAATGTAGGGACGATTAGGAGCCTAAGAGAAACATCTTTTAGCAATGATGAAGGTGTTGAGGAGAATAAGCTTAAACATCATGAAATAATGTCTCTGTTTCTAAGAACCACGGGAGAGCAAACAGCCCTGACACTCTGAACTTACGTTACAAACGAGGACTTTGCCTTTCTCCCTTCAAGAGCATTTTGTTGGCCTCATATTTGTTGGTATTTCACGGAGAGTGATTAAGAAGAGTATCAGTGCTCCACTGAAGAGCTCTTAGATGAGTAGGCCTACCGGCAAAGCACAGGTGCACACCTCACATGCAGTTCCAGACCATGAAAGCACTTTAGAGTTATCTGGGAAGATTTGAAATGCTGATGCCCAAGTCCCAGCCCAGTCTGGTTCTTACTTAGTCAAGGCAGCAGGAATTGTAAAAGTTAATACACAGCCAGGCTTGGGAGTCTCTGCTTTCAGACAGGCTTTCCAACCTGATAAACCTTCTTCATTCAACACGTAATTGGTATTGGACTCACTAAAGAAATGGGATGATCCCAAAGGCAAAGAAGCCCGTGACGACAGAGAGGACATCCTTAGGAGTCTAGCCTGGTGTCATATAAGAAGGTCAAAGTCATATTGGCACAGTCTCAAGAAGAATATGAACCACTGTGGCATACTAGCATTTTGTGAGCTAAACTACAAAATAATCCTTTTAGAAACTTCAGTTTTTATTCTTTAACAGATGATTGAAGTAGAGTGAAAATATTCAAGAACTGGAGGTAACAAATCATCCATTTTTTAACCCAGACACAGGGAGAAATATACCCTTTTTATTAGAGATAGATTTCTTTGAATCAATTTCTCACCATTTTTGTGTGTGTTCTGTTTTTCTGCATGTTTTAAAGAACCTAATTTTGATGAAACTGTATAAATCATTGACTGTTACCAAACCATTAAGTTCAATTTATGGTTCATCTCATTATCTTGAAGCAGAAAAAAAGTAACCATTTCTATTTTTGAATGTATCTTCGTTAATGGTTAGTGAATTTCAGTGAAAATTAATTCACTTGACGGGTTAAATGTTACATGAGAAAATTTTTTAAAAACGGTCTTAAACTATGACTGGCCCACTGTCTTTCGTAATCCCATCTGCCCAGCACTTGCTTCTTCTCCTAGCCAGCCGAAGAACCACTGCTTTATGTGTTTCCATGACAACTATGGTTCCCAATTTTCTATTACATAATTTAAATAGAAATTCGACAGTAGCCTTTTAAACTCTTAGTCCTTCATCAAAATAATCTTTCTTGGACAAAAAGAAATAGTAATAAGGAAGTCATTAACTAGTATCTAGGTCAAGGCTGAGAGAGAGAGAGAGAGAGAGAAAACCAGTAAGGAAAGAGGTTTTCATTCATTTTAGTGAAGTTTTAACATATCTCTTCTTTACCTAGCAGAGTGTTTCCCTCTATTTTCCCTACTATTAGAGAAATTGAGCACATTCACATAAGTTCTGATTGCTTACATTAGTGAAATTATTTACAGCAACTTATTTTATTGTTTTACTATCACTTTATTTCCTTACCTTTTTCAAACTTCCCTGATATCTGTTGGTTCAATCTTTATTGTTGTTGCTGTATTTTTTGTTTATTTTTATTTTCTAGTCTTTGATTTTTTAATGCACACATTTAAACTTGAACTTTTTCATTAATATCTAGCACATTAGCTCTTCTATTATTCTGCTAAATGATACAAGAATCTTAGAATATTTTACATACATCTTCTTTGTCTCCAACCTGCCATCTCTCATGCCAGCATCATCTGGCATATTCATTCTAAAGAGATATTAATTTTTCTAATCAATTAGTTCAGGTCAGTCACTCAGTCATGTCCAACTCTTTGCAACCCCATGGACTGCAACATACCAGGCTTCCCTGTCCATCACCAACTCCCAGAGTTTACTCAAACTCATATCCATCAAGTCGGTGATGCCATCCAACCATCTTATCCTCTGTCGTCCCCTTTCCTCCTGCCTTCAATCTTTCCCAGCATCAGGGTCTTTTTCAATGAATCAGTTATTTGCATCAGATGGCCAAAGTATTGGAGGTTCAGTTTCAGCATCAATCCTTCCAATGAATATTCAGGACTGATTTCCTTTAGGATGGACTGGTTTCATCTCCTTGCAGTCCAAGGGACTCGCAAGAGTCTTCTCCAACACCACAATTCAAAAGCATAAATTCTTCGGTGCTCAGCTTTCCTTATGGTCCAATTCTCACATCCATACATGACTACTGGAAAAACCATAGCTTGACTAGATGGACCTTTGTCAGCAAAGTAATGTCTCTGCTTTTTAATATGCTGTCTAGGTTGGTCATAGTTTTTCTTCCAAGGAGCAAGCGTCTTTTAATTTCATGGCTGCAGTCACCATCTGCAGTGACTTTGGAGCCCCCAAAAATGAAGTTTCTCACTGTTTCCATTTCTAATCAATAGTTTCTATTTTAGAATTTTACTGTTTTGCTTTATTTTGTGCTCTTGCTCTGTATTTCTCTCTTAACTCATGTCTTTCTCTGTTTGTTTTTCCTAAGAACAGCTTCTAGTTCTTTCAAAGTGTCTAATTCTTTTGAGACTGTCAGATGAAATAATGCTTTGGAGCCTATATTAGTTTTCTCTTGCTGCTAGAACAAATTACCATAAACTTAGTGACTTAAAATAACAGAACTTTATTTTCTCACAATGCTGGAGGGTAGAAGTCTAAAATGGGCCTACAGGGCTACACTCTTTCTATAGGTTCCAGGAGAGAATCCCATTTCCTTACCCTTTCCATCACAGAGTCCATCCACATCCTTTGCCTCATGGCTCTCTTCCATCACCTTCAAAGGCAGCAGTGTAGCCTCTTCAAGTATCTGTGTCTCTGCATCTTCAGATAATTTTCTTTGGACCTTCTTGTGTTCCTCTTAAGGGACCTTGTGATTATATTTAACACCTACTTGAATAATCCACAATAATCCTCTCATCTTTAGATTTTTTTTAGTTTAATCACATCTGCACAAGGCTTTTGTGCCTATAAGGAAACATTATGGATGGTGGGGATTAGGATGTATGTATCCTGGTGGCCATTATTCAGCCTACCACAGTTCTTTTGCCCTAATGAGCATATCTTTTTTTTAATCTCTTTTGTAAATGAGAGATTGGCTGAATGTTCAGCACAATTTCAAAAGATACTCTTTCAAAATCTTGTATTTTATCTTAATATCTTCTTTTAGGATGTTACTGTGAAAAGTGGAGCCATTCTGATGAGGAACTGATTTCACTGTTACAATGATTGTCTTTGGTGCATGGTTTCAGATTCCATTAATGGGGGGTGTGGTCACTTGAACTTCTCACCCTTGTCAGTGCCTCACCCTCAGCTTTCCATCATTCCTGCTCACTTACGGAAAAGTTCTCAGTCTGCAGTTTATTCACTTTTTCTTACTGTTAAACCAGTATTTCTTTAGCGTTTCTACATACTAAGCAATAGCAGAAGGCTCCATGGACCTTCATTAAGAAAATCACTCAAATGTTATTGCATAACAGCTCCATTTCATCCTACAATGATTCACAGCCTTAGTTATCTACTGAATTTAATCTTAATTGAAATCAAACAAATTTCACTTGGAGGACAACAAGTTTTATTACATAGTTGCCCTTGATGTCCTACCATTAGATTGCTTCATTTACATAACTTCCTAGTAAGAACAAAGCAAATAATTCTCCCTGGATTTAAATAGCCTAACTTCTCAGAAATAAAATTATATATTCTCATGTAAAATTATATATCTAATTCAGGATGTAGATATGATATAGACATAAATATCCAATCATCAGTTTTTCTTTTTTAAAAAACTAATCCGTTTTTCACTCGTATTATAATTTCTACAATATAGGTCAATGTTTTGCATCCTGGATAAAGTTATGTGGACTAAAAATAGTACCTTAAAATATTAGACTCTTTATATAGTAAGGTAGACTTAATTTTAGACTGTGGTACAATCAGCTAATCTTATAATTATTTTTATTACAATAAAAACAAACGGCAAGGGTAAAGAGTGCAGTTATAGATGGTGAGGTGTCATTGAATGCTTCTGGTTAGATCTTCTAGTGTAATGTAGTCTCACTAACACTGAAAAGTCCTTTTGAAAAGCATTCCCTTTACATTACATGGCTTCCCTGGTGGCTCAGATGCAAAGAATCCGTCTGCAATGCAGGAGACGTGGGTTACATCCTGGATCAAGAAGATCCCTTGGAGAAGGAAATGACTACCCACTCCAGTATTCTTGCCTGGAGAATTCCATGGACAGAGAAGCCTGGTGGCCTATAGTCCATCGTGTTGCAAAGAGTCGGACATGACTGAGTCACTTTCACTTCCCATTGCATTATTAGAAATGTTAACTTAGACACTTAATCAGGACTTCCCTGGTGGCTCAGATGGTAAACCGTCTGCCTACAGTGCAGGAGACCTGGGTCTGATCCCTGGGTCATGAAGATCCTCTAGAGAAGGAAATGGCACCCCACTCCAGTACTCTTGCCTGGAACATCCCATGGATGGAGGAGCATAGTAGGCTACAGTCCATGGGGTCGCAAAGAGCCGACACGACTGAGCGACTTCACTTCACGTCACTTCACTTCAGGCACTTAATCAAGCCTTTGATTTTATGTGCGATTTGTGACCTTGATGTGTGACCCTGAGTAAATGACTAAACCTGTCTGGACCTCTCATTTCTTATGTGCAGACTGCAAGGGCTCAATTAAGTCACCTTTTAAGATCCTTTCTGGTGCTCTGACTTGGAATAAAGCTAGCCAATCAAAGAAAAGACTATTCACTGCTTTTTGTTCTTCTACTCTTTTCTATAACCTGTGATGGCTAAACCTAAGCCAGGGTCCCTTAAACCCGCCTCAGAATTGCACGATCTATTTTCCTTCCCATTCAGTTCAGTTCAGTCACTCAGTCGTGTCCAACTCTTTGCGACCCCATGAATAGCAGCACGTCAGGCCTCCCTGTCCATCACCAACTACCGGAGTTCACTCAGACTCACACCCATCGAGTCAGTGATGCCATCCAGCCATCTCATCCTCTGTCGTCCCCTTCTCCTCCTGCCCCCAATCCCTCCCAGCATCAGAGTCTTTTCCAATGAGTCAACTCTTCACATGAGGTGGCCAAAGTACTGGAGTTTCAGCTCAGGTTAGTATCGTCTAAGGAGAGTGGATTTTGGATTCTCTACCAGCAGTATTTACGCTGCAGGCCTGCAAGAGAGTGGAGAAACGTTGTTGGATTCCCTTCCTTCTCTATCTTCTCCCTCCCAAATCTGACTTTCTGTTTCTTAGAGGTACACTAGGAAGAAGCAATTTTATTGCACTTAAATTGTCCCAACCCAGTGAATGGAGAGTTAGGTTGAGCTCTGCTTAGGGTCCTGAGGTCCCCTTGGGCTTTGCTGTGGATAAATCATGGCAATGTTTATAGATTTCAAAAAGATCAAAGGAACACAAAACTGCACTGCTTTCAAATTATTTCAAGAATGAGTTCTCCTTGATGGACTTTCAGGGTAATAATGGGTTAGTCAGGGGAGCAGATGTAGGACATCTGAAGCTCTGATTGGAAGTTTGGAACCACTGAGAGGAACAGAATTGGTCCAAACTGGAATGACTTGAGCATAACCTTTAAAGGTCAGAGATGAGATCAATAAGAAAGGGTCCATGTGAGGACAAGATCATCAAGACCTAGAACGTAGAGGAGGTTAGAAATTGTTACTCAGAATTTGCTTTATAAGGCTTCTGAAAATTCTGCAAGTATGCAATGGTTATAAAGTTGTGAGTTTCTTTCGGTTCATGGTTTAATGGAATTAAAATTATTTTATTAGATTTATTTATATAGTATGATGACCCTTTGCCTATTATATGCTTTCTGAATATAATCCCAGTTTATTTTGTGCCTTTGAGAGCAAAGTTACAGAATAAAGTATCTTTTACTATCAAAATTATAATTTTATGTATTAGTATTTGTATTTTCTATTTTGGTCTGTGACTTTGCTGCTGTGTATAACAAATTCTTATATATCCTTGTGTTACCTGATCTAACTATTTTGCTGCATCTTTGCCTGCTTTATAATCATTTTTTTCTCTTGCATGGAAATTTCTCTGCAAAGGTAAATTTTTCTTACCAATTATTTTTCATTAAATTTTGTTGGTGTTTAACATATTACATATTTCAGATAATCCTTAGAGTATTTTGATGTGTATATTTTAAAATATGCTCAGAGTTTAACAGTTTAAACTCAGTTAAAACCACTTATATTATTAGTTCCGACTTGAAATAATAACATTTAAAAGAAAAATCAAATGAAGACAAGTGTAACCATATTCATTGTTTCCTTTGCTAATCTGAAAGCCCTTATTATTTATTAATGAATGTATTGTTTTACTTCTATGGTTTACTTCCAGCAAAAGTATGCACAAATGGCCCTAAACGTTTCTCTACAAACTAGGCAGTTTACCACTTTCTGATAACCCAAATGTATACTAGTGTGTCACTGGTAGACTATTTGATGCAGCTGCTTTTGCAAAGCAATTATGTCATCAATGTGCTTATTTACAAGAAATTACATCCCACTGACAGCTTCATCCCCTGTGTTCTTCTGACATATCCACAAGGACAGTATTTCTGTTAGAATGAGGAGGCAGCTATTTTACCGGACATAGTTTAAGATGTACAAAGAATATTTCTATAGAAAAATATCTCCCGTCCGGGGCCTTGTCCTTTTATGTGTGATACATTCGCTTCCTATAGCACAGCCCACTGATTTCTCATAACTTAGTATGAATGAATGTACCATCTCACCTTTTCCCTGAGAAAACAGAAAGGGATAAGAAGACAGTGAAAGTAGACACGAGGAACAAAACTCTAAACTCACCTACTTCATCATTTTGCCTGGGGTAAAGCAGATTCTGGTTTTTATTAAATTCCACAATTACCTATATCAACTTTGCACAAAACTTCCATTAGCGTTTGCATTTTTATCCATTACTATTCTAGAATGAGGTATTTTTCTTTTCAGCTTTTGATGGGAATGTAAAATTTTCAAGCTTCCTTGAAACAAGTGAATGAGTGATCTATAAGCTGAAAACTGGAAGTCCTCTTATCTTGGGATGTGAAATAATTGTTCTTCTTTTCCTTTTCAGTTTCTTCTTTGTGGCATATGTGGAATATTGTGCGCCAAAAAAAAATCTGGACTTGTCGTAAGTTTTTGCCATGTTTGTGTTGTGCACTGAACTGTTTGAAATGTAAGAACTCAGAAAGGGAAATAATGACTAGCCAACTTTCATATCCTGAATGTTACTCACTTAAGGTAAAAAGAAGACTGACAAATAAATTCTGACTTTTTTTCTTTTCAAAGAAAACCATCAAGATTATTACAGACTGTGATGGAAGAGAAAGAAAAGCTTTGATATACTCTTTAAATACATGAATCTGCAACCCTTAATGACTGCTGTGGATGGAAGTCTCCACTTTTCATTTGTAGACTTCCAGACACAGGAATCCTTCATCGAGCTAAAAAAGACAGAGCTTGAATTCATGGGAAATTTAACTGTTTAGATATGGAAGTGAGCCTAAAGATTGCTGGCTTTGACTGTAAAGTCCATTGTGCAAAGCAGCAAAACAGCTGTGTTGTTATAGTTGCAGTTAATTCCCAAAGATTTTTTAAAATTTAATTTTATCTTATGACTATGAATGCGAATGTCAGCATTCTCAGAAGTTTTATGGTACTGTCTTGTGTCTTGAGGGGTGCTCCCAGTTAACTCTGATGTAGACTAGAGAAGGATTCCAGCATGCTGAAGTATGGATCCCCCCTGTCTTTCATGACATTTTTTTGAGAATTAGAAAGTAGAAAAAAAGTCATGTTTATTTTATTGAGGACAATAGGAAATAACATAGGCCTTTATAAGTTGGCAACATTACTATTGTACATGGACCCTAGAAAGTGCTCTTTGAGACTAAAAAAAGGAGAAGGCCAGGGAAGGGGACTATGCAGTCCTTTATTTAACTCCTTTTTCTAATCATAGTTCTCTTAGTGAGGGTACCTATTGCAACAAAAAGGATGAAGCTCCCATTGCTTTAGAAATGTGAAGTGTGATTTTTTAAAAAATTATTTTAAGGAAATGTTTAGATAGACATTTTTGGGAGGCTTGTAATTTGCATTTGTGATTCCCCCATCACTCTTTCCCATGGTTTTCTTACTTTCTACATTTTTTCTCTATCAAGTCTCTCCATGGCTATATACTAACAATTTCTTGGAACATGGATAAAACAAAATGAAAGAAAGGAAGGAAGGAGAGAAGGAACAAAAGAAAGGAGGAAAGAAAGGGGGGAAGGAAAGGGAAGCCCTTTAAAGTGGTGGGAGTGGGGAGCACGGGGGAGAGACATGGAGGTCAGCCTGGCCTGCTCTGACAAAGCACCATGGATTGGGAGGCTCACAAAGAACAGAAATTCATTCCTCACAGTGCTGGAGGCTGGACGTCTCAGGTAAAGGTGCCAGCACAGTTGGGTTCTAATAAGACTCTCTTCTGGGCTACACGTTTCTGGCTGTGTTCTCCTGGAATAGAGCTCTCTAGAATCTCTTAGAAAAACATGGACCTGGTTCCTGAAGCTCCACTGTCTTGACTTAATTATCTCCCAAAGGTCCTGCCTCCAAATACTGTTTAATACTAGGGATTGGGCTTCAGCATAGTAAATTCTGGAGGGACACAAGCACTCAATTCATAGTAGAAGAAAAAGGAAGTTGTTTTATTTTGTTTGTTTGTTTTTTGAAAAACAGGTGTGTCTTTTTTTAAAACAGATCTTCTGTTTTTCTAATTCTAAGTTATAAAAAAAATTATAAGATCTGAGTTTTTTAGAAATTACCATCTACTTTATCTTCCTGTACCATCTGGGGTTTCCATAGAAGACATTAACTGTCAAAGATTCCCCACACTTTAATCAAATTATGTGAGACTTTCTTCACTCGACATATCTCTAGTCTGGTAAGACTGAAAATAGTAGATGGTTAAAAACTTGGTACAGATTTTAACATTTTAATTCTCGAGTAAAAATGTTTTATCTGTATTTGTTAATGAAGTATGTCCTTAAGGAATTAATGGCAATAACAGGAGAGATAGTGTTTTCCTGTAATAATCCTTTACGTTTGTTGTTTGTTTTATTAATTAACAGTAATTATTAAAAGGCTAGGATGTAATATCTTTCCATATTTTCTGAGAATGAGTAAACACCAAAATATATTCCCAGGTAACAGCATGCCATTTGAATATACTTTAAAAGGAAATAGAACTGACTGATTCTATTTGAAATTGGAGCTACAATTTCCCACTGAGGATGATTCGTTTGTTTGGTAATTGACATTTAGTGTTATATTTAATCAATTATTAAAAGATTATACTTATCCATCACTAGGTTTTCAGTTTTGGTGATAAGTACTATAAGACTGACACAATCAGAAATGCTGAATTAAGTTAGAGAAACAAAACAAACTAGTAGTTCTTTCTGCCCATCATGCTATATCACACATCCACGGTCTTACCCTTTGCTGGGAACTATGTGCACTTAGCCTAGATGATAAGTTGTCAAGGAAGCTTTGTCTGAAACCCCCGACTGGGCTGAATTCCCCTCCTCCCTGCTCCAAGGGCAGCCTTTCATCCTTCTTTCTTAAGATATTTGTCACACCATGTTGTAATGTTGGATCTTCTCTTAGCCTGGACGGCAGCGTACTCAAGAGGAACAACTATGAGCTGTTCTTTCTTGTAATGACAGCTGATGCCTCACTCATGGCCTAATAGACGCTAGGTGCTCAGTAACTGCTAAATTCAACTAACTATCGACAGAAAATAATATATAATGAACTAAAATTAAATACTAAGGTTATATAGTTGTTTGCCCTGTGGACTTATGCCAGAGGAGATGTCCAGGAATGTTTTCTGAGGAAGTAAGAGTTAGTCTTCCATTTAAGGAGCCAAGCAAGAAGCAAAATATTTTCCAGGAAATGAAAATATCACTGAGGCAGGAATGAACAAGCTCTATTGAGAGACCAGGGAGGTGACCAGAATAGAGACTGTATCCCAGAGAAAGATGGAAATAGGGTTGGTTGTTAAATTAGCATCACACTGAAAAGTATCATGAAAGCCCATAGGAGGATTGAACCCAGATAAAAATTACATAATAAAGCCATTAAAGCTATTAAAATATTCAATTGAATTTATTAAATATGCCCAGAACATTTACTACACAGAAGGCATTTTGCTTGATTCTGCCAGGGATCCTGTGATATTTAAGTTGAATAAAATCCCCCAAGCTCTATTAATAGAGACCCAGAGCAAACCAAGAGTAGGATCAAAAGCAAAGCCACATCCTGCGTTTCTCCATAGCAATCCACCAAACAGTATTTTGTTATATCTTCTGGGTGGTGTCACAGAGTAACAAGATTTGAAAAATAAAGAGCCAGTTCAGAGGGGGGGGCTCCCTAATTGCCTGTTGAGAAAACAGATACTAAACCAATCAAATTCTTATAAATGAAAAAAAAAAAAAAAAGGAGTTAACTAACTTTCCTAAGCTCACACAGTTAGAGGAGTACAAAATTTTGAAGCTAAGTGGAACTAATAACAATTCAGGGAGAAGATGTTTTGATTTTGAGTCTGAAAATCTGGATTTTCAGTCCCCGAACTACAGTGTTAACTGCTTACCATTCGTTTTCCAAATGTACGTTACCTCTCAGGATTAGTGGGTAGGTTAACTGAGATTCTACCTACTCACATTCCTGGCATAGCGGCACACTATAGATATCAAATATTATTTAAATCTGAATCTACTATCAGATAAACTTTACTTACTTCAGAATTTTCATAAGCTATATCCCTGGCCTTTATATAGTTGGCTATGAATTCCTGAGACACTGCAGGGCAGGCCCTCTCCACTGAGTCAGAGCGCAGAGAAGCCGGGCAAAAAGATGGCCTCTGTGCTCCAAGAAGCATCGAGAGCGCCTTCTCTTCATCGTAGCTCAGCCATCCCTGATGTGCAGTGTGTGCTCATCAGCTTCACCTCCTCCACTTTAACCCCCCGGCCCCTCTTTTTCTCACCAGATGATCCTCTTTTCCGCCTGCTGCATCTGCGGGCTCATTGGGGGCATCCTGAATTTTCAGTTCCTCCGGGCAGTGACGAAGAAGACCTCTTCCCTCTACCCCCTGCATCTCGCCTCCATGTCTCTCGCGTGCATTGGGATCGGAGGCTGCACCCTCTCTTCGTGGCTCACGTGTCGACTAGCCAGCTATGAACAGAGGAGGATGTTCTCAGAAAGGGAGCATTCTCTGCATCACTCTCATGAAATGGCTGAGAAAGTGAGTTTTGTACATTTTCCTCTCACTGCTAGCACGTGATGAAGACTGCAGTCACATCTAGGTGATCAACTTACAGCTTTAGATGAGAACTTGAGGTATTGGATTTTGTAAAAGTTTGGCCCTGTTGGATTAAGAATAGGAGTTTATTATTTTTTCCCTGTAATTCTGGGTACACCTGTTTTCAACATGATTTTGTAGCCTCTAGGTAAAAACAAGCTCCTAAAATAGAACTCATGAAGTATTGAATGTCTTATAGATATGGATTTTTATGTATTATACTGAGGAAAAACATAAACTCACACCACTCTGAATAATGCCAGATTGTGAAATCCAATGAGTTTTCCTTTCTAACTTACCCCTTGTGCCTGTAAGTAGATGCATTTGATTATGTAAATTAGGTTTGCAAGCATAAAGGGATCTTGTAATAAGGCAACAAAAAGCCCTGCCTATCAGTGCAGATATTATAACACACATAAAGCTTCATTTAATTCTCGTCTAAATTTCATGCATATTTGGGTAGCTCTGCCTGTATATGAACATTCAAATAACTGTTTTATAACTGTTGTATCCCCCGCATCACTGTTTCGTGAAACTCATTCAAACAAGGAGTTATTATTATTGCATCAAAGGACAAATGATACAATGAGCTGTGTGTGTTTCTTCTGAGGCTTTCCAGGGGGCTCAGTGGTAAAGAACCCACCTGCCAATGCAAGAGACACAGGTTTGATCCCTGCATCAGGGAGATCCCCTGGAGTAGGAAATGACAGCCCACTCCAGTATTCTTGCCTGGGAAATCCCATGGAAAAAGGAGCCTGGTGGGCTACAGCCCATGAGGTCACAGAGTCTGACACGACTGAGTATGCACACACGGTGTATTTCTTCTACATTTGGCCCATATTTCTTAATTCAGTTCCTGCTTACGGGATCTGTTAAGGAAAGGATAGAACAACTGTAAAATAAACTCACTAAGCTAATGGCCACGTCATATTTTACTGGATATCATGGAAATAAAACTGCATAACAACAGAATAGAAGGAAGAGAAGCAAGAGTTACAAGTAGTATACAACTGCTGGCATACTACTACTGCTTGTATACTACACACTATACAATTATAGTGTGAATTCAGAGGAAAAAAATACTCTGTAGTTTATGTTTCCCTTTCATATACAATCTATACACTCAAATAAGGAGGATAGATGCTCTTGAAATGTTCCAAGAAGGCAGTTTTCAACAGCTCTACAAGTGTCCATCAAAAAGAGTTCATAGTACAAAGAGCAGGACTGGTAATTTAATGGATTGTTAAAAAGAGGTGATCATTATATATTTGGATAATGGTTCTTTTGTGTGTCTATTTTTATACTAGTGTGATTTAGGTTTTTGTATGTATGTTTGTGCAATATTTATTGTATGATTGTTATATTTACATTAGAGATTGAGGGCTATTGAAATAACCGACTTGCCCAGCTGCCCGGTGGTGCCCCCGACACCAGAGTTACCTACAAGGTACGCTGACTTCTAGGGAGTTGCCATGTTGTAATGTCACTGCAGGAAGCACTGCCTCTTCAAGGAAGCCATGGTGCCAGCAGATCAGTCTGGACTGATGCTGTGATATTGCTCCTCAAAGTACTGCTTCTGTGAGAGCTACTTTGAGGGCCTGACATAAACCAACATGGCAGAGTCTTGCAACATGCAAGTTGGCTGAGTATTTAAAATATTCAGCCTGCCTGTAAGCATCCAAACACATTTCTGCTTGGATGATTCATGACTTCTTTATTCTCTGCCACGTCATGACTGACTCCGTATCATCGTTCACAGACTAGAGTTTTGCTTTTAATAATAGATGTGTCTGATAAAGGCAAACTTTGTATCACTCTCATGCCAAAGCCGCATGGGTAGATAACCTAAGTTTGACACTAACACAATTAACCTTATGTGTAGAAGCTTTCTTCCTGTGAACTTACTTGGTATAAGACAGTTCATATTTATTTTATATATTTTAAATTTCTTAAAATAGTTACCATTCTTGCTTTGGTTAAATACTATAATAAGAAATATAAGAAGTTACACAGATAATGTGGCCCAACTGCAGAAAGTATATCCATTTGCCAACAGTCATTTAATCCTGCCAGATTTAAAATATAATCTTTTGCCAAAGTGGACATGCCTATTTGCAAATAAACTGAAGATACTCGTCCGTTTAAAAACCAATTTTAACTGTTTTTCCTATCAGTGATTTCACTGTGTCCATATTAGGGTGAATTTAGTTAAGAAAATTTTTTCTGTAAGATTTTTAAAAACTGATTTTTTTGCCTTAATCCTGCAATAAATGATTATACCTTAGATTAAGTTTTTATTATTTTTAAGGCACTTTTTGAATGCAAACCTATTTTAGGAGAGGAAAAGGCATCTAAGAATCCTACTTCTATAAATTCCTTAGAAAATAGTTTTTGTCCTAGTAGAAGGAAGAGCTATAGGTGGATGACTAGATTTTGTTAAAGATCATTTTGGAGAGACAGTTCCATTTTTCTTGCCACCAATAGTGAGTTCTAAAATGAACTTCAAATCAGGTATCTCATCAATAAACTAAACCTCATCCCAGTAACCCCAATGTTTTTGTAGACCTACTTCTGTGAGCATATCTCTAGCAAAAGCCGGCCTCTCAGTGAGACTGAACCACTGCCAGACATAAAGGCAGACTGTTGGCACCTAAAGAACTTCACTTTCTATCGGAGACTTAACCCTAAACTGGTTTAAGTTTTTAGGCTTCAGGCAATTCCTCAGCACTTAATCAGGGTACATATAATGGATACCCACTTATAAGACAACCCCTACGGCCTGTAAGGGGCCGGGCACTTTACACGGGGATGGGTCTTGATGTGAGAAGAGGAAGGGTCTTCTTTGTATATTGTCTTCTTTCTCAGAATTTTTTTGGATGACGCTCTACCTGATGTTCTAAAAGACACCAAAGTTTTCAAAAGCATAGTCCCAAAACCAAACCTATTCCTACCTTCCAGTCCCTCCCTGACTCTCCTAAGCTACTTCCAGAACCACCAAAGACAAGAAGTAAACATCTTTATTTTACTTTATCTCTCCTGTACTGAATTTTCAAAAAGAGAATAAAAATGAGGCATAGATATCTTTTCATTTTTGAAATAAAGATTTGGAAGAATTTCTAAAGTTTACAAAAGCAAACACATTACTTTCTTTTTTTTTTTTTTACCCAGACACAGACATTAGACATATCTGATAGGCTTGAGATCATTAAGAAAACCTCTTTCTACTGGAGTCTTTGTTACAGCACTTTTGCAAATAGGCTTGTTCAAGCGTGGAATATTTTCATCTATTTTTAGATAGTTCTGCCTAAATACTATTTATAAAATGATCCACTAACCATTATAAGTGTGAATGGGCCTCACATCTCCTTATTACCTTTCATTGTATAGGGAAGAGTTTAATGTTCAACAAAACATATGAATTCAAAGCATCTGAATTTTTCTTAAATTAATATATTTTCTAAAATTACAAATGAAACTTGAGTAAGTTCATCATTTTTACTAAAATTCCTGTTGCCTTCTCATGTAGCTTTCCTTTTTAACTAGTGAGTAATTGATCTCTTAAAAAACATGTTCAGAGCTTTTACAGTTTGTTGTTTTAGTGTATGAGTGACAATGCCGTGAAAAGCAGTATGTCCCACTATGAATTATTAGTGTTGCTCAGTTACAGACAGGCAGTCCTTCTGTTGCCTTTTTCAGTTCTTCAGAAAAGGCCACAGAGTTTTCTACACAGTAAAGGTAACCCCTTGGCATCTGTTGGCATTTTGTTGATATGCTCAACAGACAAACCTATACATTGGAAAAACTTGGGTATTTAAGCATCTTTTTTCTAGGCGAGGTCTTTCCAAAACAGAGATGAGGAATGGTAAGGGAAACTGAGGGGACTGAGGAGAGAGTAAATTGTTGTGGGTAGAAGATTTTGGTCTAAGAGACTGTCACTTCAGCATTTTCGTGGGTTCCAAGATGGCTTGAAATTTCATTTTCTCAAAATCAGCGATATTAATCCTTGTCCTTCCCCCAAACTCAGAAAGTTTTTCAATGGCTTGAAATTTCTGTTTTGTAAACAAATTAACCAAATTAATGTCTTATTCTGAAAGTGAATTTTAATTAATTTTATTTTCCTAACAGGAAATGACAGACAACATGAGCAATGGAGGACCACAGCTGATATTTAATGGAAGAGTATAATCAATATTTTAAAGAACTGAACATTTTTCATGAGGCAAAGAAATACCAAAGGACTAGGAGATAAGTTAAAATAGCTCTTGCATTTGCTGTTATCTCTCCTAAGTACTTGCTGAAATTCTTCTTCTTCAATTTTGCCTCACTTTATTTCTTCAGCTTTTTTTGTTTTTCTTACTGGTGAAAAACTTTCCAGAAATATTCTAATACAGTAATTTCAATCAACTTTCCCAACCATTCTATAAAAGACTTTCCAGGAAAAAAAAATAGATAAAATAGAAAGATTCATATTCTACACAAACACTATTTGACTAGCATGAATGTTAGACTTGTAATGACATGTTTCATATAAGTAATTAAAAAGTACAGATATCAAGAAATAACAATAACTTACCAATGTCTTTGTTCTGAAAGACGATGGCTTCAAAGAATGCCACAATTTAAAACCTCAGCAATGCCCTGTTGTAAAAACATTGTGATTATTTTCAATTTGTGAATGAACTATGTTTCATAATTTTCTTGTAAATTAACAAAACATAAAACATAAAAAAGGGTTTTTTTAGAGAGAGAGAATATTAATCTGTATGATATTTTTGCACAAAAGAGCAAAGAGTTATAAATTAATATCACTTAAGGAAAGAAGTATCTTTTGATTATACTGTGCAGATTGACATGCATGTTTGTGAATGAGCCTAAGAATAAAGTATGTTTGTGTGTATGTGTATATTTGTAAATATAGAAAATATATATAGCGCATATTTATAACATTCATGGATGTAAATATGTAGTAGAAAAGAAATTGTGATGCTGTGGGAGTATTATCAAGATTCTATTCCCATAGAAAGGGAAAAGTGGTTTTTTAGACTTTTCTGTGCCCACAGAGTCACATTTAATTTCAACTAAATTTTCTTAGTTTTATTTCTTTTATTATGTCTGTTATGTGTAAATACCACTGTGGCTGAAATTTATGGGGTGAAGTGGTCTGAATAGTATCAAGACAAATTGCTTAATTATTTGGCAATCTATTATTTTGGTATTTATGTAAGAACAATTATTATTGATTTATAAACATAACAGCTTTAATTCAGATACTTCCATGTTTATAAATATAGATAGAATTACTTGCAATTATTCATGACACATATTTCAAATACATTATAGCCCAATTTAAATTATATAAAAGGACAAATGATGTATGCCCAAAAGATGAAGTTACAGTTAGCTTTGTTAGAATTTAATTTAGGATTTTTGTTTTGTTTTACAATTCACATGGAAAAATACAGACAGATCATTCTCAAGAATGCCTATACCCAAAGAACCTGAAAGAGATCTCTGTAGAAGGAAGCTAAAAGATAGGCTTATGTTTAAATAGCTAGACTCAGTCCTTCACTTCCATAAAGGAATGTTAAAATATTAACCTATGATACTATATATTGGAGAGAAAACAGCATGGTCTTTGAAAATATTTATGAGAATATAACTTGTGGCAATTCAATTCTGTTTATTTGATGCCATAATTATGAATGATTTTTAAACAATGAAAATCTGAATTATATAATACAGGTATTTGTGTATATACGGTTCTACTGAATTTATGCAAGGATGTGGTTTTGTACTGAAAGAACAACTACCAACTCTCATTTTAGGTGGCATTTCTTTGTAGACATGTTTGCACAGTACAGAGTTATAATATATCAGTAAGATGTTTTAATGCCTTTTGAAATAATAAAGAAATCACCCATAAAGGACAAAAGCAGGCACATGACTGCTTTGACATAGAGTTAAGAAGAGGTGCCATCATCACAGTTATCCAAGTAGTCTACAATGTATTTAACCAAGTATAGATAGATCTTTAATTATTTTAATATTTAGTCCAACATTTTCAGGACTCAGTTATTTAGAATCATTTATTTGGGATGTGCAGTGATTCTTTTTGAGATGAGTAGGGGAAGTTAGAAAGACATTTGTCAAGTATTTGAAAATTAAATTTTCAAAAAACTTTGAACTAGAATATTTTAAGTGACTACAGTTTTAGTATGAGCCTGCCCTTGGGAAAAAGTAATTTGATACTAAATTAGAAAAATAAAATGTGACACTAATATGGTAGTGTGCCATAGAGACTAGATACTAAAAGGTCCAGTAATTATAAGCATAAAAGAAGTGAACTCTGTTTAAAAATTTTCGACATATGTGTGTGTGTCCCTACACATACATATATACAGTTGTTTAGAAGTGGAACATGGTATGATAACGCTATTGATTTGTCTGTGTAATAAATGGTGTGTTTTGAAACTTACATATGGTGTGAACATTCTTTCCATCACAATACAAGAAATAGTCCCTTCTCCCTATAGCTGCTGCTGCTGCTGCTGCTGCTACCTCGCTTCAGTCACATCCGACTCTGTGCGACCCCATGGACTGCAGCCCACCAGGCTCCTCCATCCATGGGATTTTCCAGGCAAGAGTACTGGAGTGGGGTGCCATTGCCTTCTCCTCTCCCTATAGCTAGATGAGTAAATGTATAGTTCTCAGATTGGCAGGAGACAGGATGCTGTGAATGAGGCAGAGACAGTCCCAGCTAGAGGATGTGAAATTAAGAAATGGTATTTAGTTTTTCCTAGTTGACATAATTTGGAAAGATTAAAGTATGTTCAAATATAGACAGGAAGTGGTTGAGGATACAGAACAAAATTAGCATGATAAAAGAACCTGAGGAGGCAGGAGGAAATATGATACAGATCATAGGAGATAGAATTAACTATAGATAGCACTGAGATCTGGAGAAGGCAGTGGCACCCCACTCCAGTACTCTTGCCTGGAAAATCCCATGGACGGAGGAGCCTGGTGGGCTGCAGTCCATGGGGTCGCTAAGAGTTGGACAGGACTGAGCGACTGCACTTTCACTTTTCACTTTCATGCATTGGAGAAGGAAATGGCAACCCACTCCAGTGTTCTTGCCTGGAGAATGCCAGGGACAGGGGAGCCTGGTGGGCTGCCGTCCATGGGGTCGCACAGAGTAGGACACGACTGAAGCGACGTAGCAGCAGCAGCAGCACTGAGATTGCAGATCTCACAAATGAATCCTTCAGCTGAAATATTTAGAGAGCTTGGCTGACCTATTTGGATTTGTCACATTGGTTCCTACTGGCATTTGGGGTGGACAGTAGTTCATTGTTGGAGAAGGCAATGGCAACCCACTCCAGTGTTCTTGCCTGGAAAATCCCAGGGATGGGGGAGCATGGTGGGCCGCCATCTATGGAGTTGCACAGAGTCGGACGTGACTGAAGTGAATTAGCAGCAGCAGCAGCAGTAATTCATGGTGCAGACTGTATTATACATTTCAAGCCATTAAGCATCTCGGGCCACCACCCACTAAATGCCAGGAGGACACTTCAGTTGTAACAATAACAAATATCCTAACAAATTTACACCTCTCTAAATTAGGGAAATGAAAGTGAAGTCGCTCAGTTGTGTTCCACTCTTTGTGACCCAATGGTCTGTAACCTACCAGGCTCCTCCGTCCATGGGTTTCTCCAGGCAAGAATACTGGAGAGGGTTGCCATTTCCTTCTCCAGGGGGTCTTCCCGACCCAGGGATCGAACCCGGGTCTCCTGCATTGTGGGCAGATGCTTTACCCTCTGAGCCACCAGGGAAGCCCCAAATTAGGGAAGTATTACCCCCTAATTTAGAACCACTGAGGAACACCCATGAATATGATCCCAAGCAACCAATGTTAGTGCTACCCACAAGTGTAGACTTGAATTGCCCAGCGTCATAAATGCACTGTTCTAAGGTCTACTGTATTATCTGATACAGTAGCCACAATCCTATCCACATGAGTATTTAAATATAAATATAAATTAGTTAAAACAAAATCAAATACTCAGTGTCTCAGTTGAGCTAGTCATGGTCCAAGGGCTGAACAGCTACATATGGACCACAGTTACAGAATATTTCCATCATCTCAGAAATTCCTATTGGACTGAGTTAGTCAAAACCACTCAGAGAACTGGTCCTCACCCTCAGTACCTAAAAATTTCTTCCCTAGTCAGCCAATTATCATGATAATAGAACGTGACAAGGGTTGGTAAACACTCCATGAAATTTGAAGTTGATGAACTGGTTAAAGTCAAAGACTGGATGAAACTAGCCAAAATCCACTGTAAGTCAAACACACAGTAAAGTTGAGAAGTTGTGGTAGAGATGTAATGTTTAAAAAAAATCTGTTCCTGCAATGATTCCACTAAATCCGTCAATATTTTATTTTTGACAGATAAAATAAGATATTGTGTAACTCCTGTTCTTGAAGAAATTGACTCAGCTCCTCTCCATGTGTCACTGACAAATTCTGCATTTCATGGGCTTGAGAAGGTGAGAACAATAAGTTGCTCTCCACTGGCTTCATTGACTTAGCTAGAAAGCAGCATGATTAGAACTGCATTTTCAAGCATTATTTAGCAAACACATTTCAGAAACTTAGAGAGAGCATCTTAAGTACCATTTGGTTAGAACACAGTTTCCAAATACAGTTTCAGAACTTGGCATCACTTCACTCTTTTCTCCCTTAAATCATTTTTCTGGAAACATATGTAATATTTCTTACTCAAAGTATCTGACAGCCAAGAAATTCAATTATTCCAAGTCCATAAATCAAGGTTGTCAGTTACTCATAGCAGAGGAAACTAATTCAGAAATTGCTGGAAATGTGGATGCCTAGTAAAGTATTTTTTAAAACTCTTTTTGCCAGGAAAATTATCTACTGAATTCATAATCTCTTATTAGGAATGTATTTCCCAAGAAATATATTGTGAAAAGTCAAATTCTAGATCTAAAAAAATGTGTTGCACTATTTAATAGTTTAGAATTATCTGCATCAACTAATTATAGGTAGGTCACATTCATTTAATTAGGAATCTTTAAAACTAGGAACATTTTTCACTTTCCTTTTCATGAGCTGAAGACAGTGATTTCAAAGGTTTTCCTACCTTAACATCCAAAGACTCTGCTTCTGTTTCCACACAAGGTGTAGCAAACCCTGCGGCGCCACCCACCCCTCACCCCCCCCCCCCAGCCAAAATGTATTGTGGTACTAAAAATTGCTTGAGAGACTCTGGGAGCTTCACAGAAAAACCCTAAATCTTGTCAAATTTGCATTGTCTCTTGTTGATTACTTTATTCTTAGGATACTGGTCCCCACCTACTCACTAAGACACAGGACCTCAATCGTCCTTCAACAACATCTGGAGCTGGGGCTGGAAGAAATCCCTTGGGCCCTCCAAGCTTACTGCCCAGGAAAGAAGAGCCACAGTTTCTTCCGTGGGTGGCTGGATCAGCCAACGCTGTCCCTCACTCTGTCCGTAATGGTCAGTCAGCCAAGGAAAGAGGTAACACTGAATCTTATTCTCTTCAATAGACTTGAAGTGCTCCCTCTGGGCTGCTAGAGGTCCACTGCCCCCATCACCATCCCCAAAGATTTTATGATTGGGACATATCTTTTTTCTGTCCTAAGTATATTAATACTTTCACATAAATATCTGAGAAAAATAGAAAAGAATGAAAGAAAAGCGCTGTGTCCTTTATAGTACAACAAATTGCAGGAAAGTTTTCAAGTCCTAATAGGCGATGTTAGCATCTTGCTATCTGTGAGTAAGACCTGTGGTGGTGCAGCATTTCTGAAGGGCTGTTATACTGTCCACTGTCTATACATGTGAACATTCCTCTATCGTACTAGTAGTATTTATTCTATCTAAAATAAGGAAAAGGTGGGAAGACATCAATATTTCACCTGAAAGGTGAGATCATATCTGGCTATACCCATGAATCTTAGTCATTCAACCAAATCATGCAACTTACATACACTTAGGTCTAAAATCCAAACCACAAGTCCACCCCATATGAACCACTCCCCTTGACCTGTTCTGCTGCTTCTGATTTCGATCCAAGTATCTGCTCTGTGGTGATTTCAGTTTCTGGCTCCTGCACTAGGCCCTGAGACTCTCTCTCTGGTTGTCAAGCTTTGACTTCACTCTCAGCAAATAGGACTTCAACAAACTAGGTTCCTGGCAAACAAGCATGTGCTCAAACTGAAGACAGGATTTCAGAGGAAGGATCTCATGTAAATAAAAGGAAAGCTTGAGTTCTCTATACTTTCAATGTAGAAAGGTTGAAAAATCTAGGTGGTCAACGGAGACAGGCTGGGAGCTAGCTGTAAGTGAGAAACCAAGGTGAGATCATTTCTGCTCCACCCCACCATCCCCAAGCTTCCTAAGGGCATTGGACCAGTAGTCTATAAAGAAAACTAATTTGAAACTAAACAAAAGTCTGCTTTTATATGCTAGTTCTGTTCATTTCTTGTACTTTCTTTTTCTTTTTCAGTGTCTAGTTTGGCCTACTCATCTGCACACACACACACACACAAAAAAAAAATCAAAGAAGTTTTATTCAACCAGAGCTAACACCATCAGCAAGTTTCATTCCAAAGTCAATATGGTGCATGACAATAGGAATCACAACAAGCAATGTCAAGGGAAAGTGAGACACAAGGGGAGAGAGTTGCTTTCAGTAAGTCCTTTATCCTCCTCTCCCGAAAATACCCATTTCAGCGTGAATTTTGGACTTCCAGAGTTTTATTTTGCTGACAAATGTGGCTTTTATGTACTATCTTCCCTTGTAAATTCTGCACACTGTTGCATTTTTTCACAAGTGGGAAAGTCCACTTTGTCACTGGATAAAGATGAATTTACTACTTTAATAATTTGCAAAGAGCACAAAAGTATCAAGAGCATCTTGTAGTCATAAGAGGAAGTGGAGAATGTGATCCGTTAGTATGCATTTTGTGTGATGACTTGAGAGTATATTCTATATTAAAATCCACCATGTTTAAATTTCATTTTATCTACATTCTACTCTCAAACTTCCACACCATGTTCTTTGGAATATATTTAATGTCTAAGATCTGCAAGTTCTCACCTACACAAACTCTGCAGCCAGCAAGTTCTTTGTTAAACTACAGCTGTACAGTACCACTCAAAAAACAGAAAGGGAAACTGTTTTCTTTATGTTCTGCAGGGAGCTAAAGACAGATGGAAATAGATAATTTCCATGGACACCCTTGCAATCACCATGATTAATTTTATTGGCCAGATTCCTCAGATTTGAAAGCCTTGAAAGAGGGGTGTTGAAACTGTCACAGTAACATCTAATTAAGAAGGAAATAGAGCCTTAAAAGAAATACTGACTCTCCTTTTCATCAAAGGATAGTAAGTTATATAAAGAAGGCACCAAATCCTCAGTAGGTAACCCAGCCTTTCTGATACCTTCTTGACCTCTTCCCCAGTGGTCACCAGCGCACATAGCTACACATGTACACCCACATGCACAAATGCATGCCCCGAATTAATTAAGCCAATCCTTTTCAACTAGAATGTTTCATCTAGCCTTCCTGGTAATGACTGATAGATAAGATACCTAGATAGATACTTGCAACCTCAGGTAGGTGAAGCTAAAAGATTGATATGATTTTATCATTTTACCCAAGTCCATATTTTAAAGTTCACATTTAAACAAATACACACATACATACTACACATATGTATATAGAGAGGAAATTCTCACACACACGTCCCTAGATGATAGTCAGAATGTCTGGACTATGGCCAGGAGACTAAGCGTAAAGATCACGATGTTTCAACACTATTATATCTGTTACCACAAAAGTCAGGCAGAAATAATTACATTTTCTAGAGAGTGAAAATACAATGAATCCTTATGATTTTTGCTCTTGTTGTTACCTTCATAAACAAAATTAAAGATTTTTTAAAAAAATAAAAAACTAAAAAAAGATTTATAAATAGTCTATTTATTAAAACTGTGTTTATATATTACAGATGAGAAAAAAGTTATCTCTGTACTGAAGTAGTTGAGTAAACGCTGATTTTTCATGGAAGGGTAGTTTATGTATTCTTTGATAAATTTTGAATTAATAAAAATTCAAATAGTAAGAGAATTGAAACATAGCAGTGATAGTAGTGTTTAGGATAAAATTATCACATCGATAAAAAATTTTGTATATCTTCTCTTTTTTAAAAAAAATTGGGCCTGGGTATATTTGTTGTTAATTTAAAATGACTCTTATCTCAGGGACAAAATTGCAGGAAAATTTGGCTTTGCCTTAGAGAAAATAGAACATACGTATGTATTGATGCAAATAAGAATAATACATGTTTTGTAGAAAATTATTTTCCTTCATGAAGACTGTTCTCTACTCCTGGGAAATAATCCTGTCTTGACTTAGTTTGTATTTGTTTCATTAGGGTGTAATGCAAAATGTACCATAATGTTATCTCTTTCAGTATAACGCAAAGGGGAACATAAACCGCAATTCTTTTGGTGTAAGAAATGCTTGGAAATTAAGTCATGGCTTCTAACCTTCTGAGTCATGTTCTTTATTTGAAAGAACTGTATTTGAGCACTAAATAATAAGAAAGAAATAATCAACTACATGGTTGATTATTACTGTATTTACATCAGTTACACCTGAACAAAAGTCAAATTCAGAGCCTCTCTTCTGTATTTCAAGCTGCTTTAGAGGCTTTGGTTCTTATACTCCAGCAGGTATTTGATCACCTGGGCTTCATCCCAGAATTGTGATTTTACTTAGGCCTGGGTGTGGCCTAAGAACCTGCACATCTACCTCTCAGGGGATGGAGCTGTTGCTAGGCCAGGGACCTGACTTTGAGGGCCACCAATAAAATGCAACCTCATTAAAACAGTCAGGTTTTACCTTTTAGGCAGATGTATTTGAGTCATTGCATTTCTATGTATTTCAGTAATAGCTACAGCTTGCAAAATATAAAATCTATTATATTCAATAAAAAGTAATGAAATGTGCTTTATTTCTTTTTCTTTATTGCAAGCACAGTGTACATTTGTTAGTTCAGCAATCTAAGAAGCCAGTAGGAAGTGCTTTCAGAGTCAAAACTTGACCTTACATCCTTTATTGAAGGATTACACGTAAAAACCAGCTGTCAATAAATAGTTGCCTTGGTTTTTGCCATTCCTACAGTACTTTGATTTAGGTCATACCTGAATGGTCTAGCAGTTTTCCCTACTTTCTTCAATTTCAGTCTGAATTTGGTAATAGGGAGTTCATGATCTGAGCCACAGTCAGCTCCTGGTCTTGTTTTTGTTGACTGTATAGAGCTTCTCCCTCTTTGGCTGCATAGAATATAATCAATCTGATTTTGGTGTTGACCATCTGGTGATGTCCATGTGTAGAGTCTTCTCTTGTGTTGTTGGAAGAGGGTGTTTGCTATGACCAGTACATTTTCTTGGCAAAACTCTATTAGTCTTTGCCCTGCTTCATTCCACATTCCAAGGCCAAATTTGCCTGTTACTCCAGGTGTTTCTCGACTTCCTACTTTGGCATTCCAGTCCCCTATAATGAAAAAGGACATCTTTTTTGGGTGTTAGTTCTAAAAGGTCTTGTAGGTCTTCATAGAACTGTTAAACTTCAGCTTCTTCAGTGTTACTGGTGGGGGCATAGACTTGGAAAACTGTGATACTGAATGGTTTGCCTTGGAGACGAACAGAGATCATTCTGTCGTTTTTGAGAATGCATCCAAGTACTGCATTTTGGACTCTTTTGTTGACCATGATGGCTACTCCATTTCTTCTGAGGGATTCCTGCCCGCAGTAGTAGATATAATGGTCATCTGAGTTAAATTCACCCATTCCAGTCCATTTTAGTTTGCTGATTCCTAGAATGTTGACATTCACCCTTGCCATCTCTTGTTTGACCACTTCCAATTTGCCTTGATTCATGGACCTGACATTCCAGGTTCCTATGCAATATTGCTCTTTACAGCATTGGATCTTGCTTCTATCACCAGTCACATCCACAACTGGGTATTGTTTTTGCTTTGGCTCCTTCCCTTCATTCTGTAGTTATTTCTCCTCTGATCTCCAGTATCATACTGGGCACCTAATGACCTGGGGAGTTCCTCTTTTGGTATCCTATCATATTGCCTTTTCATACTGTTCATGGGGTTCTCAAGGCAAGAATACTGAAGTGGCTTGCCATTCCCTTCTCCAGTGGACCATGTTCTGTCAGACCTCTCCACCATGACCTGTCTGTCTTGGGTTGCCCCGCAGGCATGGCTTGGTTTCATTGAGTTAGACAAGGCTGTGGTCCTAGTGTGATTAGATTGACTAGTTTTCTGTGAGTATGGTTTCAGTGTGTCTTGTAACACCTACCATCTTACTTGGGTTTCTCTTACCTTGGGTGTGTGGTATCTCTTCACGGCTGCTCCAGCAAAGCACAGCCACTGCTCCTTACCTTGGATGAGGGGTATCTCCTTAGAGTGCCTGATGAACTATGGAATGAAGTTCGTGACGTTGTGCAGGAGACAGGGATCAAGATCATCCCCATGGAAAAGATGCAAAAAGCAAAATGGCTGTCTGGGGAGGCCTTACAAATAGCTGTGAAGAGAAGAGAGGTGAAAAGCAAAGGAAAAAAGGAAAGATATAGGCATCTAAATGCAGAGTTCCAAAGAATAGCAAGAAGAGATAAGAAAGCCTTCTTCAGCAATCAATGCAAAGAAATAGAGGAAAACAACAGATTGGGAAAGACTAGAGATCTCTTCAAGAAAATTAGAGATACCAAGGGAACATTTCATGCAAAGATGGGCTTGATAAAGGACAGAAATGGTATGGACCTAACAGAAACAGAAGATATTAAGAAGAGGTGGCAAGAATACACAGAAGAACTGTACAAAAAAGATCTTCACAACCAAGATAATAATGATGGTGTGATCACTCACCTAGAGCCAGACATCCTGGAATGTGAAGTCCAGTGGGCCTTAGCAAGCATCACTACGAACAAAGCTAGTGGAGGTGATGGAATTCCAATTGAGCTGTTTCAAATCCTGAAAGATGATGCTGTGAAAGTGCTGCACTCAATATGCCAGCAAATTTGGAAAACTCAGCAGTGGCCACAGGACTGGAAAAGGTCAGTTTTCATTCCAATTCCAAAGAAAGGCAATGCCAAAGAATGCTCAAACTACCGCACAATTGCACTCACCTCACGTGCTAGTAAAGTAATGCTCAAAATTTTCCAAGCCAGGCTTCAGCAATACGTGAACTGTTAACTCCCTGATGTTCAAGCTGGTTTGAGAAAAGGCAGAGGAACCAGAGATCAAATTGCCAACATCTGCTGGATCATCAAAAAAAAGCAAGAGAGTTCCAGAAAAACATCTATTCCTGCTTTATTGACTATGCCAAAGCCTTTGACTGTGTGGATCACAATAAACTGTGGAAAATTCTGAAAGAGATGGGAATACAGACCACCTGACCTGCCTCTTAAGAAATCTGTATGCAGGTCAGGAAGCAACAGTTAGAACTGGACATGGAACAACTGACTGGTTCCAAATAGGAAAAGGAGTACGTCAAGGCTGTATATTGTCACCCTGCTTATTTAACTTATATGCAGAGTATGTCATGAGAAACGCTGGACTGGAAGAAACACAAGCTGGAATCGAGATTGGCGGGAGAAATATCAATAACCTCAGATATGCAAATGACACCACCCTTATGGCAGAAAGTGAAGAGGAACAAAAAGCCTCTTAATGAAAGTGAAAGAGGAGAGTGAAAAAGTTGGCTTAAAGCTCAACATTCAGAAAACTAAGATCATGGCATCTGGTCCCATCACTTCATGGGAAATAGATGGGGAAACACTGGAAACAGTGTCAGACTTTATTTTTTTGGGCTCCAGAATCACTGCAGATGGTGACTGCAGCCATGAAATTAAAAGATGCTTACCCCTTGGAAGAAAAGTTATGACCAACATAGATAGCATATTCAAAAGCAGAGACATTACTTTGCCGACTAAGGTCCGTTTAGTCAATGCTATGGTTTTTCCTGTGGTCATGTATGGATGTGAGAGTTGGACTGTGAAGAAGGCTGAGCGCCGAAGAATTGTTACTTTTAAACTGTGGTGTTGGAGAAGAGTCTTGAGAGTCCCTTGGACTGCAAGGAGATCCAACCAGTCCATCCTAAAGGAAATCAGTCCTGAATATTAATGGGAAGGACTGATGCTGAAGCTGAAACTCCAGTTTTTTGGCCACCTCATATGAAGAGTTGGCTCATTGGAAAAGACTCTGATGCTGGGAGGGATTGGGGGCAGGAGGGGAAGGCGACGACAGAGGATGAGATGGCTGGATGACATCACCGATTCGATGGACGTGAGTCTGAGTGAGCTCCGGGAAATGGTGATGAACAGGGAGGCCGGTGGAGCTGCGATTCATGGAGTCGCAAAGAGTCTGACACTGAGCGACTGAACTGAACTTACAGTACTTTGGGCTAAAGCAAAACTTTATAAACTTAAAGCTCATGATTGCCATCTGCTGACACATTTGTGAATTACAAGTAGTCTGCATGGTTGGTATATACTGTGTTCAGATTTGGGGGTTTTGTATATTCCTTCCCAAAAACCATTAGGTAAATTTATATGTGACTTTATACATGTATTTTCCCTAAGTAATGTATTTCACAATTTATTTAACAACTAAAATAAAACTGTTTACCAAGTTGAACACATTTATTTCAAACAGCTAATCTATACTGAAACTATTTTAATTTTTCCTATTAACAAAGTGAAATTATAAATTTGTCGTCTCAGTATACATAGTTCATATCTAGAGTGAATTTTATCAATAGATTTTTTATTTTAAGAGGATATATTTAAATCTTTAATTGCTAACCTTGAATCAAATGTTTATGTAATTAGATTGCTTACAATGGCAGTATATTGAAGAGGAGCTGAAATTAATCATGCTAACACCTATATATATGTGTATATATATATTCCTAGCAGTGGAGCCAAGGCATTTTCCAGTCTTTAGTTCCTCTTTAGTGCTGGGCTTTGCATTGCTATTCATTCAAAAATATAAGCTTCTGCTCCCTTGTTCAACTTTACAATCTTAATGAAACTGAATCAAACATATTAAACTGAAGCATCAGTCAAGGACTCAAGAAAGAATCACTTAGTATAAACACTTTTTGTGCTTAGTACTGCACTGTCATTATCTCCTTTAATCCACACAACTTTCCATACCTTTACAGTACAAAACTTTGGCCACCTCATGCGAAGAGTTGACTCATTGGAAAAGACTCTGATGCTGGGAGGGATTGGAGGCAGGAGGAAAAGGGGACGACAGAGGATGAGATGGCTGGATGGCATCACCGACTCAATGGACGTGAGTCTATGTGAACTCCGGGAGTTGGTGATGGACAGGGAGGCCTGGCGTGCTGCGATTCATGGGGTCGCAAAGAGTCGGACACGACTGAGCAACTGAACTGAAGTGTAATAACCAAAATCTTCAACGATAGGAGGGATCTCATGGTACTTGTTTTTTTTCTTTCCTGGGGTGGTGGGTAGAACAGGTTAATCTGGGAAAGTCACTCCATGATGGTCAACATTTACATGCTTTTATCCCTTGAAATCATGACACATGTGGATAAACAGTCAAAGCAGATTTAAGAGACTAAAAACTAAAAAAATTTTCAAAGTCAAATAAGAAAATTGCCTTTAAACATCCAAAGAGTTACAAAATTACTTCATATTTTACATTTGTGTAAAATCATTACCAGAGTAGTTGATTTCAGGTAAGTTTTGTTTTGACTTAATTGTTCTGATGTCCAACTGGTTTTATTTTTGTTTTTTGGGGTTTTTTTTTGGTTGTTGTTATTGTTGTTTCATTAAATTGTGTTTGGAAAAATTGTTTTTATTCATGTTTTATCATCTGCAGATGGAGAAGGAAATGGCAACCCACTCCACTATTCTTGCCTGGAGAATGCCAGGGACGGCAGAGCCTAGTGGGCTGCCGTCTATGGGGTCACACAGAGTCGGACACGACTGAAGTGACTTAGCAGCAGCAGCAGCAGCAAATCTAGATACATCTTCACTTCCAAGAGAGGTTTTGACCAAATTGCTCTGGAATGCCCCCTAGGCATCAGGGGATTTTAAGGTTCTGCCAGGTTGAGAATACTGGACTACAGAGTCTAACACAGGGAGGCTACAGGGCTTTGCAACAAAATCAAGGTAAAGGCAAGGTAATCATTTGCAAATGTAACATATTTACCATTAGGCTTTGGGAGCAGTTTTATCCCATTCTCATCTCATGCTAAATTTGGAGTCAGTTAAAAAGTACTAAAGAAAATGCTTTTTATTTACCTTATTTAAACCTTCTATAATGTCTATAGTATACTGATTTTACAAGTGGAAGACAGGTATCGAGAGATTAGACATTTTCACAGTACCTAGGGCACATGGGAGGGTGTTATACCACTAATTGATATACATTGCTCTTGGCACTTAGGATCTAGGCATAAACACACATTAGATGCATATTTCATCACTTAGTCTGTAAACTCTTCATCACCTGTTATTTTACTCATTTGTTTACGCACTTATACATTCTTTCATGCATGCTGTCGACAAGAAATTATAGTCAATCTAAGGAAGAAATGGAACATTTTTTTCAGGCCAATTTGAGGTTTATAAACCTGGGAGACACCTTTCAGAAAGCTCTGAGTGTTGGGGCCAGTGTGAGGAAAGCAGGAGAGACTCCATCTTGAAGCCTGTCATGCATCTTACAGACAGGATGTGAGCTGGGCCTGAACCCTGCCCAGGAGTGAGGAAACTGTTGCTAGTGAAAACCAGGTCTCCTGGAGACTTCCTTCCCTACAGATGGCGAACGGAGATTGTAGTTGAGGTCAGGCTGCCCCTGGTTAGATTCACCATGGAGACATCCCCCTTTGATGTATAATCATTGTTCCTCCCTCTTTAACCTTAATTGTGTGTTCTCCTAGCACCTACTTGTAAAACTCAGTCATATACAACAGAGAGGTTGCTAACAAGTAACCAGTCACGTGGGC
This sequence comes from Ovis aries, assembly GCF_016772045.2. NCBI lineage: Eukaryota > Metazoa > Chordata > Mammalia > Artiodactyla > Bovidae > Ovis > Ovis aries. The sequence goes on along the minus strand of NC_056057.1, from coordinate 29,373,162 downwards.
AGGGTGGGGGGTGTATAAAACTGGGCCCATCAGAAACATCAGGGTCCTTGTTGGGAACTGATTCCCCTAGGACTCACTGGCATAATAAACTGTACTCCGTCGTGTTTTGCGACTCTGGATCCCACAACATGAGGAGTGGTCTCCCTGTTGAGGGCAAAGCACAATTATATACTATACGTTTTTGAGACAAAGGGTTATACATCAAATGATGCACTGACAGTTTATACAGTCCAGATACGCACTTTCAAAGTGAGTGAGGAGTCATCGTGACCCCTTACAGGCTTGCGGTGGAAGGTTATCTCTTAAGGAGGTCTGGTTATTGGGCATGCGCAATACACACTAAAGGGGAGGGAGGGAGCCCAAACCAGCAGAGAAAATTCTTCCGTTTAAGTTTTTCTTGTCTTGTCATAAAGTATGAATTTTCTTTCTTTTTCTTTTCTTTTTTTTTTTTTTTTGAGTCATAAGGGGGCTGCAGTGGTGAACTAGACTGATAATCAGGGTCCCAATCTTAGTGAGCTGGGGTCTATGGAAGGCACAGGAAGAAGGCCAGGCAATTAACATAAAACTAACATAAAACAAGAGCTTGAAGGTGGTAATTTACAAAGATGGAGAGCTACCTTATCTTTAGGTGGGGAAGAGAACTGTGGTAGTAAACTATGCAGGGGGGCGGGGGTGGAGTGGGGTGGGGTGTTGCTGTTTCCCTGGTGGCTCAGTGGTAAAGGAATCTCCTGCCAATGCCGGCGACTCCAGTTTGATCCCTGGGTTCGAAAGTTGAGAAGATTCCCTGGAGAAGGGAATGGCACCCCACTCCAGTATTCTTGCCTGGGAAATCCCATGGACAGAGGAGCCTGAAGGGCTACAGTCCATGTGGTTAGCAACACAGCAACAAACCATGCAGAGGAAATGAATGTAAAATCTAGGCTGAAATTTCCCCAGTGAGAGAAGCTACCCTATTCCCAGATAGAAGGAGCAGCGTCAGACTGAAGAGCAGGAGAGGAAGAGGGGGAGGAGGGGAAAGGATGAGAGAGGTGTGGGGAGGGGCAGAGATGGGTTGAAAGTGGGTCACTGATCATGGGTGTGGCTAGCTGAGTGTGTAAAGTGAGGAGTGGGTAATGAAAATGCTGGGTGCAAATCATAAAATGGCTTGGTAATTTATTAGCAAGATTAAGGAGTTTGGGTTATCCGCTGGAAAATGAGGCGCCTGTGTGGGGCTTTAAACAAGGCAAGTCATGGTCATATTTGTGTTTCAGAGATCTGGTTGCACTTCTTGGCCATGAAACTAAGCTTCCGCACGCAACTCTGTAGTTTTGGAAGCACAGACTGAGAGAAATGTCCGAACAGAGGGACGTTTCAGCTTTGGGTCCCACAGGTGTTTGGGCTTGTGTGATGTTTGAAGGTACCAGAGAGGCCCCAAGGATGACAGCTGGACAGAGCCCTTTGGAAAGAGGGGTATGTATCATTTCCCGAATTAGTGATTACAGAATGAGGAGAGAAACTGATCTGGAGAGAGACGGAGGGTTCGTTTTCAGAAGGGTTGCATTTGAGACATCTGGATTGTTTTTTAGGATTGGATTCTCTGCAGGAAATACATTCCATAAATATTTTTAAATTTATAATTGCACAGTCTAACCTTGTAAATCTACCAAACCACCTCACTACTGGATATGATCAGTGTGAACCCTTATTAAATCTACAGTCTAAATCTATTGAGGGCGTTAGCTAAAACATAGGCTGTGCTCCCTGAAGAGATGAGGTGATGGTTAAAGAATGCTCAATCCTTAACCACAGGTTCCTAGCTTCACAGTGGTTAAAGTTGTGGGGGAACGGTTGCCCCCTGCTGGTAAGAACTGAATACTGCAGCCCCGGGAGAGGAAACTTCCTAGGGGCGTGGTAGCTGGTGGATGACGTAAAAGGCGGCGTCCGGATAGGCGGTTATTGACTGCGTCATTAGTGCGCGCCGTGGGAAACGTAGCTAGCCGCATGGCTGAGGGTTGCTCAGTGGCTCCGAGGCCGAAGGCGGCCTCAGAAGGGCCGGCCGGCGTCTTGCCTTGCCTAGAATTGCCTACCTACGCGGCTGCTTGTGCGCTTGTGAATAGCCGCTACTCCTGCCTGGTGGCGGGGCCGCACCGAAGACACATCGCCTTATCGCCGCGCTATCTTAACAAGAAACGCACCGGTATTCGAGAACAGCTCAATGCAGAGCTCCTGCGCTATTCCGAGAGGTACTGGTCTCTTACATTTTTTGTTCCCAGAGCGGACATAATGTTAACGTTAATAATCTTAACGTTGCCTGTCGCTCCTTTGGGGCACGGGACGGGGCAACAGGGGGACGTTTAGTGGCAACAGAACGAGGTCGCACCAGCTACCGCGAGTTTAGCCGCGGGGCATTCTGGAGTCGCAGTCCACCTCGGGAGACTAGTGCCTCCCTGGTCAAGATCTGTGCCGAGTCCGTTTCGTAGACAGGAAAGAAAACGTTACGGTGACAGGAATTGTGTCAGCGGAAGGGGTAAAGAAGCTCGCTGCGAGACAGGTAAAGATAAAAATAGACCAGGGGTCCGGAGACCGGCTAGTTCTATGTTTTCTCATTTTAAGATGAAAGTTTGGAATGCAATAGTTAAAAACATTCTCACTATATAGAAAATTATACGCGAAGCGTTAATACTTCGTTTAATTATTTATAAACCACGAAGATTGGTTTTGTTTTGACCCTGGTTCTTTCCCATGGTTTTTTTCTCTTGGACCTGATCAGGGATGAAGAAATACTATTAACCGTGTTTCCTTTTTAAGAATGGGAAAGCCTGATGCTTTTGAAGTTGAAAAAAAACCCTAGTACATTTAAAGTAAGATATTGGAAAATGACTTGCGCAGTTTCTCAAGGGATCCTGAACCCTACACAGATTAAGAATTTAGAATTTACAGTTTGCTCCAAGCACCTGCACACACTTTCACTTGTGGGTCTATTTTGAATACTAGAGAATTGGGGAATAAAACCAAAGAAACAAACAAGACCCTTATTTCAGGAGCTATAAGGGCTAGTAAAAGAGATGTAGTCCAGATAAATCCAACGAAATGTTAAAATCTGACAAATCTAAGTTATAGTCAAGAGTGGTGAATTGGATCTTAGGACCTTTGAGAACAACTTGATAGGAGGAGGGTACTTCTGAGATAGTAGCATTCTGGGCAAAAAGAGTGGCATAAACAAATGGATACTGGTTGTGAAATAGAATACTTTGACCAGATAATTGTGAGCACTTTATAACTAAAGTTTATATATCAGGAGAAAAACATTGGGTACAGCTGAAAAGCTGGGCAGTTAGGGGTGGAGTGGATCAGAGATGGGGTGGAGGATAATTCAGAGGATGTATTTTGCTCTTTCTTTCCTGCCTCTGCCAGGTGTTTTGGGTTTTTTGCTTGTTTTTCTGTGTGCTTAAGCCGGAAACTGGGTTACTGCTTCATCCTCTGCTGCTAAGTTGCTTCAGTCTTTTCCGACTCTGTGCGACCCCAGAGACCGAAGCCCACCAGGCTCCACCGTCCCTGGGATTCTCCAGGCAGGAACACCAGAGTGGGTTGCCATCTCCTTCTCCAATGCATGAAAGTGAAAAGTGAAAGGGAAGTCGCTCGGTCGCTACCTCTAGGTAGCCTCCAATTCAGAAAACACTAGACATACTCTTGAGACAGTGGTATCTCTGGAATATAATCAGATTTGTAGTTTAAGAAACCACTTGATAAGAGTTTGGTGGTGGTTTAAGGAGGGTGAGGCAGTAAGCATGGAGAACATGTTTATAATTAAGATTGTTACAAAGTGTAGAGAAAATTGATGAGAGTTTGCATTTGGGAGATTTAAGGATATGGAAAGTAGTCATAAAATCTGGAAACATAAATCTTTGATCTGTAACCAGTTAATGGTTTCACTTGACAGGCTAGGGGAATAGGAGCCATTACCCCCAGAAAGATGAAGTGGTGATTGGATAATGATAATTTCTGTAACAGAATTGGGATAGTATGGCCCTGTGGCCTCAATTGCACTCTGAACAAATCTGAACTCCCCACCTTACCCCATTATTTTTGGGGTGTGCTGAAAACTCCAGTTTATTCTATGCAAAAGGGGTACCATAGATTAATAATGAGGGATAGAACATTTGAACATATCAATAATTGTAATACTGATCAACCATTTATCATATATAGTTTGTTTCCAGACTTTGGGGCCATCCTGTACCATCAGAGAGGACCTGCTTCTCAGGTTAAGAAATGAGGAAAGGAAAGAGTTGAGAATGGCTCTTACATTAGTCATCTCAGCAGCAGCCCTATGTGACAGATTGTCCACGTTCTTTTACCCAGTGACAATTTTTTAAAAGATCGCATTTCAGTTTTGAAAAATCTGCTTAGAGAAAGTAGTTTCTAAAAATCACATTAAAATTTCTATCTTTAAGAGGTCATTAATGACAGCTCTTGAGTTATTTGAAAATGGCAAATATGTTCCCTTCCAGTAGTTCCAGTTTATTAATTCAAAATGTCTCAAAGAACAAATGAACTACCAGTTTCCATGAAGAGTCAGTGTTGACTCAACTTTTTCAGTATAGGTGGTAGTTTAGTTGCTAAGTCGTGTCCGACTCTTGTGACCCCATGGACTGTAGCCTGCCAGGTTCCTCTGTCCATGGGATTCTCCAGGCAAGAATACTGGAGTGGGTTGCCATTTCCTTCTCCATCTTCAGTACAGAGGCCCTTTATTCTCATGTATAATATATAAAACTCTTAAGTGTGCATGCAATCTGCTGATCCCTTAAACCTGATATGATTGTTCTCTCAATATCTCAAGTGAGGCTACCACTCTGCCTGGAAACATACTTAGGATGGTTTCAGAAAAGCAAAAGAGGAAAAGATATAATGTTGAGGTATCTGTCTCTCTGATAATTTTTACTATATTTTATGCAATGAGTTGCTGCCCAAAATTCATACAAGCCATAGGTAGCAGTTCTGAACCCTGCAGAACTCCATTCACTCTCTTGAAACATGCTTTACTGTACTGAAATTAAACTTAAAGATAATATTGGATTGGCCACAAGATTCTGGTCAACCCAATATGATCTACCAACACAATCGGGAAAAAAAAATTCATTTAGAACTAGAATACAATAAAATGTATCTCAGTGTGATAATGCTCAAGCGTGGCTACTCAGAAGGAATAAAGTAATTAGATGCCTCCTGAAGCAATACCTTGAATCCGTGTGAAAGTATTAGTTGCAAATGTAGAGTGATGCAGGGGTTTTAAGCTGACAACTCACATCACATACAGTGTCTATGGTGGTAAAATGCTCCTCTGAAATCATGTGCAGTTCTCAGTAAAGTGCCACACAAAAGAATCTACTCTTGAATTTATATATTAGTTATATTCCTGAAAATTTTAATTGACATTGAAACCATGCAAAGATCATTTTATGTTCATACGTATACACATTAAGTTAGGTACTATAATCAATCATTTATAAATATTTATAAAATGAGGCTTGTCCACTCATTTAAATCATGCAGACCTGGGGACAGTTTTTCATTGTGTAGGGCTGTTTTTATATGGCAGAATGTCTCCCATCCCTGGCCTTCACAGGTGTGACAACTATGATTTATTCCACAAACTCCCAAATGCCACCAATGGGACAGCAGTATTCCCCCACTGGAAACTGATTTGGGGAAACAAAGTCTTGTTTCTGTTTATTGTCTGATATGGCAGTTATTTTTAACCCCACCTTGCTCTCTGTTTTCTGGGCCTCTAATATTGTCTTAGTGATGTGTAGTTCCTGTTTAGGAAAGCTGCATGCAGAAAGCCTTTCTGGACTAAATCTCAGTGTTTATGGATTTCCTCGGAGAAGGCGATGGCACCCCACTCCAGTACTCTTGCCTGGGAAATCCCATGGACGGAGGAGCCTGGTAGGCTGCAGTCCATGGGGTCGCTAAGAGTCAGACACGACTGAGTGACTTCACTTTCACTTTTCACTTTCATGCATTGGAGAAGGAAATGGCAACCCACTCCAGTGTTCTTGCCTGGAGAATCTCAGGGACAGAGGAGCCTGGTGGGCTGCCATCTATGGGGTCGCACAGAGTCAGACACGACTGAAGCGACTTAGCAGCAGCAGCAGCAGCAGCATGGATTTCCTAATTGGGTAATTAAGTTGCATTCTAGTGACTCCTGGCTGTTTTAAAACAACTGCTCCTAGGTATAAAGTCTTTCTTTTATTCTGTGTGAACCATTCTAGAAGTTTGAGTTCACCAAAAATGTTCTCTGCTCTCAAAGACCTAAGAGTCCTCTCTAGAATCCAAACACATAAGCAAAGAGAAATAAGAACAGTGATAAGCTTTCTCAGGGTTCCCAGGTGGCGCTAGTGGTAAAGAACCCACCTGCCAGTGCAGTAGACAGAGATGCAAGTGTGACCCCTGGGTCAGGACAGATGCCCTGGAGGAGTGTATGGCAACCCTCTCCGGTATTCTTGCCTGCAGAATCCCAGGGACAGACTGTTGTAGGCCTGGGAGGCTACTGTCCATGGGGCCGCAGAGTCCGACATGACTGAAGTGACTTAGCGTGCACGCTTTCCTCAGAGTCCTGTAGGAGTAGAGGCAGCGTGGCTTCAGCCTTGCCTGGGGAGCCAGGGAAGCTTGCTGAAATAGGTAATGGCTGGGGCAGTGAAGCCACCAGCTCAGCCTCCTTACCTAGTTATAATTTTTAATAACTTGGAAATGGCATTTGGAAATAGTTGTCCAGTCCCTCAGTCGTGTCAGATTCCCTGTGAGCCCATGGACTGCAGCACAGCAGGCCTCCCTGTCTTTGGAAATAGTAGTGTCCCCTAATCCTGACTGTCACGCTCCGAATTACAGTGTCAGAGTCAGTTCTCGAAAGCTAATCTAATTGTTATTTCTTACTTCCTTGGCTTAGACGGTAAAGCATCTGTCTACAATGTGGGAGACCCGGGTTCGATCCCTGGGTTGGGAAGATCCCCTGGAGGAGGAGATGGCAATCCACTCCAGTACTCTTGCCTGGAAAATCCCATGGACAGAGGAGCCTGGTAGGCTCCAGTCCATGGGGTCGCAAAGAGTCGGACACGACTTCACTTTACACTAGCAACAGTTGCAGTTCGGGGGTTTTTCTCCATCAAGTTATTGGCTTTAACAGTTCAGGGCTTCAATTTGAATCCTAACACCCCTGCTACATGCCCTCTAGTACAGATATTCAGTAATGGTGGGTAATACCAAAATTGCCATGGTTCAGTAATAGTCACATAACAACATTTTTCTTACTAAGTCTCATTTTTTACCTCCCATTCTAGCATAACTAGAATTCAAATGGATAGCAAATAGGGAAGATGGATCAACTTATTGCTTTTGTATAATGGACATTTTGTTTCTGGGTATTTACCTTGAATAATTATTTTTAAGTTAGCCATTATTTTGGAACCCTTGGGTGAAACTGAACCACTAAAGTTGTTACAGGCTAATCATATATTATTGTATATGTATATATTTTCACCATGGGTGTGATTATATTAGGAGATGTATACTTTCTGGACTTGGAATCTGTATAGTGGCCTAGTTTAAAAGAGGATAAATAACATTTTCCTTTCTTTTTTTTTAATAGCCTTTTAGGTGTACCCATTGCTTATGATAACATCAAAGTAGTGGGTGAATTAGGAGATATTTATGATGATCAAGGACACATTCATCTTAACATTGAAGCAGATTTTGTTATTTTCTGCCCTGAACCAGGGCAAAAACTTATGGTATGTATCTTTTTTCCTATTGTTCTTTGTACAATTATTAAATTATGTAATTTGGAAAAATTTAAGAGACTGTACACTTTGGGATTTTACAAGGATTGTTATTTCAGGTAACTAAAAATCATTTTTAAAGAAAACTTTTCAGTTTAGGCTTTTAATTTTTATTGAAGTGTAGTTGGTTTGCATTGTTCTGTTTCAAGTGGAAAGTGATTCAGTTTAGGTACGTGTGTATATATATGTATTTCAAATTCTTTTCTGTTATAGATTATTACAAGATACTGAATATAGTTCCCTGTGCCACACAGTAGATCCTTGTTGTTATTCTGTTAATCCTAACCTCCTAATTTATCCCCTCTCCCCTTCCCCTTTGGTAACCATAAGTTTGTCCTTTGTGAATATATTTCTGTTCTATAAATAAGTTTATTTGTGTCGTGGTTTTAAATTCCACATATAAAGTGATATCATGTGTTTCTCTGCTCTTCTCTGTCTCACTTAACTTCACTAAGGATGATCATCTCTAGGTCCAGGCACATGGCTGTCAATGGCACTTCATGGCTGAGTGTATTCAGCACGTATAACACATCCTTATCCATTCGTCTGTGGATGGGCACTTCAGTTGCTTCCATGTCTTGGTGACTGTGCTGCTGTGAACGTTGGAAGCATGTCTCTTTTTCAAGTAGAGTTTTGTCTTTTCTAGATATATGCCCAGGAGTGGAATTGCTGGATCATATGGGACTCCGTTTTTAATTTTTTAAGGAACCTCCCTACTGTTCTCCATAGTGGTTGCACCAGTTTATATTCCCAGCGACAGTGGAGGAGGGCTCCCTTTCCTCCATGTCCTCTCCGGCATTTATTGTTTGTGGACTTGGTGGTGAGGTTGTTCTGATATCTGTGCAGTGACAGTTGCATTGGCGTCTGTGCATTTTTCTAGGAATCAGCCATGTTGAGCGTCTTCGTGGGCCTTTTGGCATCTGTATGTCCACATATGTGCAACACTGTTTTAGGTTACTGGTCTTTTCATTTCAGAGGCATTGCTGCTATCTTGAATTGGTACTTTTCTCTTAATTTATCATATTATACTCTCATACTTACTGCTTTCTAGATCCCACCAAAGAAACTTGGCTCCCTCTTGGTTGTGAAGATATTATTCTATACGATTCTAAAATTTTGATAGTTTTTCCTTTCTTCATTGAGTATTTAATTGATAAACTTTGTCTTTTACAACAGTTTTAGAGAAAAATTGAATGGAAAGTATAGTGTTCTCATATACATCTCACTCTACCCACCCCCAAAAAACCACACATAGTGTTTCTCTTTTTGATAAGATGTGGTGCATTTTAATTGTTGAGCCAGTATTGATACATTAAGTACAGTCCATGGTTTATAGTAGAGTTCCCTGTTTCTGTTGTACCTTCTGTGGGTTTTGACAAAGGTAGAATGACATGAATCCAACATTATAGTATCCCTATGGAATAATTGGTCACTGCTCTAAAAATCCTGTGTGGTCTGCCTATTCATTGCTCCCTCTCTCCCCTGGAAGCCATGGCAACTACTTTTTTTTTTTAATTGTCTCCATAGTTTTGCCTTTTCCAGAATATCATATAGTGGAATCATAGAGTATGTAACTTTTTCCAGATTGGTTTCTTTCACTTGGCACTATATGTTTAAGGTTCCTCCATGTCTTTTTCTTGATAGCTTATTTTTGTTGCAGAATAATATTCCACTGTATAGATGTACCAGTTTGTATGGACCACCTGGAAGGTACCATTCTGGACTCCAGACTCCTTATGATGACAGACAGGTTTTACTCTGTCACACATGGAAGGAGGTGCTGATGATACTAAACCACATTGTGTGTATATATATGTTATTTACAGTTCTGTAATTCAAAAGGTGATTTTTTAAAAAGCTTCAGGTTTTCATTCATCTAGTTTATATTTGTTGATTCTTAAGGGAATAGGAAACTTGGAAATTTTAACCTTAAAATCATATAGAATGTATTGTTATTTTACTTTTAAAGCTTCTAATAACGTTAAGCTTTAGTTAAAATACCCATGCTCAAGGTGAGCTTTCTAAAAAATTCTCGTGTTCCTAAATTGATATTTTAGTGTGACATGCAGTAAGCTTTAAATGAAGATCAGCTTTTTTGATATCACATCATACCATTATTTTGGTATTTTCTCTGAGGATCAGTTTAAAGATTATAAGGTTCATTTCATCTTTCTGGCGCTCTTCTTGATGTAATACTCATTTTTTCCCTCTTCTCAGGGAACAGTTAATAAAGTGTCCTCGAGCCACATTGGCTGCTTGGTCCATAGGTGCTTCAATGCCTCCATCCCTAAACCTGAGCAGATGCCAGCTGACCAGTGGCAGACGCTGCAGATAAACGTGGGTGATGAACTAGAATTTGAAGTATTTCGTTTAGACTCAGATGCTGCTGGAGTATTCTGCATTCGGGGAAAACTAAGTATCACTAGGTCAGTTCCTAAGCACATTATTACCATTTTGATACTTAATCATTTCTACTTAATTCTGAATTTAGGAAACATAAGTCCCTCTTTTAAAAGTTAATTTATTAGACTATTTGTACTTCCAAACCACAGAGTCAATGTAAATACGAATCTTAAGTGTTATGACAGTGCACTGAATATTCTAAAGCTTTGCATCCAAGTGGTCTACGTCGTAATAATTCAGTTTTTCAAAGTATTGTCATGTTCTTAATCTTTTTTAAAAAAAATGTTAATCCTTGAACTTGAGACTACTAGAAGCTTAATTATATTAACTATTAGTGTTTTGTTTTTACACAGTTGAAAACAAAAATTATTTGATTATTGTCATTATACCAGGTAGATCAGTTAATTTCTGTATTTTTCTTGTTTGGAGTTCTTTTAGGAAATACTCTGATCCTGACCCTGGTTTCATGGCAGGGCCTAGTTGAGGGGTCATACTTCCTCTGTTATCAAGGCAGAATCTAGAAAAAGTTGCTAAGAAATGAGAATGTGGACTAAAGTTTTAGAGCAGCTGACCCACAGAACTTTCTGTAATGACAGAAGTGTGCTGTATGCGTGCAGTATAGTAGCCTCACTCTTGAGGAATTGAAATGTGTGACTAGTATGTCACTGAGGAAGTGGGTTTTTAACGTTACCTTATTGAAATTACTTAAACTTAAATAGTTCTATGTGGCTGTTGCTAATTCAAGGGACAGCAGTTCTATAGAGACCTACTTCACTGATCTTTATTTATTTCTATAAAATACTCAGAGCTTTGCAGCATAATACTGCTTCGTGCATGCTCACTCGGTCATGTCGACTCTTTGCAACCCCACAGACCGTGGCCCACGAAACTCCTCTGCCTGTGCGGTTCTCCAGGCAAGAATCCTGGAGTGGGTTGCCATGCCCTCAACCCAGGGGTCAAACCTATGTCTCTTCCAGTCTCCTGCATTGGCAGGCAGATTCTTTACAACTAGCGCCACCTGGGGATCTAATACTGCTTCAGTGTAGTTTAAGAAAAACAATGGAACAAGGATTGGGATAGTAGATGGGGAACTCCGACATTTTGATAAATACCAGAAGTATGTTTTCTCCCTATCAGATGTTACTGGTTTGGCTAATATGGCTGGGTGGTGATGTTTAGGGTTCAGCATTTTCTGAACCATATTAAAATTCAGAAACCCTGTTTTGACAAAACTTTTATGTCATTTTTATGTGTGAAACAGTCTGGGAAAAATACTCGGGAAACAAAAAATTTAACATTTCTAAGACTACCAATGTTCTGTGACAGTCATGTTATTTTGTGCTACTGTCATAATTTAGAAAGACCTTACCATGTTGGAATATTCTTGATCTTACTTAGTTCTTTTATTTTTGCTTAATGCTCTATGAATTTTTTTAATTCTTACAGTTTACAAACCAAGTGCTCTGCAGTTCCTGAAGAAGCACCAGAAACTGGCACGGATGAGCCTGTCGAAAAACCTCCAAAGAAGAAAAAGAAAAAGAAGAAAGACCTAGAGCCATGTGAAGTGCAAGGCGGTAGCACAGAGCCAGCAGGACTTGCAGATGCTACCATGAAGGATGAGACAGACCTGCACGTTAGTAACAGTGTGAATGGCCTCTGGGAGGAAGAGCCGCCGAAGAAGAAGAAGAAGAAGAAGCACCAGGAAGATCAGGACCAAGAGCCTGTCTACCAAGGCAGTGACTCCAGTGGTTATCAGAGTGACCACACAAAGAAGAGAAAGAAAAGAAAGCGTGAGGAGGCTGAGTCTACGCCACTTGTGGAACGTGCACCTAAAAAGAAAAGGGAGAAGTAACTTTCTTTTGTGCGTTTTAAATACGATTTGGTTTGTTAAAGATTTATACACAGTAGATGATGAAAATTTAAATTAAGAAATGTTTTGTATTGCAGTATTTTGCATAACAGGGAACATTTTGATTAGTTGAGTTTTTGGTACTAAAATTGATTTGGAAAACACCAGTATTATTAAAGTGCCACTTCTTGTATACAGAATAGAAAGGTAAGAACGGCCTTCATTCTCTCCTGCTTCCAGTGGACACATTCTAAATAAAATGGTTTATATAGTCCTGAGACTAACAAAAGGGCTTGTGTAATGCAGTGATATCACGTATATCATAAAGAATGAGTTTTGAGCTTGGGGGTGGTGGTTACAAGTTTTTAATTTAGTCATAGTGTTACATGCCATGTCATTAGGCTTTGTTTAAAATTTAAGTCATTTACCAGTTTTAGGTTTTTTGTTTGTTTGTTTCAATCATGGCTACTGCAGTAGTTTTGTTGTTTACCTTGGGATGGTGTGTCAGAGGTATTTCTGCAGTTTTCAGAGCTCTTTAGAAACTGCCCTCTTTGAACCGTAGCCCTACCTGTGGATCATGAGTTAGGAAACAGTGCTGACTATTCTTTCCTTCTCTGTGCGTGTGTGGTGTTCTCTTTTATGTCTCAACCATTCTGCTCTTGTTGTGTGTTGGAGGAGGAATCTGATGAAGACAGGATAAAGGTGATTCTGACTAGTGGGGAATTTCCCTATTTTTCATAACTGAGTTAGTTAGGCTACTAGAAACTATTAGGAAAACAGTTATACACTGCTTTCACTGAGAAAGTGTGGAATATGTCTTAACTATTGGAAAACACTGAAGAAGGAACTGACAGGCGAGTTTGGCCTGATAATCAGTGCAAGGTTGTGTTCATTCATTCAGCAAAATTCAGTGTACTTGTGTTACGCGTAGTAGACCGTCATTCTCCTAAGGTCGGGGTTATAATGGCAAACAAGGCAGGAATGGTTCCTTCCCTCGTGGAGTGTCACAGGAGGAGCAGATGCGCACGTACAATGCAAGTAAGACAGAGAATGACTCATTCTGGAAAGTTCTAGAAGGAAAAAAGGTTCTCTTTTCCCACTGCTGTGATGCATGGCGGCCCCTTTCAGTTGCCATTTATCTCGTGTCAGACGCAGTACCGCCCTTACTGTTTCCTGCCTGCGCCAGCAGAAGATGGAGTGGGAGAGTCGTTCATGGCGTTTGTCTGTAAACACATGTGCCAGACAGTGGGAAGGGCTGCGCCGGTGTCCTTCCTTGCCAGTAAGTTCATGTGGATATTTAGTCCTCACAATGAAGCTAGTTCAAGTTGAGACGAGGTTTGAGATGAGGTGTCAGTATAAAACACATCAGACTGTGAAGGTGTACAAAGAAAGAGTGCAGCATACCTCAGTTTTGTATACTGGTGAGACTATAATATTTTGGTATAGTGGAGTAAGTAAAATATTCAGTTGGCTTTTTCGGTTTTTGTTTTTGCTTTTTAATTTAAAAATTGTATCTGAGGCCTGTGTTGTCTTTGTTTTGTAGAGCACTGGTTTGAAGGATGATTTGAAAAAGATTCATAATGTCTGACTTAATATTAAAAGTTAACGTTTAGTGAAACAGTTCTAAATTCCTGATGGTAATGGCCAAGCAAGCTGTTAAATTAATGCTATTCATAGCAAAATACATCCTGGCTTACCAAAATAAATTCCCACATATTATTTTTACATTTTTTAAGTATGCTGAACTTGAAACTAAATTTATCCATGGTTTTTCACAATGACAGGAGCAGAACCGGTCATTTGCTTTGCCTCTAACAGTGACAGATTTTACCTGATACGGAAACCGCTGATTATGGTATCATCCACATAGCCTTCAAAACATTTCTTACATGCTACACTAATCTAGGTTTTTCCTTTTCTGTCTTGGAATTTGCTCATTAAAATCCTCTAGCCTAGCCTAAACCTCTTACCCTCGCTTCAGTTCCTTATAATCACTGGAAATAGAACTTTGAAATGTATTTAGAGCTATGCTTCCCACAACCCCAGTCACACCCCCCATCATACAAACACTTCATACAACTCCATATGAAAAAAAGCCAAACAACACAATCAAAACATGGGCAGAAAACCTGGTAGACATTTCTCCAAACAAAGCATACGGATGAAGTACAGATCAGAACGACAGTGAGGTGTCACTTCACAGAGGCCATCATTAAGACCTCATCTAGAAATGATAAATGCTGAGAAAGTGTGGAGAAAAGGGAAAACCCCTGCACTGTGGGTAAGGATTTAAATTGGTGCAGCTGCTGTGGAGAACAGTATGGAGGTTCCTTAAAAAACCGAAACTACCGTATGACCCAGGAATCCCGCTACTGGGCATATACCCAGAGAAAACCATAAATCGAAAAGGCAACATGATCATGGCGGTCTTACACACAATACCCAAGATGGGAAAGTGTCTTAGATGTCCATCCACATCTGTGAGTGGATAAAGGAGCTGCTATACCTATATACAAGGGAATATGAGTGATCAAACTAAGTGAAGTAAGGCAGAGAAAGACAGACTGCACAGTATCACTGATAGGTGGAATCAGCAATTGAGATGCAGGGACTCATGAAGAACAGACTCACTTCAGAAACCCACTGAGTGTTAACAGAAGGGACAACATCAGGAGAGGGAATATGTCAGGAGGTTGGCCTTAACGTATACACACTTACATATATAAAACTAGGTCACCAGCAAGGAGCTCCTGGACAGCCCAGGGAACTCTACTCGTCAACACACTGTAGTAACCTGTATGGCCAAAGCATCAGGATCAGAGTGGATATGTACCTCTACGTATACCTAAATCAAGATGATGTGCACCTCCAACAAACATGGTACATCACCTGTACTCCAACATGAAATACACATAAATCTGACAACTGGGGGAAATGCCTACCATAGTCCCCTCAGGCCTCGGTCACCCAGGATTGTGACACATTCCTGGAGTTTGAACAGCCTTGCCTGCCAAGGCTGGACCCTCCTGGGGCTGAGGGAGCTGAGGGCGATGACGGAGAAATGAGGCCCCCTAAGGTCCTCTAGTGTTTGTCCGTTCTAGAAGAAACAGCCCTCTCCAGACCAGGGCTGGTTATCCATGACTAAAACAGTCAGCACACAGGGACTCGGGAGAGCAACTGTGCTGAATAGCTTCGAAAGTCATCTGATAGCCATGCCTCCTGGTGCTGGGATTCTTGCACCAGCATCTTAGTCACTCATTTGTAGATGATATCACTCCAGGCAGAACACGTGTGGCAGGCTTGGGATTTGCCTTGGGTGAGGAAGTGAAGAATGATGAAGTAATGGGACACAAGCCCTGGGTGTGTGTCCTGACATTCCACACCCATTTACAGTGGAGGAACAGGACCTGCACTTCGCTTTGCTGCACCAAGAAGCAGAGTGGGGCATTTAGAAACGCTGCCGCCTTGTGGCCATTGTGTGTAACAACTCTAAAACTAGGGCTTTGCACTCAGAAGGCCCTGCTGCTGCTGCTGCTGCTGCTGCTGCTGCTGCTGCTGAGTCGCTTCAGTCGTGTCCGACTCTGTGCGACCCCATAGACGGCAGCCCACCAGGCTCCCCCATCCCTGGGATTCTCCAGGCAAGAACACTGGAGTGGGTTGCCATTTCCTTCTCCAATGCAGGAAAGTGAAAAGTGAAAGTGAGAATGTAATTGACTCTTGCCCTTAAGAAACAGCCTTGGGATGGGTAATTGAGTAAGAATCGGAAAACGGATAGCCTTTCAAGAAGCCAATCGCAGCAGGTGAATTTACTCACAACACTATAACCAAAAAGATCCAAAGATCCCCTTGTCACACATTATTAGAGAAAAGGAAAGGAAGCCTACAAGGAGATATATCCCCCTCTACCCATCAGATGGTCATCAAAAAGTCTACGAACAGTCAGTGCTGCTGAGGGCCTGCAGCGAAGGGAATCCTCTGCCAGAGTGGGAATGGAAATGGCCAACAGCCATATGGAATTGCGCATGGAGGTTCCCTAAAAATCTGAAGATGCAGATATTGTGTGATCCAGAAATCTTACTCTTGGCCGTACATCCGGATCAAACTATAGTTGGAAAAGACATCCACCCCAACCTACACTACAGTACTGTTTTCAAGAACCAAGACGGGGAAGCAATCAAGAATGTCCATGGAGAGATGAAAAAGAAGATACGGTACATATATTCAAAGGAATGTTTCTCAGCCATCAAAGAAAAAAAAGAATGCCATTTGCAGCAACCCAGAAGGACCTAGCCGTGGTGATACTAGGGGAAGTAAGTCAGAGAGGAAGAGAAATATATGGGATCACTGTTAGGTGGAGTCTAAAATGTGACACAAAGGCACTCATTTCCAAACCAACAGAATCTCAGACTTTAAAAAGCCACTTTGTGTTACAAAAGAGGTCACATCAGGAGGAGGGTGTTGACGAGGACCCTGAGATTAACTCTTTAGTATATGAACCTAGAGCATCAAAAAGTACTTAGTATATAGCACCAGGGACCCTATTCAACATTGCATAACACCTTATAGGGGCAAAGCTCCTAATACAGACTGGATATTCACCTATGAATACCTGAATCAATTTGCTGGACACTTCTAACAAACTCAACACTGGATATTGACTATATCCCAATAGAAAATAAAAGTTAATTGTCAAATAAGTGAAAATAACAGCTATATTCCCCTCTGCCCTCTATGATCCGGGCTCCTGTCGCAAACCCAGACACATTCCCACCGGTGCACAGCTACGTTCCACGTCCATTTGTAACCCAGGAACAGAACTTGGACTCAGCTTTGTTGCCCTAAGAACCAGAGTGGGGCACACAGAAATGCTGCTGCCTAGTGGCCATTCTGTGTAACAACAACTGTAAAACGGTCTGAGAAGAACTTCATGCTCTCAAGATGCGAGGGCCTGTAAATGACTCCTGCCCTCAAGAAATCGCCTTGGAGTGGGTAATCGAATAAGAATTCAAAAAGGGACAAGTATATTTTAGACACACTCTTTAAAGACAATCATACCTACAAAGATCCTGGTATCAAACATTAGAGAATGGAAAATGAAATCTATGAGGGGTATCACCTCCACCCATCATAATGGTCATCATCAAAAAGTCTACAGTCAGTGCTGCAGAGGGCCTGCAGAAAAGGGAATCCTCCTGCCCTGATGCTGGGAGTGGAAATTGCTGACAGCCAGCTGGACTTGAGTATGGAGTTTCCTTAAAAACTTGAAGCTGCAGATCCGTGATCTGAAATGCCACACTTGGGCATGCATCCGGACTAAACTGTGGTTGGGAAAGACATACGCAGCCCAGCCTTCACTGCAGCATTGTTTCCAAGAGCCAAACTATGGAAAAAACAGAATATTCATTGAGAGATGAAAAAGGTATGGTACACATATTGAAGGGAATGTTACTCAGCCATCAAAAATTAGGAAATAATGCCATTTACAGCAACATAGAAGTGACTAACCATGATTATATTAGGGAAAGTAAGTCAGACAGAGGAAGACAAATGTGTGAGATCACTGATAAGTTAATTCTAAAAAGTGACACAAAGGAACTCATTTCTAAAACAGACACAGAATCTCAGACTTTGAAAAGGCACTTGGTTTTACAAAAGGGGTCACACTGTAAAGAAGGATTAAATCAGGATGCTGGGATTAACATGGACATCCCTGGTGGGCAGATAGTAAAGAATCCAACTGCAATGCAGGAGACCTGGGTTCAATCCCTGGGTAGGGAAGATCCCCTGGAGGAGGAAATGGCAACCCACTCCAGTATTCTTGCCTGGAGAATTCCATGGACAGAGCAGCCTCGTGGGCTATCTTCCTTGGAGTTGCAAAAAATGGGACATGACTGAGCAACTGACACTTTCACATGCTTTTTCCAAGACTGACATAAGCACACTTACCTAGTATATGTGCTGCTGAAGTGAGCACTATGGAGTCTTGAATATACAAACCTATAGCATCAACAAGGACCTAGTGTATAGCACAGGGAAGCCTACTCAACACTCTGTAAAATCCTATAACTGCAAAGTCCCCAAAGACTAGATATTCACCTAAATATGCCTGAAACAAGTTGCTGGACCCCTGCAACAAACTCAACACTGGACGTCAACTAAACGCCAATAGAAAATAAACATTAATTTTCCAAATAAAATGAAATAACTGCTATATTCCCCTTTGCACTTGGTGACCTGGGCTACTGTCGCAAATCCTGAGCCTAAGCAGCCTTGGAGCCCACAGCTGGATTGTCCTGAGTCTGAGGGAACTGAAAAGGATGTGCCAGCAGATGGGCCCCCACAGGACCTGAAGCGTTTGTCCCCTCTGGATCAAATCACATTCTCGAGACCCTGGCCATTCCCGCACAGCTACAGCAAGTCTAGTGCACACAAGGAGGGTGGACACTACGGGCTGGAAGACATGTGAAGGGTCACGGGATCCTGCAGGCCTCCCAGTGCTGCAGTGCTTACCTCCAGCCTCCTGCCTCAGATTCGACCCGCGTGCAGATGACAGCACCCAAGGGAGGGCTGATCTGGAGGACCTGGGATTTGTTTGGGGTGGGGAAGTGAAGAATGACGAAGAAATACTGAGACACAAGCCCTGGGTATCTGTTCTGGCAGATTCCATACCCATCTACAATCCAGCCACAGGACCTGCACTCAGCTTTGTTGCCCCAAGAATCAGAGTGAGGCATACAGAAATGCTGCTGCCTGGTGGTCATTCTGTGTAACAACAACTCTTCAACTGGGGTTCAGAGGAACTTTGGGCTTCCCTGATAGCTCAGGGAATCAAGAATCCGCCTGCAATGCAGGAGACCCTGGTTCGATTCCCGGGTCAGAGAAGGGATAGATTGCCCACTCCAGTATTCTTGGGCTTTCCTGGTGGCTCAGCTGGTAAATAATCCTCCTGCAATGCAGGATACCTGGGTTTG
Organism: Ovis aries; assembly: GCF_016772045.2. Taxonomy (NCBI): domain Eukaryota; kingdom Metazoa; phylum Chordata; class Mammalia; order Artiodactyla; family Bovidae; genus Ovis; species Ovis aries. Next base: position 29,354,125 of record NC_056057.1, on the reverse strand, counting down.
ATTCCTGGGCTGGGAAGATCCCCTGGAGAAGGGAAAGGCTACCCACTCCAGTATTCTGGCCTGGAGAACTCCATGGATTGTATAGTCCGTGGGGTCACAAACAGTTGAACACAGCTGAGAGGACTGGAAAAGGTCAGTTTTCATTCCAATCCCAAAGAAAGGCCATGCCAAAGAATGCTTAAACTACTGCACAATTGCAGTCATCTCACACGTTACTAAAGTAATACTCAAAATTCTCCAAGCCAGGCTTCAGTAATATGTGAACCGTGAACTTCCAGATGTTCAAGCCGGTTTCAGAAAAGGCAGAGGAACCAGAGATCAAATTGCCAACATCTGCTGGATCATCAAAAAAAAGCAAGAGAGTTCCAGAAAAACATCTATTTCTGCTTTATGGACTATGTCAAAGCCTTTGATTGTGTGGATCACAATCAACTGTGGAAAATTCTGAAAGAGATGGGAATACCAGACCACCTAACCTGCCTCTTGAGAAACCTATATGCAGGTCAGGAAGCAACAGTTAGAAATGGACATGGAACAACAGACTGGCTGCAAATAGGAAAAGGAGTACGTCAAGGCTGTATATTGTCACCCTGCTTATTTAACTTATATGCAGAGTACATCATGAGAAACGCTGGGCTGGAAGAAGCACAAGCTGGAATCAAGATTGCTGGGAGAAATATGAATAGCCTCAGATATGCAGATGACACTACCCTTATGGCAGAAAGTGAAGAGGAACTCAAAAGCCTCTTGATGAAAGTGAAAGAGGAGAGTGAAAAAGTTGGCTTAAAGCTCAACATTCAGAAAACGAAGATCATGGCATCTGGTCCCATCTCTTCATGGCAAATACATGGGGAAAGAGTGGCTGACTTTGGTCTCCAAAATCACTGCAGATGGTGACTGCAGCCATGAAATTAAAAGATGCTTACTCCTTGGAAGGAAAGTTATGACCAACCTAGATAGCAGATTGAAAAGCAGAGACATTACTTTGCCAACAAAGTCCATCTAGTCAAGGCTATGGTTTTTCCAGTAGTTATGTATGAGTGTGAGAGTTGGACTGTGAAGAAAGCTGAGCGTGGAAGAATTGATGCTTTTGAACTGTGGTGTTGGAGAAGACTCTTAAAAGTCCCTTGGACTGCAAGGAGATCCAACCAGTCCATTCTAAAGGAGATCAATCCTGGGTGTTCATTGGAAGGACTGATACTGAAGCTGAAACTCCAATCCTCTGGCCACCTGATGTGAAGAGCTGACTCATTTGAAAAGACCTTGATGCTGGGAAAGATTGAGGGCAGGAGGAGAAGGGGACGACAGAGGATGAGATGGTTGGATGGCATCATTGACTCAATGGACATGAGTTTGGGTAAACACCTGGAGTTGGTGATGGAAAGAGAGGACTGGCCTGTTGTGGTTCATGGGGTCACGAAGAGTCGGACATGACTGAGCGACTGAACTGAACTGAGAGACTTTCACTTTCAGAGGAACTTTACACACACAAGGCCCTAGGGAATGTAAACCACTGCTGCCTTCAAGAAATAACTTTGGGGTGAGTAATCGAAAAAAATTTTGAAAACAGGCAGGCCTACCAGAAGCCATTTCAGCAGGTACATTTTGCTGCTGCTAAGTCACTTCAGTCGTGTCCAACTCTGTGCGACCCCATAGATGGCACCCTACCAGGCTCCCCCGTCCCTGGGATTCTCCAGGCAACAACACTGGAGTGGGTTGCCATTTCCTTCTCCAATGCATGAAAGTGAAAAGTGAAAGTGAAGTTGCTCAGTCGTCTCCGACTCTTAGTGACCCCATGGACCGCAGTCTACCAGACTCCTCCATCCATGGATTTTCTAGGCAAGAGTACTGGAGCGGGGTGCCATTGCCTTCTCCCAGGTACATTTTACACGTGCTCTAAAAACAAATAGTGCAGATACACATTTCCTCAATTGCACATTATTAGAAAAAGGAAAATGAAATCTGCAATGAGAACGATCCCCTTCCACCCACCACAGTGATCATCAAAAAGTCTAAACAGTCAGTGCTGGAGAGGGCCTGGAGAAAAGGGAACCCTTCTCTGCCAGTGCGGAGAATGGAAATTGCTACAGACACTGAGGAACACAGAATGGAGGTTCCTTAAAATCCTGAAGATGCAGCTATCCTGTGACCCAGTGATTCCACACTAGGGCTACATCTGGATCAAACTGTAGTTGGAGAAGGCACGTGAACCCCAGCCTTCACTGCAGCACTATTTCCAAGCCAAGACATGGAAGCAACCAGAAAGTTCTTGGAGAGATGAAAGGGAAAAGTAGATGAGGCGCACATAAGGAAGGGAATGTTCCTCAGCCGCCAAACAGAAGGGAACTGCCCTTTGCAGCAGCATAGAAGGACCTAGCGGAGAAGGCGATGGCACCCCACTCCAGCACTCTCGCCTGGAGAATCCCAGGGACGGGGGAGCCTGGTGGGCCGCAGTCCGTGCTAAGGGTTGGACACGACTGAGTGACTTCCCTTTCACTTTTCACTTTCATGCACTGGAGAAGGCAATGGCACCCCACTCCAGTGTTCTTGCCTGGAGAATCCCAGGGATGGAGGAGCCTGGTGGGCTGCTGTTGATGGGGTCACACCGAGTCAGACACGACTGAAGCAACTTAGCAGCAGCAGCAGCAGAAGGACCTAGCCATGACCATAGCAGGTGAATTAAGTCAGACAGAGGAAGATACATATCGTATAGTATCACTGATAGGTGGAATCTAAACAGTGCCAGAAAGGAACTCATTTCCAAAGAGGAAACAGATTCACAAACTTTGAAAAGTCACTTAGGGCTACAGACTGGGTCACATCAAGAGAAGTTAGATCAGGATGCTGGGATTAACATACACATTCTTTAATACATAAACCCAGAGCATCATTAAGCACAAGGAAAGCTACTCAACACTCTGTAAACGCTTGTAGGGGCAAAGCTCTTGAAAAGACTGGATATTCATCTATATATACCTGAATCAAGTTGCTGAACACCCGCAACAAATTCAGCACTGAAATTCAACTATATACCAAAAGAAAATAAACATTAATTTTCCAACTAAAATGAAATAACTGCTATATCCCCTATGCTCCTGGTGGTCAGGGCTCCTGTTGCAAAGCTGGAGACTGAGCAGCCTTGGGGACCACGTCTGGGTCGTCTGGGGGATGAGCTGAGAAGGATGCGCCAGCAGGTGGTCCCCACTGGACCTGAAGCGTCTGTCCCCCCTGGATCAAACCACAGTCTCGAGAGCCTGGCTGCCCCTGCACAGCTCCTGCAAGTGTCGTGCACATGAGCAGGGGGCATTCCCCTTCGGCTGGAAGATCCTTGAAAAGTCACGGGATCCTGCAGACCGCCCGACGCTGGGGTGCTTACTTCCAGTCTCCTTCCTCAGCGTCGCCCTACCTGCAGATGACAGCAGCCCAGGCACAACTGAGGTGGAGGGCTGCCTGGGACTTGTTCAGGGTGGAGGAGTGAAGAAAGATGGGAAAGAAATATCGAGACAAGCCTACAGGTGTCTGTTCTGGCACATTCCATGCCCACTTACAACCCAAGAAAACAACTTTCAGTCAGCCTTTTGCCCTCAAAACCAGAGTGGGACATACAAATGCTGCTGTCTTGTGGCCGTTCATGTAACAGCAGCTGTAAAACTGGTGTTCAGGTGCGCTTCAGACTCACAGGGACCAGCAGCCTGTAAAGGACTCCTGCCTTCAAGAAATAACCTTGGAGTGGGTGATTTCATACGGATTTGAAATCAGGCAAGCTTTCCAGTCATCAGTTTCAGCAGGTATATTGTATACACACTCTTTAAAATACAAAAAACCACATATACAAAGAGCCTCATATCACGTTATTAGAGAAATGAAAATTTACAACGTATCACCCTCACACATCACGATGGCCATCATGAAAAGGTCAACAAACAGTCAATGAAATTCAGAAAAGGGAACCCTTCGCCAGCAGTACTGAGAATAGAAGTCACTGCAGACACTGTGGAGCACAGCATGGAGGGTCCTTAAAGCCCTGAAGATGCAGATAGCCTATGACCCAGCCGTCCCACACTAGGGCCACATCCAAGTCAGACTGTTGTTGGAGAAGACACACATACACAAACCTGTGTCACTGTTTCCAAGAGCCAAGACATGGAAGAAACCAGAATGTCCAGGGAAAGACGAGAGGAAACGAGGTACACTTTTTGAAGGGAATATTGAAGGGAATGTAACTCAGCATCAAAAAGAAGCAAGTGATTCCATTTGCAGGAACAAAGAAGGACTTAGCCATGATTGTATTAGGTGAAGTAAGTCAGAAAGAAGAAGACAAATATGCAATATCATTGATAAGTAGAATCTAAAAAGTAACACAGATTTTAGGCGGAAAATAAAAGGGACACAAAGGAACTCATCTCCAGAATGGTAATAGACTCAGATTTAGAAGAGCCACTTAGTGTTACAGAAGGGGTAACATCAGGAGAAATGGTTAACTCAGGATGCTGCAATTTACACATACATTCTTCAATACGGAAAACTAAAGCATCAAAATGGACCTTCTGTATAGCATAGGAAACCTACTAAACACTCTGTAAAACCCTATAGAGGTAAAGCTCCCATAAAGACTGGATATTCATCTACACACGCCTGAATCAAGTAGCTGGGCACCTGTAACTGGAAGTCTGCTATACACTAATAGAAAACAAACATTAATTTTTCAAATGAAATAACTGCTCTATTCCCTTCCATGCTCAGTGACTGGGACTCCTCTTGCAAACTGGAGCCTTGGGCCCCATAGCTGATTGTCATGGGGATGAGGGAGCTAAGAAGATGTGCCAGCAGGTGGGCCCCCACAGGACCTGGAGTGTTTGTCCCCTATGGACCAACTGCATTCTCTAGACCCTGGCCATCCCTGCAGAGCTCCAGCAAGCCTAGTGCTCACAAGAGGGGTTCCTTTTGGGCTGGAGGACCTGTGAAAAGTCATCATATCTGCATGTCTCCCAGGGCTGGGGTGCTTACCTCTAGACCTGATTTTTAGAGTTGCCCCACCTGACAAAACGTCCACTGGAGAAGGGAACGACAAACCATTTCAGTATTCTTGCCTCAAAAAGCCCACGCACAGTATTAAAAGGCAAAAAGATATGACACTGAAAGATGATCCCCCCCCCCCCAGGTCAGCATCAGCATGTGTCCAAATGCTACTGGGGAAGAGCAGAGAAATAGCTCTAGACGGAGTGAAGAGGTTGAGCCAAAACGAAAATGGAGCCCAGTTGTGGATGTATCTGGTGGTAAAAGTAAACTCTGATGTTATAAAGGACAATACTGCATAGGAACCTGGAATGTTAGGTCCATGAATCAAGGTAAATTGGAAGTGGTCAAGCAAGAGATGGCAAGGGGAACATTGACATTTTACGAGTCAGTGAACTCAAATGTATGGCTGTGGGTGAATTTAATTCAGATGACCGTTATATCTACTACTGTGGGCAAGAATCCCTTAGAAGACATGGAATAGCCCTCGTAGTCAACAAAAGACTCTAAAACGCAGTGGTGGTTTACTTTCTAAGTCATGTCCAACTCTTGCAACCCCATGGACTGTAGCCTGCCAAGCACCTCTGTCCAAGGGATTTTCCAGGCAAGAATATTGGAGTGAGTTGCTATGCAGTACTTGGTTACAATCTCAAAAAGAACAGAATGATCTCCATTGCTTTCCAGGGCAAATCATTCAATATCACAGTAATCCAAATCAATGCCCCAACCATGAATGCTGAAGAAGCTGAAGTTGAATGATCCTATGAGGACCTACAAGACCTCCTAGAACTAACACCAAAAAAAGATGTCCTTTTCATCATCTTGGATTGGATGCAAAAGTAGGAAGTCAAGAAATACCTGGAGTAATAGGCAACTTTGGCCTTGGAGTACAAAATGAAGCAGGGCAAAGGCTAACAAAGTGTTGCCAAGCGTACGCAATGGTCAGCAGTCAAACCCTCTTCCAGCAACACAAGAGATGACTCTACACATGGACATAACCAGATGGTCAATACCAAAATCAGATCGATTATATTCTTTACAGCCAAAGATGGAGAACCTCTCAGTTCAGTTCAGTTCAGTTCATTTGCTCAGTCATGTCCGACTCTTTGCAACCCCATGAATTGCAGCACGCCAGGCCTCCCTGTCCATCACCAACTCCCAGAGTTCACTCAAACTCATGTCCATCAAGTCAGTAATGCCATCCAGCCATCTCATCCTCTGTTGTCCCCTTCTCCTCTTGCCCCCAATCCCTCCCAGCATCAGAGTCTTTTCCAATGAGTCAACTCTTTGCATGAGGTGGCCAAAGTACTGGAGTTTCAGCTTTAGCATCATTCCTTCCAAAGAACACCCAGGACTGATCTCTTTTAGAATGGACTGGTTGGATCTCTTTGCAGTCCAAGGGACTCTCAGGAGTCTTCTCCAACACCACAGTTCAAAAGCATCAATTCTCTGGCGCTTAGCTTTCTTCACAGTCCAACTCTCACATCCATACATGACTACTGGAAAAACCATTGCCTTGACGAGATGGACCTTTGTTGGCAAAGCAATGTCTCTGCTTTTGAATATGCTATCTAGGTTGGTCATAACTTTCCTTCCAAGGAGCAAGCATCTTTTAATTTCATGGCTACAATCACCATCTGCAGTGATTTTGGAGCCCAAAAGTCTGACACTGTTTCCACTGTTTCCCATCTATTTCCCATGAAGTGATGGGGCCAGATGCCATGATCTTCGTTTTCTGAATGTTGAGCTTTAAGCCAACTTTTTGACTCTCCTCTTTCACTTTCATCAAGAAACTTTTTAGTCTCACAGGCTAGTAATGTAATGCTCAAAATTCTCCAAGCCAGGCTTCAGCAGTACGTGAACCATGAACTTCCAGATGTTCAAGCTGGTTTTAGAAAAGGCAGAAGAACCAGAGATCAAATTGCCAACATCCGTAAGATGATCAAACAACCCAGAGAGTTCCAGAAAAACATCTATTTCTGCCTTATTGACTATGCCAAAGCCTTTGACTGTGTGGATCACAATAAACTGTGGAAAATTCTGAAGGAGATGGGAATACCAGACCACCTGACCTGCCTCTTGAGAAACCTATATGCAGGTCAGGAAGCAACAATTAGAACTGAACATGGAACAACGGACTGGTTCCAAATAGGAAGAGGAGTACGTCAAGGCTGTATATTGTCACCCTGCTTATTTAATTTATATGCAGACTGTATCATGAGAAACGCTGGGCTGGAGAAAGCATAAGCTGGAATCAAGATTGCTGGGAGAAATATCAATAACTTCAGATATGCAGATGACATCACACTTATGGCAGAAAGTGAAGATGAACTCAAAAGCCTCTTGATGAAAGTGAAAGAGGATAGTGAAGAAGCTCTATACAGTCACAAAAATAAGACTTGGAGCTGACTGTGGCCCAAACATGATCTCCTTATTGCAAAATTCAGGCTTAAATTGAAGAAAGTAGGGAAAACCATGAGACCATTCAGATATGACCTAGATCAAACCCCTTATGATTATATAGTGGAGGTGATGAAGAGACTCAAGGGATTAGATCTGGTAGACAGAGTGCTTGAAGAACAATGGACAGACATTCATAACATTGTACAGGAGGCAGTGACCAAAACCTCAAGAAAAACAAATGCAAGGCAAAGTGGTTGTCTGAGGAGGGCCTCAAAAATAGTTGAGAAGAGAGGAGAAGCAAAAGGCCAAAGGAGAAAGGGAAGGATAAACCCAACTAATGCAGAGTTTCTGAGAATAGCAAGGAGAGGTAAGAAAGCCTTAAGTGAGCAATACAGAGAGAGGAAAAGAATAGAATTGGAAAGACTAGAGACCTCTTCAAGAAAATTAGAGATACCAAGGGAACATTTCATATAAAGATATGCACAATAAAGGATAAACATGGTTCAAGAACCCAACAGAAGCAGAAGAGACTAAGAAGAGGTGGCAGGAATACACAGAAGATCTGTACAAAAAAGGGCTTAATGTCCCAGATAACCACAATGGTGTGGTCAGTCACCTCGAGCCAGACATCTTGGAGTGAGAAGTCAACTGGGCATTAGGAAGCATCACTATGAATAAAGCTAGTTCAGGTAATGGAATTCCAGGTGATCTATTTAAAATCCTAAAAGATGATGCTGTTAAAGTGTTGCACTCAATATGCCAGCAAATTTGGAAAACTCAGCAGTGGCACAAGACTGGAAAAGGTCAGTTTTCATTCCAATCCCAAAGAAAGGCAATGCCAAAGACTGCTCAAACTACTGCACAATTGCACTCATCTCACATGCCAACAAGGTAATGTTCAAAATATTTCAGGCTAGCCTCAAGACTGAACCCAGAACTTGCAAATATATAAGCTAAGCTTGATTTATGAAAGGCAGAGGAACCAGAGATCAAAGAGCCAACATCTGCTGGATCATAGAAAAGCAAGAGAATTCCAAAAATATATCTATTTCTGCTTCACTGACTATGCTAAAGCCTCTGTTTGGATCGCAACAAACTATGGAAAATTCTTAAAGAGATTAGAATACCAGACCACCTTACCTGTCTCCTGAAAAACCTGAATACAGGATAAGAAGCAACAGTTAGAATCGAACATAGAACATGTACTGGTTCAAAACTCAGAAAGCGGTATATCAAGGCTGCATATTGTCACTCTGCTAATTTAGCTTATATGCAGAGAACATCATGCAAAATGCCAGGCTGGATGACTCACCAGCTATAATCAAGCCTGCTGGGAGAAATAGCAACCTCAGGTATGCAGCTGATGCAACGCTGATGGCAGAAGGCAAAGAGCCTCTTTAAGAGGGTGATAGAGGAGAGTGAAATAGCTGGCCTAAAACTCAACATTCAGAAAACTAAGATCATGGCATCCATCCCATCACTTCGTGGCATATAGAAGGGGAAAGAGTGGAAGCAGTGACAGATTTTACTTTCCTTTGCTCCAAAATCACTATAGTGACTGCAGTCATCAAATGAAAAGATGCTTGTTTCTTGGAAGGAAAGCTATGGCTAACCTAGGTGGCATATTAGAAAGCAGAGACATCACATTGCAGACAAATGTCCATATAGTCAAATCTATGGTTTTCCCAGTAGTCATATACAGTTGTGAGATTTGGACCATAAAGAAGGCTGAGTGCTAAAGAACAGATGCTTTTGAACTGTGGTGCTGGAGAAGACTCTTGAGAGTACTTTGGACTGCAAGGAGATCAAACCAGTTCATCCTAAAGAAAATCAACCATGGATGTTCACTGGACGGACTGATGCTGAAGCTGAAGGTCCAATAGTTTGGCCACCTGATGTGAGGAGCTGACTCACCGGAAAAGACCCTGATGCTGGGGAAAGATTGAAGGCGGGAGGAGAAGCAGGTAACAGAGGATAAGACGGTTGGATGGCAACACTGACTCAACGGACATAAGCTTGAGCAAACTCTGGGAGAGAAATGAAGGACAGGCAAGCCTGGTGTGCTGTAGTTCATTAGGTCACATTGAGTGGGATGTGACTTAGAGGCTGAACTACACTTGCAGATGAGAGCACCCTAGTTAGGGCAGATATGGAGGGCTTGAGATTTTTTTCCAGTGGGAAAGGGAAGAATGATGGGGAAGAAGTATTGAGACACAAGTCCATGGGCCTATTCTGGCACATACCATGCCCATCTACAACCCAGGAACAGGAATTGCACCTAGCTTTGTTGCCCGAAGAACCAGAGTGGGGCATACAGAAATGCTGCTGCTTTCTGGCTGTTTCATGTAAAAACAACCATAAAACAGGCCCAGAAGAAATTAACACTCACAAGGCCTGGGGAGCTGTAAATGACCTCTGCCCTCAGGAAACAGCCATGGGCTGGGGAATGGAATAAGAGAGTGAAAATAGACAGACGTTCACAAAATCATTTCAGAAGGTACCTTTTACTCACACTCTTTAAAAACAAGAACCTTCCTATAAAGATACTCTTATCGTACATTTTATAGAATGGAGAATGAAATCTACGAGATATAGCATCCTCCACCCATCACAGTGGTCATAATCAAAAAGTATAGAAACAGTCAATGCTACAGAGAAGGAAACCGTCCCGTGCAGGTGCTGGTCAAGGAATTGCTAACAGCCAGATGGAGTTGAGCATGGAGGTTCCTTAAAAACCTGAAGATGCATTACCCTGTGATCCAGAAATCCCACTCGTGGGCACACATCCAGATCAAAAAATAGTGATAAAGACATATGCACCCCAACCTTCACTGAAGCACTGTTTCTAAGAGCCAAGATATGGAAACAACCAGAATGTCCACGGAGAGATGAAAGGAAAATGAGGCACACGTATTGGAGGGAATGTTACTCAGCCATCAAAAAGCATAAAATGATGTCATTTACAGCAAGACAAATGGACCTAGCCACGATCATACTAAGGGAAGTAAGTCAGACAGGAGAAGAGAAATACAGGATCACTGATAACCTGAATCCAGGTAGTGACACAAGGGAACTCATTTCCAAAACAAAAACAATCTCAGACAACGAGAAGCCACTTTGTATTACAAAAGAGGTCATATCAGGAGGAAGGCTTCAGTGAGGACACTGGGATTAACATATGCACTGTTCAGTATATGAACCTATAGCATCAACAAGGACCCAGTGTATAGCACAGGGGACCCTACTCAACACTGTAAAATCTTACAGGGGCAAAGCTCCCAAGAAAGATTGGTTATTCATCTATATATACCTGAACCCAGTTGCTGGATCCCTGCAACAAACTCAACATTGGAAATCAACTATATGCCACGAGAAAATAAACATTAATTTTTCAAATAAAATGAAAGAACAGCTATATCACCCTCTGCTCTCAGTGACCCAAGCTCCTGTTGCAAACTGGAGCCTGAGCAGTCTCGAAGCCCATGGCTGAAGTCTCCTGGGATGAGTGAGCTGCGAACGATGTGCCAGCTGATGGTCCCCCACTGGACCTGAAGGGTTTGTCCCCTCTGGATGAAACCACATTCTCGAGAACCTGGCTGTTCCCGTCCAGCTACTGCAGGCCTAGTGCACAAAGGAGGGTGGACACTCTGGGCTGGAAGGCCTTTGAATAGTCATAGGGCTTGCGCATCTCCCCGTGCTAGGGTGCTTACCTTCACCCTCCTTCCTTAGAGTCACCCCACTTGCAGATAACAGCATCCCAGGAAGGACTTGGAGGGCTTGGGATTTGTTTGAGGTGGGGAAGTTAAGAATGATGAAGTGATGAGGCACGAGCCCCAGGAGTCTGTTCTGGCACATTCCACAACCATTTACAACCCAAGAACAGGACTTGCACTCAGCTTTGTTGCCCCAAGAGCCGAGTGGGGCACACAGAAATGCTGCCGCCTTGTGGCCATTTTGTGTAACAACTCTAAAAGTAGGGCTCAAAGGAACTTGACACTCACAACACGCTGCTGCTGCTAAGTCGCTTCAGTAGTGTCTGACCCTGTGCGACCCCATAGACGGCAGCCCACCAGGCTCCCTCGTCCCTGGGATTCTCTAGGCAAGAACACTGGAGTGGGTTGCCATTTCCTTCTCCAATGCATGAAAGTGAAAAGTCAAAGTGAAGTCGCTCAGTTGTGTCCGACTCTTAGCAACCCCATGGACTGCAGCCCACCAGGCTCCTCCATCCATGGGATTCTCCAGGCAAGAGTACTTGAGTGGGGTGCCATTGCCTTCACAACAGCCTAGGGACTGTAAATGACTCCTGCCCTCAAGAAACAATTTTGGGGTGAAAATCGAATAAGAATATGAAAACAAGCAGGCCTTCAGTAAGCCGTTTCATCAGGCACATTTGACACACACTCTTCAAAAACAAATAATGCGCATGCAAAATCCTTCATATCGCACATTATCAGAGAAAGGAGAATGAGATCTACAGTGAGACATACGCCCTTCCACCCAGCACAATGGCCATCACCAAAAAGTCTGCAAACAGTCAGGGACGGAGAGGGCCTTCAGAAAAGGGAATCCTCCCCCGGCAGTGCTGGGAATAGCAGTTACTGCAGACACTGCGGAGCGCAGCATGGAGGGTCCTTAAAGCCCTGAAGACGCAGATATCCTATGACCCAGGATTCCCACACTAGGGCCACATCCAGACCAGACTACTGCTGGAGACGACACATGTACCCAAACCTTCTGTAGCACAGTTTCCAAGATCCAAGACTTGGAAGCAACCAGAATGGTTTGGAGAGTTGAAAGGAAAAAGTAGATGTGGCGCACATATGCAATGGCAGGTTAGTCAGCCATCAAAACCGTGAAACAATGCCATTTGAATTAGGTCAGATAGAGGAAGATAAATTCATAGTAGCACTGATAGGTGGAATCTAAAATGTGCCAGAAAGTAACTCACTTCCTCAAAGCAAACATTCACGTCCCATGTCCAGTTATAGCCCAGGAACCGGACTTAACTCCGCTGTGGTTCCTAAAGAAACAGTGAGGCACAAAGAAATGCTGCCGCCTTGTGGCCATGTTGTGTAACAACTATAAAACTAGGAGGGTTCAGGGAGGCTTAAAACTCACAAGGCCTGTGGACTGTAAAATCTCCTGCCCTCAGGAAATGTCCTGGGGGAGGGGGCAGTAATTGCATGAGAACTGGAAAAGGTCAGGCTTTCAACAAGACAGTTTTAGCAGGTACATTTTACTCACACTTCAAAAACAAAAACCGCACATACATGTTTCCTCATATCATACATTATTACAGACAGGAAGAAGAAATCTATGAGATGTATTCCCTTCTACCCACCACAGTGACCATCATCAAAAAGTCTACAGTCAACGCTGGAGAGGGCCTCAGAAAAGGGAACCCTCCTCTGCCAGTGCAGGGAATGGAAATTGCTACAGACACCGAGGAGCACAGAATGGAGGTTCCTTAAAATCCTGAAGATGCAGCTATCCTGTGACCCAGCAGTCCCACACTTGGGCTACATCCGGATCAAACTGAAGTTGGAGAAGGCATGTGAACTCCAACCTTCACTGCAGCACCATTTTAAAGTCAAACTTGTAGGCAACCAGAAAGTTCTTGGAGAGGTGAAAGGGAAAAGTGGGCATGGTACACATAAGCAAAGGAATGTTCCTCAGCCACCAAACAGAAGGGAGCAAAGCCATCTGCAGCAACAAAGACGGACCTAGCCATGATCATAGCAGGTGAATTAAGTCAGACAGAGGAGGACACATATCGTATAGTGTCACTGATGGGTGGAATCTAAAAAGTGCCAGAAAGGAACTCATTTCCAAAAAGGAAATAGAGTCACAGACTTTGAAAAGTCACTTAGGGCTATAGAAGGGGTCACATCATGAGGAAGAGTTAGATCAGGAAGCTGAGATTAACATTTACACTCTTTATCTGAAACCCAGAGCATCAACAAGGACCTATTATATAGCAGAGGGAACCTGACTCAACATGATGCTGCTCAGTTGCTTAGTCGTGTCCAACTCTTTGTGACCCCATGGACTATAGCCCACCAGGATCCTCTGTGCATGGCATTTTCCAGGCAAGAATACTGGAGTGGGCTGCCATTTCCTGCTCCAGGGGATCTTCCTGACCCAGGGATTGAGCCCACATCTGCTGTGTCCCCTGCATAGCCAGGCAAATTCTTTTCCACTGAGCCACTGGGGAAGCTGTGTTGTAAAATGTTATGTAAAATGCTATAGGGGCAAAGCCCCCAGTAAAGAATGGATATTCATCTATATATACCGGAATCAAGTTGCTGGACACCTGTAACAAACTCGACCTTGGACATCAACCATACTCAAAAATAAAATAAAAAAAAATAATTTGACAAATAAAATGAAATAACTGCTGTATTTACCTCAGACCTCAGTCACCCGGGGTGCTGTCACAAACCTGGAGCCTGAGCAGCCTTGGAGCCTGATCATCCTGCATCTGAGGGAGCTGAGAAGGAAGTGCCAGCAGATGAGCCTCCTTTGGCCCTGAAGTGTGTCCCCTCTGGATCAAACCTCATTCTCCAGATCTGGGCTGGCCCTGCACAGCTGCAGCAAGCCTACTGAACACCAAGGAGGATGTCCCCTTGGGCTAAAATACCTTAAAAAGGCATCAAATCCGCACATCTATTGTTGGGATTCATACCACCAGCCTCCTTCCCAGAGTCACCCCACTTGCAGATGACAGCACCCTAGCAGGGCAGTTTTGGAGGGCTTGGGATTTATCTGGGGTGGGGAAGTGAAGAATGATCAGGAAGAAGTATTGAAATACAAGCCAATGGGTGTCTGTTCTGGCACAACCCATGCCCATTTACAACTCAGGAACAGCACTTGCACTCAGCTTCCTTGCCCAGAAACCAGTGTGCGGCACACAGAAATGCTGCCTCCTTGTGGCTGTTGCTTGTAACAAGTGTAAAATCCGAGTTCACGGGTATACATGACTCCTGCCATCTAGAAACAGCCTGGGGTGAGTAATCAAATAAGAATTTGAAACTGGGCAGGCTTTTAAGAAGCCAATTTCAGCAGGTAAATTTTACTCACACTGTTTAAAAAGAAAAAAATGCACATACAAAAAGTACTCATATTGCACATTCTTAGTAAAAGGAAATGAAAACTATGAGGTGTATCACCTTCCATCCACCAGAATGGCCATCATCAAAAAGTCTAGTCAGTGCTGCAGAGGGCCTGCAAAACAGGACCCCTCCTCCTGCAGTGCTGGGAATGCAGACAGCTAACAGTTACTGTGGAGCACAGCATGGAGCTTTCTTAAAAACCTAAAGATGCTATGATCCAGCATTCCCACACTGGAGTGTACATCCAGATCAAACAGTATTTGGAAAATATACATGCACCCAGCTTTCTCTGAAGCTCTGCTTCCAGGAGCCAAGACACAGAAGCAGCCAAAATGTCCCTGGAGTTATGAAAGAAAAAAGAGGATGTGGTACACATATTCAAGGGAATGTTACTCAGCCATCCCGAAGTATGAAATTATGCCATTTTCAGCAGCAAAGAAGGACCTAGCCATGATGATAGTACGTGAAATAATTCAGACAGAGGAATCAAATATCATATAATATCAGTAGTAGGTGCAATTTAAAAAGTGATATACAAGGACTTATTTCCAAGACAGATACAGACTAAGAAAAGTCACTTAGTATTATGGAAGGGGTCACATTGGGAAGAAGGGTTAAATAAGGACCTTGGGATTAACAGGTGGTGCTAGTGGTAAGAACCTGCCTGCCAGTGCAGGAGACATAAGAGATGCTAGTTAAATCTGGGTGGAGAAGATGCTCTGGAGGAAGGCATGGTGACCCACTCTAGTATTCTTGCCTAGAGAATCCCACTGACAGAAGAGCCTGGTGGGCTACAGTCCAAAGAGTTGCACAGAGCTAGGCAGGACTGAAGCAATCTAGCATGCAGCATGCACAGGATTAACATATGCAGTCTTCAATATATGAGCCTAGATCATCAACAAGGACTTACCATCCAGCACAGGGAACTGAGGTCAACACCCTGTAAAACCCTATTGGGGCAAAGCCCCCAGTAAAGACTTGATATTTATCTATATATACCTGAATTAAATTGCTAGACACCTATGACAAACTCAACACTGGAAATCAAGTGTTCTCTAATAGAATTAAACATGAATTTGCCAATTAAATTTAAATAACTGTTATATTGCCTTCAGACCTCGATGACCCAGGCTCCTGTCATATCCCTGGAGCCTGAGGAACCTTGGGGCTTAAGTCTGGATTGTCTTGGGCTTGAGGGAGTTGAGAAGGTTGTACGACAGATGAGACACCACTGTTGTTGTGTTCAGTCACTCAGTTGTGTCTGACTGTTTGCGATCCCATGGACTGCAGCACACCAGGCTTCCCTGTCCTTTGCCATCTCTCAGAGCTTGCTCAAATTCATGTCCATTGAGTCGGTGATGCCATCCCATCCAACCGTCTCACACTCTGTCATCCCCTTATTCTCCTGCCTTCAATCTTTTCCAGCATCAGGGTCTTTCCTAATGAGTCGGCTCTTCACATCAGGTGGCCAAAGTATTGGAGCTTCAGCATCAGTACTTCCAATGACTATTCAGGGTTGATTTCCAAGGGACTCTAGAGTCTTCTCCAATACCACAGTTTGAAAGCACCAATTCTTCAGCGCTCAGCCTTCTTTATGGTCCAACTCTCACATCCGTACGTGACTGCTGGAAAAACCATAGCTTTGACTATACGGACCTTTGCTGGGAAAGGAATGTCTCTGCTTTTTAATATGCTGTGTAGGTTGGTCATAGCTTTCCTTCCAAGGAGCATCTTTCAATTTCATGGCTGCAGTCGCCATCTGCAGTGATTTTGGAGAAATTGAGAAAATTAAGTCTGTCAGTGTTTCCATTGTTTCCCCATATATTTGCCATGAAGTAATGGGACCAGATGCCATAATCTTAGTTTTTTGATTGTTGAATTTTAAGCCAGCTTTTTCACTTTCCCCTTTTACATTCAACAAGAGACTCTTTAAGTTCCTCTTTGCTTTTCTGCCATAAGGGTGGTGTCATCTGCATATCTGAGGTTATTTATATTTCTCCTGGCAATCTCCAGCTTGTGCTTCATCCAGTCTGGCATTTTTCAAGATTTACTTTGCATATAAGTTAAATAAGCAGGCTGACAATAAACAGCCTTGATGTACTCCTTTCCCAATTTTGAACCAGTCTGTTGACCGCCTGCTGAACTGTAGTGTTTTTCCCCTCAGGATGAAACCACAACCTCCAAACCCACTTCAACTGTCCAGGTCTATACCAACCCTCTTGCAACCAAACAATGCAGGACCTTTGGGATGGAAGATGCGAAGAGTCACTTGGTCTTCACCTGTCCAGATGATGTGGTTCCTAGCTCCAGCCTGTATCCTGAGAGTCCTGCACGTGTGGAAGACAGCACCGTCAGCATTGCAGATTTGCAGGGCTTTGTTGTGTGGGGAGATTGCTTTGGGGCGGTGATAGTAATGGGGAGGAAGGCATGGTACACAAGCCCTTGGATGTTAGGTATATTCCACTCTCACTGACAGTCTAGGAACCAGTCTTTCAGCAAGGCTGTGGTGCTGGAATAAGAGTTGGAAATGAAGTCTGCTCCCTGTGGCCATTTCCCATAACAACAATTTTAAAACCAGTGCTTATGGAAACAATGTTGACGAGGCCTGAGGGGCTGTAAATGACACCTGCCTTTAAGAAAAGCCCTGGGGTAGGTAATTGGACAGAACCTGGAAACAGGGTAGGCTTTCAAGAAGCCAATTTCAACAGGGTATATTTTACTCAGATTGTTTGCGGAAAATGCACATACAAAGTTCCTCACCATAGCACATTATTAGGTGAATGCAAATCAAAACTAAATGAGGGATCACCTCCCACCACTCGGAGTGAACATCATCAGAACGGCTATAAATAGTCAATGGTGGAGAGGGTCTGGAGAAAAGGGAACCCTCCTATGCCACTTGGGGGAATATAAACTTGGTAACAGCCACTGTGGAGGTTCCTCAACCTAAAAACACAGATACCATATAATCCAGAAATCCCACTCCTGAATGTACATCTGGAGAAAGCTATAACTGTAAATGACACCTGCACCCCAACAGTCTTTGCTGCACCATTCACAATAGCTAAGATACCGAAGCAAGCTAAGTGTCCATGGACAGATGAACGGATATAGATGATGTGGTGTACATATACATATAATAGAATACTACTCAGCAATCAAAATAATAAAGTAACTCCATCTGCAGAAACATGGAGGGACTTAGAGATTATCATGATAAGTGAATTAAGTCAGAAAGAAGAAAATATCAGATGATATCATTTACATGTGGAAGTATGATAGAAATGAATCCTCCTGCAATGCAGGAAACCCAGGTTCGATCCCCGGGTCAGGAAGATCCCCTGGAGAAGGAAATGGCCACCCACTCCAGTATTCCTGCCTGGGAAATCTCAAGGACAGAGGAGCATAGTTGCTCGAAGTCCCTGCAAATCCACTCTTACATATATATATAGTCAAGAAAAGTGAAAACATATGTCCATACAAAAATGTACATGAATACTAACAGAAACACCATTCACAATAGCCAAAAAGTGGAAGCCATCCAGATGTCTATCAATGATGAGTTGTGTAAGCATACAACGAAATATTTGTAAATCATAAATGTCCACATTTATTATAAGATCTTTAGAAACTGCAGTAAGATCATCCTGATTTTTTTTTGCTCTATGTTTTCTGATACACCGCCTGTCCTGCTTCAGACAGTAAAATATTGTTCAGCCATTAACAGGAATGATGCACTGATTCAGGCTACAACATGGATGAACCTCAAAACATTATACTAAGTGGAAGAAGCCAGACACAAAAAGCTGTATGTTGTATGATCCCAGTTACACAAAATGTTCCCAGTAGGCAAAGCCACAGAGACAGAAAGCAGCCTAGTGGTTGCCAGGATGCAGAAGAGGAAGCAACTGCCACTGACAGCTAATGGGTGCGAAATTTCATTTGGGGATAATGGAAATGTTCTAGACAACATCGTGGTTACACAATGTATGAACATACAAAACTACCCACTTATTTGTATTATTTTAAATGATGATTTTAGTTATATGAATTTTATCTCTAAAAATTTTAAATAAAAATAACAGACACTAAAAAAATGCTCAAATATTTGATCTAAACTGTTTTCTCTCTCAAACATTTGACTTGGCAGCAGTAAATGACTTCATGGTATTGTTTTCCCTCTATTTTCAAATAAATAATTTGTACACTGGATCATCTTAAAGCCCACATGCTTTTTCTCAGACATTAGACTGATAAACTTGTTCCAATTTATATTAATTAATTTATATTAATTTTGTAACTTGCCTTGAATTTATTTGAAAGTTTTTATAATGCAAAAATTTAGTATATCATCAGTTCAGTTCAGTTCAGTCGCTCAGTCGTGTCTGACTCTTTGCAGCCCCATGAATTGCATCACACCAGGCCTCCCTGTCCATCACCAACTCCCAGAGTTCACTCAGACTCACGTCCATCGAGTCAGTGATGCCATCCAGCCATCTCATCCTCTGTTCCTCCTGCCCCCAATAACTCCCAGCATCAGAGTCTTTTCCAATGAGTCAACTCTTTGCATGAGGTGGCCAAAGTACTGGAGTTTCAGCTTCAGCATCATTCCTTCCAAAGAAATCCCAGGGATGATCTCCTTTAGAATGGACTGGTTGGATCTCCTTGCAGTCCAAGGGACTCTCAAGAGTCTTCTCCAACACCACAGTTCAAAAGCATCAGTTCTTCAGTGCTCAGCTTTCTTCACAGTCCAACTCTCACATCCATACATGACCACTGGAAAAACCATAGCCTTGACTAGACAGACCTTTGTTGGCAAAGCAACGTCTCTGCTTTTCAATATGCTATCTAGGTTGCTCATAACTTTCCTTCCAAGGAGTAAGCGTCTTTTAATTTCATGGCTGCAGTCACCATCTGCAGTGATTTTGGAGCCCAAAAAAATAAAGTCTGACACTGTTTCCACTGTTTCCCCATCTATTTCCCATGAAGTGATGGGACCAGATGCCATGATCTTCGTTTTCTGAATGTTGAGCTTTAAGCCAACTTTTTCACTCTCCTCTTTCACGTTCATCAAGAGGCTTTTTAGTTCCTCTTCACTTTCTGCCATAAGGGTGGTGTCATCTGCATATCTGAGGTAATTGATATTTCTCCCCACAATCTTGATTCCAGCTCGTGCTTCTTCCAGCCCAGCGTTTCTCATGATGTAACTGTGTATAAGTTTAATAAGTAGGGTGACAGTATACAGCCTTGACATACTCCTTTTCCTATTTGGAACCAGTCTGTAGTATATCATAAGAGACAATAATTAAGAATAGAAGCAAAATCAGCAAATATAAATTTGCAACCAGGATTTCAATAGCTAATAAACTGCAGTCTCAATAGCTGTAGGTAATTATTAAATACACTCTGGTACTTATTAACTCAAGAAGAAACCAGGACAAATGAAATATTTTACCAATTCTTGCCTTAGTAAGCAATTGGAAATACAAGGTAATTCATCCATTAAAAAGGACCATAAATTAGAATTTAAAATTAGAATGTATTAGTAAATAAAATTCCCTATATATTTATGAGCTCATGAACAAGAAAGGAAAGAAATCTAAACACAATATCGTTAGGACACTAAAGGAAGTTCCTGTTAATCCTCTATCCCACCGTATTTTGTTACAGTCTAGTGTCTTTCAAATTTGGTTGCTTGCAGGCCAGATCACCAAGGAAGATTCTTACATCAAAAAGCATATTTTGGGTGAGTATTCACATGTATGTGCAAGGAACTCTGAAAAAATACTAATCATCCAAAATGAATTATTATATAAAAGTATTTCAATACCTCATATTCTAAGATATTCATAGCCACTTTATTCATCACATTCAAATTTTTAAAATTAATTTATTTTTTATTGAAGGATACTTGCTTTACAGAATTTTGCTGTTTTCTATCAAACCTCAATATGAATCAGCCATAGGTATACATATATCTCCTTCCTTTTGAAACTCCCTCCCATCCCACCACTCTAGGTTGATACAGAGCCCCTGTTTGAGTTTCCTAAGCCATACAGCAAATTCCCGTTGGCTATCTATTTTACATATGGTAATGTAAGTTCCCATGTTACTGTTTTGATACATCTCACCCTGTCCTCCCCTCTCCCCACATCCATAAGTCTGTTCTCCATGTCTGCTTCTACACTGTTGCCTTGTAAATAAATTCCTCAGTCCCATTTTTCTAGATTCCATACATATACATTTCAATACAGTATTTATCTTTCTCTTTCTGACTCCCTTCACTCTGTATAATAGGTTCTAGGTTCATCCACCTCATTAGAACTGACTCAAATGAGTTTCTTTTTATCGCTGAGTAATATTCCATTGTGTATATGTACCATGAGTTCCTTATCCGTTCACCTGTCAATGGACACCTAGGTTGCTTCCGTGTTCTAGCTATTGTAAATAGTGCTGCAGTGAACAATGGGATACACGTGTCTCTTTCAGTTTTGGTTTCCTCAGGGTATATGTCTAGGAGTGGGATTGTGGGGTCATACGGTGGCTTTATTCCTAGTTTTTTAAGGAATCTCCATACCGTCTTCCATACTGGCTGTATCAATTTACATTCCCACCAACGGGGCAAGAGTGTCCCCTTTTCCTCACACCATCTCCAGCATTTATTGTTTGTAGACTTTTTGATGAGGGCTGTTCTGATTGGTGTGAGGTGATAACTCATTGTAGTTTTGATTTGCATTTCTCTAATAATGAGTGATGTTGAGCATCTTTTCGTGTGTTTTGTAGCTAACTGTATGTCTTCTTTGGAAAAATGTCTGTTTAGGTCTTTTTCCACTTTTTGATTGGGTTGTTTGTTTTTCTGATACTGAGGTATGAGCTGCTTGTATATTTTGGAAATTAATCCTTTATCAGAAGTTTCATTTGCTATTATTTTCTCCCATTCTGAGGGTTGTCTTTTCACCTTGCTTATAGATTCCTTTGCTGTTCAAAAGCTTTAAAGTTTAATCAGATCCCACTTGTTTACTTTTGTTTTTATTTCCTTACTCTAGGAGGAGGGTCATAGAGGATCTTGCTTTGATTTATGTTATTTTCAAGTGTTGCAGCTCTGCCCCAGTGAGGGTTGAGCATGAAGGTGGCGCAGCTGCTTGGCTTGCAGGGACCCTGGTGGAGCCAAGTGGGCAGGGACATGCACTGCCTCTGCTGCAGGAGTTACAGCCCTATCAGAGTCTGTTTTTGAGCCCCTTGTAGCTGGCAATCAGAAGGCCTCTTTGGCCAGTCTTTCTCTATAGCTATGCCCATTCAGGCACTTAGAGAGCCCCCTTGCCTGGGGTCCTTCTCTGTTGTTCAGCGCATCAGGCACATAGAGGGGGCCCCCCTGGCTGGGGTCCTACTCTGTAGATTGGCATGTCAGGCACTTAAAGGGGCACCCTGGGCGGGGTCCTACTCTGTAGTTCAGTGTGTCAGGTGTTTGATGGGCCAGCCTCTCTATTGTTCAGCTGCAGATGCTGGCAAGTCGGGGCAGAGAGGCTATGGTGATGGCTCCATCCCCTACCCGTGACTTAGCAGTATCGCCTTGCTTCCATGTCTGCCTGGCTTTCCTCCATAGGCATTTCCCCCCAAGATGGCCTCCCTCACATCCCCTCAGTGCATCTTGCTGCAGTCAACAGCAGCCCTCACTGTGGGATTGCTCCACAATCCCTAAACTCCAGCTCCCTGCTGCTGTGCCTTCTAGGAGACCACTGTTCCTGTCTGGGGTGTGTATGGCTGCTGCAAGGACTATCTGATTCTGATTCCATTTAGGCTGCCGCAGGTCAGCTGTTTCACTCTCAGCCTTAAATGTTTCTCCTTTGACTCAGACAGTTGCCCTGCTGTGGTGATCGGACCCCTGCTTCAGTTCCCCCACCCACTGAGGGCAGGCCCAGTCCTACTAACACTCCTGTTTTTCCCCCTAGTTCCTTGTCCTACTGAATTTTGTGTGGTTCCATGTATTCTTTTCCGCTGCTCAGGTCCTCCTGTCCACTCTCAGCTGGTGTTCCGCATGCACTTCTATCTGAAGGTGTATTCCTGATGTATCTGTGGAGAGAGATGTATTCCACATCTACCTACTCTTCCGCCATCTTGTTCTTTTATTCATTACTTTTAAGTAAACTCTGCATATTAAATGACAGTGATTTAACCTCACAAGGGCTGAATAAGGCAAACCTGACCTTGAATCTTCCCTATTTTTATTAATTTATTACTTTTAACAATTTTACTCTCTTCTCTAGGGTGTGGTCCCTTTACCTATAAGATGAGAACATTGAATTGGGATCTAGATGATCTAAATGCTCCTTTCGGTCATAAAATCCTGAATGCCATTGGTAATGCTGTTGATCATAAATAGTTTATTATCTACTTGAAATCTCATTAACTTACTTGCATCCATTAAGAATTATGAAGAGTCTGAGATGTTAACTGATATGCAAGCTAACCAGTCAGTCTTCTACAGTTTCATGGATGTTGGCTTAAGACATCAGACTCCCAGGTCAGAAACACAGGAATTTTGTCACTCATGATAAAAAACATGATATTACATATGTAATGGATCAACAAGGTCCTCCTGTATGAGAGAGAACTATATTCAATATCCTATGATAAATCATAGCAGAAAATAATATATATAAAGAATACATATTATGTATATGTATATCCACACATACATATATATATAACTGAATCACTTTGCTGTTTAGCAGAAATTAACACAACATTGCAAATTAACTATACCTGATTTAAAAAGTTGAAAAAAGAAACATGAGCTTCTGGTTTGCGTGAGTTTCCCTTGCGCCCTAAGGCCTCTGAGGATAGTGGGGAGGGCCCCAGATAATGCAGAGTATGAAGAAAGCTTGAGTCACAGCTAAGAACCCCCATGTTTAGGGACCCTAGTCATTTATAATGGCTGCAACCAAATCTGCCCAACTTTTGCCACTGTGGGAGACCTCATCTTAATTATATTTGACAATAAACAAACGACCTCTGCTGTTGATGGAGATGCTTTCTTATTTTCTGATGCTTTAGCTATTTAAACATCCTCAAAAGGCTAGTTGGGAGTAAAAGCTGTGAATGCCACTGTTCAGAAAACATGTAGAAATGCAAGAGACTTGTGGAAAATTGTCTTCTATATCAGCTCATCCCAAAAGATAAGATCAATTAATATCTTCTATATTTACATGTATACTACATATCACCACAGACTGATACAATTTATGTAAATATACAATATACTCAGAGGATCCACTATTTCAACTTTAATATAAAACTATTCACTAGTGCATTTTATTTAACAGACTCATCTTTACAAAACATCAAGCTGCTTACTGTTAATAAAATCTGTCTTATTTTAAAATTAATACATGGTCCAAGTGCTCAGATCTTGCTGCATTACACACACATTTATACATATATGCACTCACACATACTAGTGCATATCTGCTATCTTTTCTAACATCCTCTTTAGAAACCACCTCTCCACATGGATTCGTGTAGGGGCGGGACATCATGGGACCAGTACTGGGACCCCATCTGACCCCATCCCATGAATCCCATGAATCATGGGCTCTGAAATAAGGAAGCGATTACACAGATAGCAAGGGGAGCTTTCGGAGAATTAATTTTGATCCCATAGTAGAGAAGACTGTGTTCTTATCTCTGGACTCATTCAACCTCCACGGGAATACAACTCACAGACCTCTGCACCAGGGAGCTTCCTTAGCTATGTGCCCTCTGCTTCACTGTGAAGTCCAAATCCATCACATGTGCCTCAAGGCCAGGCTCTCCACAGCTGCTCTCAGCCAGTGACAGCTTGTGATGTGAATGGCAAGACAGTCTCATTCTTGCTTTTCCAGCAACAAAGTTTGACTGGGAGACGACCTGGCGGCCCTTCCCTGGACTCTCCTCAGTTCACACAGCAACACATTAATAGAACCCTTCTGCCTAACCATCTGTCCTCTCTCCTTCTGGCTTAGTTACGTTGTGGTCTGACAGCTTACCCAGTCTTCCCCCGTTCCTTCCTCATTTTATCTCTCTGGCATTTTCCCTACCAAAATCCTTACACATGGAAAGAAACAGAGGAAAATAATAGAATGGGTAAGACAAGAGATCTCTTCAAGAAAATTGGAAACACCCAGGGGATAGTTCATGCACGGATGAGCACAATAAAGGACAGAAATGGTAAGGACCTAACAGTAGCAGAAGAGATACAGAAGAGGTGGCAACAACACACAGAACTACACAAGAAAGGGTTTAATGAATGGGACAATCACGATGATGTGATCACTCACCAGACATCCTGGAGTGTGAAGTCAAGTGGGCCTCATGAAGCATTACTACAAACAAAGTTAGTGGAGGTGATGGAATTCCAGCTGAGCTATCTAAAAATCTAAAAAGATGATGCTGTTAAAGTGCTGCACTTAAAATGCCAGCAAATTTGGAGAACTCAGCGTGGCCACAGGACTGGAAAAGGTCAGTTCTCATTCTAATTCCAAAGAAAGGCAATGCCAAAGAAAGTTCAAACTAGCATACAATTGTACTCATCTCACATGTTAGCAAGGTAATGCTCAAAATCTTTAAAGCTAGGCTTTAGCAGCATGTGAATTGAGAACTTCCAGATGTACAAGCTGGATTTAGAAAAGGCAGAGGAACCAGAAATCAAATTGCCAACATCCGCTGAGGGGAATTAAAAAAAAAATAGAGAAAGCAAGGGAAGTAAAAAAAAATCTACTTCTGCTTCATTGACTATACTAAAACCTGTGGCTGTGTGGATCACAACAAACTGTGGAATATTCTTAGCGAGATGGAAATACCAAAGAACCTTATCTGCCTCCTGGAAACCTGTATGAACAACAGACTGGTTCCAAATTGGGAAAGGAGTATGTCAAGGCTGTATATTGTCACCCTGCTTATTTAACTCACATGCAGAGTTCAGTTCAGTTCAGTCGCTCAGTCGTGTCCGACTCTTTGCGACCCCATGAATCGCAGCACACCAGGCCTCCCTGTCCATCACCAGCTCCCAGAGTTCACTCAGACTCACGTCCATCGAGTCAGTGATGCCATCCAGCCATCTCATCCTCTGTTGTCCCCTTCTTCTCCTGCCCCCAATCCCCTCCAGCATCAAAGTCTTTTCCAATGAGTCAAGTCTTCGCATGAGGTGGCCAAAGTACTGGAGTTTCAGCTTCAGCATCATTCCTTCCAAAGAAATCCCAGGGATGATCTCCTTCAGAATGGACTGGTTGGATCTCCTTGCAGTCCAAGGGACTCTCAAGAGTCTTCTCCAACACCACAGTTCAAAAGCATCAATTCTTCGGTGCTCAGCCTTCTCCACAGTCCAACTCTCACATCCATAAATGATCACTGGAAAAACCATAGCCTTGACTAGACGGACCTTAGTTGGCAAAGTAATGTCTCTGCTTTTCAATATGCTATCTAGGTTTCTCATAACTTTTCTTCCAAGGAGTAAGCGTCTTTTAATTTCATGGCTGCAATCAACATCTGCAGTGATTTTGGAGCTCCCCAAAATAAAGTCTGACACTTTCCACTTTCTCCATCTATTTCCCATGGAGTGATGGGATTGGATGCCATGATCTTCGTTTTCTTAATGCTGAGCTTTAAGCCAACTTTTTCACTCTCCTCTTTCACTTTCATCAAGAGGCTTTTTAGTTCCTCTTCACTTTCTGCCATAAGGGTGGTGTCATCTGCATATCTGAGGTTATTGATATTTCTCCCGGCAATCTTGATTGCAGCTTGTGTTTCTTCCAGTCCAGCATTTCTCACGATGTACTCTGCATAGAAGTTAAATAAGCAGGGTGACAGTATACAGCCTTGAAGGACTCCTTTTCCTATTTGGAACCAGTCTGTTGTTCCATGTCCAGTTCTAACTGTTGCTTCCTGGCCTGCATACAGATTTCTCAAGAGGCAGGTTAGGTGGTCTGGTATTCCCATCTCTTTCAGAATTTTCCACAGTTTATTGTGATCCTCCCAGTCAAAGGCTTCGGCATAGTCAATAAAGCAGAAATATATGTTTTTCTGGAACTCTCTTGCTTTTTTGATGATCCACCGGATGTTGGCAATTTGATCTCTGGTTCCTCTGCCTTTTCTAAAACCAGCTTGAACATCTGGAAGTTCACGGTTCACGTATTGCTGAAGCCTGGCTTGGAGAATTTTGAGCATTACTTTACTAAGATGAGTGCAATTGTGCAGTAGTTTGAGCATTCTTTGGCATTGCCTTTCTTTGGGATTGGAATGAAAACTGACCTTTTCCAGTCCTATGGCCACTGCTGAGTTTTCCAAATTTGCTGGCATCTTGAGTGCAGAGTACATCATGGGAAATGCTGGGCTGGATGAAGCACTAGCTGGAATCAAGATTGCCTCCAAGAAATATCAACAGCCTCCAATATGCAGATGATACTACCCAAATGGCAGAAGGCAAAGAGGAACCAAAGAGTTTCTTAATGAAAGTGAGAGAGGAGAATAAAAAATCTGGCTTAAAGCTCAACATTCAGAAAAATGAAGATCATGGCATCTGGTCCTATCACTTCATGGCATATAGATGAAGAAACCATGGAAACAGTGACAGACTTTAATTTCTTGGACTCCAAAATCACTGCTGCCATGAAATTAAAGGACGCTTGATTGTTGGATGGAAAACAATGAGAAACCTAGACAGCATATTAAAAAGCAGAGATATCACTTTGCCAACAAAGGTCCATATAATCAAGGCTATCGTTTTTGCAGTAGTCATGTACAGATGTGAGAGTTGGACCATAAAGAAGGCTGAGCACCAAAGAATTGATGCTTTCAAACTGGTGCTGGAGAAGAGTCTTGAGAGTCCCTCGACAGCATGGAGATTAAACCGGTCAATCCTAAAGAAAATCAACCCTGAATATTCATTAGAAAGACTGATGCCAAAGCTCCAATATTTTGGCCACTTCATGCAAAGAGCAGACTCATTGGAAAAGACCCGACTCATTGGAAAAGACCCTGATGCTGGGAAAGATTGAAGGCAGGAAGAGAAGGTGACAACAGAGAATGTTATGGTTGGATGGCATCACTGACTCAATGGACATAACTTTGAGCAAACTCTGGGAGATGGTGAAGGACAAGAAAGCCTGGAGTGCTGGGGTCCATCAGTTTGCAAAGAGTCAGACACAACTGAATGACTGAACAACAACAGGTGCCTTTTTCTTGGAAGACCTGACTAACATAGATAGCTGTTAGTAGGATCTAAAGGTTATGGTGACTATTTTGATTGTCATGCGGAGTCAGGGTACTGAGAATTAGGAAAAGACAGAGTCAGTGAGATGGAGAGAACTGATAAAGTTCTTCAAAGTCCTACAACCAGTCAATCTAAAGCCAGAACTGTCTTCTTGGACTTGTAGTCTATAAAGCAAAAGGTCCTTCCCTCTCCCATCTCTCCTTCTCCTTTTCCATGAGAGCAGGAACATCACCTATCTCCTTCCAGGAGATCAAAAACAAGGTTGTTTCAGACTGCCTCTGAATTCTGAGCACTAGTATTTTGCTGGTCACTTTGTAGGCACCCAATACATATCTCCTGACTGAATGAAGAAATTATACTCTATTCCTCTCTTTGTAATCTCTAACCATTTTAAGGCTAGATTATTATGGAAGTACAGAGGATAGCAATGGAGCCAAGTGCACTTTCGTTCAGGAGATCCATGAGCAGAATCTTTGTTCTATTCTCCTTTGAATGCAGAAAAGAGTTCGAGTAACCCACTCTCAGAAGAGAAGAACACGTATTAAGTCTACTTTAAAATTATATATTTCAGGCTTTACTCTCTAGAGCTATATGCCCATAACAACAAATTTTTTGTTTTGCTTTTTATCCCCCCCTACAGCCATATTGTCTTGTCTCATTAAATTAGCATTTTCCACCTTGACAGGCTCTGTTGCAGCCAACAAGGATTTCACAAACAATACACTGACTTCTCTACCCATAATCCCATATTATAATTTATAATTATTTTTTCCAAGCAAATTAAACCTTCTAGAATTTACACAAGCTTAAAAAAAAAAGGTGAGCATGAAAGAGAACTTCTATAAAAAATCAGTGCTGCCATGGAAATTCCAGGATAAGAATGATGCTAGATTTCAAAAAACTTTAGATGGAGTTACTGGAAGGTACCACGAGTTTCCTCTTGATTGATCATAGGTATTCCTTACATTTTGCAGTCCCACCCCCATATGGAGAGTGATTCCTTGAGTCTCAGTCCTAACAGAAAATTCCTAGAAGAATCTGGCTCAATTTTGGGATGATGTCCACTCCTGGTAGACTGACACATCTTCCCAGCTCCCAGACTTATGAGAGTTTACAGGGATTTATGAGGACTTTATTGTCACCCTGCTTATTTATATTGTTACTCTGCTTATTTAACTTATATGCAGAGTACATCATGAGAAAGGCTGGGCTGGAAGAAGCACAAGCTGGAATCAAGATTGCCAGGAGAAATATCAATAATCTCAGATATGCAGATGACACCACCCTTATGGCAGAAAGTGAAGAGGAACTAAAGAGCCTCTTGATGAAAGTGAAAGAGGAGAGTGAAAAAGTTGCCTTAAAACTCAACAGTCAGAAAACAAAGATCAGGGCATCTGGTCCCATCACTTCATGGGAAATAGATGGGAAAACCATGGAAACAGTGACAGATTTTATTTTGGGGGGCTCCAAAATCACTGCAGATGGTGACTGCAGCCATGAAATTAAAAGACACTTGTTCCTTGGAAGAAAAGTTATGACCAACCTAGAAAGCATATTCAAAAGTAGAGACATTACTTTACCAACAAAGGTCCATCTAGTCAAAGCTATTGTTTTCCCAGTAGTCATGTATGGATGTGAGAGTTGGACTATAAAGAAAGCTGAGCACCGAAGAATTGATGCTTTTGAACTGTGGTGTCAGCAATACATGAACTGTGAACTTCCATATGTTCAAGCTGATTTTAGAAAAGGCAGAGGAACCAGAGATCAAATTGCCAACATCCGGTGGATCATCAAAAAAGCAAGAGAGTTCCAGAAAAACATCTATTTCTGCTTTATTGACTATGCCGAAGCCTTTGACTCTGTGGATCAGGATAAACTGGAAAATTTTGAAAGAGATGGGAATACCAGACCACCTGGCCTACCTCTTGAGAAACCTATATGCAGGTCAGGAAGCAATAGTTAGAACTGGACATGGAACAACAGACTGGTTCCAAATAGGAAAAGGAGTCCGTCGAGGCTGTATACTGTTACCCTGCTTATTTAACTTCTATGCAGAGTACGTCATGAGAAAGGCTGGGCTGGAAGAAGTACAAGCTGGAATCAAGATTGCCGGGAGAAATATCAGTAACCTCATATATGCAGATGACACCACCCTTATGGCAGAAAGTGAAGAGGAACTAAAAAGCCTCTTGATGAAAGTGAAAGAGGAGAGTGAAAAAGTTGGCTTCAAGCTCAACATTCAGAAAATGAAGATCATGGCATCTGGTCCCATCACTTCATGGTAAATAGATAGGGAAACAGTGGAAGCAGTGTCAGACTTTATTTTTGGGGGCTCCAAAATCACTGCAGATGTTGATTGCAGCCATGAAATTAAAAGACGCTTACTCCTTGGAAGAAAAGTTATGAGAAACCTAGATAGCATATTGAAAAGCAGAGACATTACTTTGCTGACTAAGGTCCGTCTAGTCAAGGCTATAGTTTTTCCAGTGGTCATGTATGGATGTGAGAGTTGGACTGTGAAGAAAGCTGAGCACCAAAGAATTGATGCTTTTGAACTGCAGTATTGGAGAAGACTCTTGAGAGTCCCTTGGACTGCAAGGAGATCCAACCAGTCCATTCTGAAGGAGATCAGCCCTGGGATTTCTTTGAAGAGAATGATGCTGAAGCTGAAACTCCAGTACTTTGGCCACCTCATGCGAAGAATTGACTCATTGGAAAAGACTCTGATGCTGGGAGGGATTGGGAGCAGGAGAAGAAGGGGACGACAGAGGATGAGATGGCTGGATGGCATCACTGACTCAACAGACGTCAGTCTGAGTGAACTCCAGGAGATGGTGATGGACAGGGAGGCCTGGCATGCTGCGATTCATGGAGTCGCAAAGAGTTGGACATGACTGAGCGACTGAACTGAACTGAACTGAACTGTGGTGTTGGAAAAGACTCTTGAGAGTCCCTTGGACTAAAAGGAGATATAACCAGTCCATCCTAAAGGAAATCTGTCCTGAAGATTCATTGGAAGGACTGATGCTGAAGCTGAAACTCCAATACTTTGGCCACCTGATGCAAAGAACTGACTCATTGGAAATGACCCTGATGCTGGGAAAGATTGAAGGCAAGAGGAGAAGGGGACGACAGCGGATGAGATGGTTGGATGACGTCACTGACTCAATGGACATGAGTTTGAGTAGGCTCAAGGAGTTGCTGATGGACAAGGTGGCCTGGTGTGCTGCAGTCCATGGCATCAAAAAGAACTGGACATGACTGAACAACTGAAGTGAACTGAACTGATGTGGGCTTTAAAGAACAAGCTCTCTCGAAAAGGTTGGTCATTGTTATCTGGCAGATACTCCCAATGGTGACTTCCGCAGCTGGTATCCAAAAAGCATTTTCATCTTAATAAGCATTTTGAAATGGTGAAAT
This sequence comes from Ovis aries, assembly GCF_016772045.2. NCBI lineage: Eukaryota > Metazoa > Chordata > Mammalia > Artiodactyla > Bovidae > Ovis > Ovis aries. The sequence goes on along the minus strand of NC_056057.1, from coordinate 29,322,928 downwards.
TTTCTTTCTGTTTTTTCTTTTCCTATAAAGTTCTTAACTGAGCTGCATCTTCTGTTCATTCATAAAGACATGAGAAGGAAGGGGCAACATTATAGAACCATGAAGAATCATTCTAATCATATATTATTAGCATGTGAGTTGATCAGAAAATTGCAGGTTCAGGCTATTGCTAACTAAATCAGTCAGAAGATGTATGTCCTGTTATAACCCGGAGGTAATATACCTATGTCATCACAAGGGGCCATAAGTGGTGGGAGGATTAAGAGAGGTATTTATAAATGTATTAAGCTATAGTAGTGAAGTTTGTATTTTACTGTATGAAATACATGGCTCATCCATTTCCTACTTTCAAAAACAATAATTTTTTTTTTAATGGAAAAGAAGCCATTTTTAAAATCACTCATTAGAGTCACCTCTGGGGCGGAACAGCTTATTCGTCTTCCCATTCAACTGTCTGAATCCGCCTTCATTGCCCTGGAGGCTGCGATCTGTGACGCTGGCACAGTGCTTATTGCTCTGTGCAAGGAAAACAAATGAAAACATAAAGAGAGCTGCCAAAGTGCCTTTGTGGGTGTATCAGCAGATTCAAGAAAAGCCAAATGTTGAATATTCTGTGTATTTAATCAATCCACATGTGACAGGGAGAGAAACCGTATGTGCACACAGCCTAGATTTAAGTTCCTCTGTTAACTGTCTCTACATTTGAGTTTGATTCATTTCAAAACGTGGAAAACCTGTACTGCCAACACATTTAAAAGGCAAATGGTAAAAACTTCTGCTTGGTCGCCAAAATGTCCAAAGAACACTTCAGAGGCAAACTTGGAGTAGACATAACTAAAGCTAAAAAGAAAAAACGAAAAGAAAAAGAAAGAGAAAAAAGTAAAGATTTTGACCAACTTTCTTTTGGACGCTTTTTTGTAATGGAGCAAGGAAAGTTTTTAAATTGTATTTTCTATGCATGCATTGCATTCTCAATCCATTCCACTGGCTATAAGAACATCACTTACAATTTAAATAGAAGAAAGAAGATGGGAGTAATAAATAAGACTCCTCCACCTACATTTTAAAGTAGACTTTGAATGTTTTCCAAAAAGAGTTTGTTGACCAAGAGAGCTCAGATCATTAAAGTGACTGCTCTAATCTTCAGTAAAGATCAGTATGGTTCTACAAATCACCAGAGAAGAGTTTCTATCAATTTTCCTTAGAAGTATATTTATAATCCCAGTAAAACTGAATAATTTTATACTTATCATGTAAACATATATTTTTAAACTAACAAATCCATTTTCTGTTAATTGCAGCCTACTTATCCTATTTGATATCACATGAGGTTATACATCAAGGCCTACACTTAGTAGTCTCTGGGGGCCCCAAGTTATTTGATGAGGCTGAATTTGAATATACTCTCACCTTAAAAGCCACTTGCTTTGTTATATTCAGATCATTTTTTTTCTCTCTGAGCCATTCATTCATACAGCTAGTAGTTAGTGTATGCTACTATGTGACAGACACTGACTTAGGCACTGGAATTATATCAGAGAACAAAACAGACAAAATTACCTGTTAGTGGAGGAGGGCATTTCTAACTTGTCCTCCATTGACAGGTAAATAGGTAGTATGTCAGATGATGCGAAATATTATGGAGAAAAATAAAGCAGAAGCCATGTCAGTGTGGTGAGAGTTACAGTGTCAATTTAAAATAGCACAGTGAATACAGGGCTCCTTAGAAGGTGAAATGAGAGCAAAGACCGATGGAGATGGACTCTGGAGGCAGAGAATTTCAGTTAGGGCATAGCCAAACAAGAGCCCAAAGATGGAGTGAGTGTCCTGAGTTGCAGATTTCTGAAAGATTTCCAAACCACAGATGCCTGAGTGGCTATCCCAGAGTTAACAAGGTAGAGAATGAGTTCAGAGAAAGATAATTTTTCACTTTAGCTCTTTGTACTTTTGACATCATTTAACTGTGGCCAACAGTCTAAATAAGCTACTTTGAAGGAATTAATGGTATTTGCCAAATAATTATTCTAACATCCATTATATCAAAGATAACTGAAAACTGTAATTGTAAAAACATATATATTTGAAATGTTGTTAGATGAAATATACCTTATATGGTATATGCTATACAAGATTACAAGTTGTAAAACTAAGAAAATCTATACTCATGGGTTTTTAATTTGTTTATCACAATTAGATCAAATAGAATTACTCCTGTTTCACAGATGACATAGTAGCTTCCAGGTGTCAATTTGGCTATATTATCTTTCACTAAATTTAAATAATTGATTCAGGTATGCTTTCCTCATATGTATGGACATATAAAATATCTAAAAAATACATAAAATACGTAGTCTGATAGGGAGTACTGCAATGTCACCATATGACTTAATAGACTAAAGAAGTGAGTATGTAATTTAATATTCTTATCACAAGTAAGTGTTATGAGAAATGCAGTTTAGGGACAGGTAGAAATGAAGTTGCTCTCTTTCATGTACCCCATCTTTAACCCCAGCAAGTCTGGCCCATAGTCTCAGTAAAGGCAGCCTTTGTATCATATACCTGCAGTTCTGTAGCCTTGTTAATTTCATTAACAATCGATGGACAGTGATCCAAGCTGAAATAATCATGTTCTTTTTTTGAAGAAATGTGGACAGAGAAACAGAGACTGGATCAGCATAGCACACAGAGATTGGGACCATAAATTCTTAGGAGAATAGAGATAATATCAGGAAAAGAACCAGTCAATTCTGGTACAAGTTGAAATAACTGACCAGAAAAATTAGGACCTTGCAAAGAGAGCTGGGTTTCTGTGAGAAGAAGATAGATAGTATGTCCCTAGAAAGATAGAGTTTAACAGACTGGCTGCCAGCCAAATTTCTATTTCATGTAAGGCCTGGCTCTGCTTCCTGCTGTTGGCTTTCTATGAGAGTATTCTCTTTATGATAAACATCCTTTTAATTTGAACTCTTTTGAGGGGGTTCTGTTTCTTGCAACCAAACAGCCCTTTACTATTGTTAGGGTCTGGTTACTGTAAGGACTGAATGTAAATTAATTAAGTAGGCTTATTGCATCGTCTAACTAGGCCTTTAAAATACTAAGTATGATAGTGAGACAGGCTGGGGACTTGGGACTCTTTGCTGTAGTGCTTGCACCTGGACAAATGTCTCCTCAAGCAACAAATATAAAGAAAGTATAAGAGACTAAAAATTACTGTGTGCATGTGCAGTCGGAGCAAATTATGGGTAAGATATTAAAAATCCAAAAAACAAAACCCTTTAAAAAACAAATCCAACTGTTACTTCTGAAGAACTGGGAGCAAAGACAGGGTATTGGAAACAAAAGCAGTGTACTTGCACAAGCCTCTTATACCCAACACCATCAAAGGGAGGGCAGACCGCTTAAGCCACCCCTCCAGTCCAACCCCTGGACCCCCTCTTTCCTATAATGAACCAGCTTGCCCCCTCTTGGGGAGCAAGCAAGGGAACTTGTTACTTGTTTTTGCTCCCCCAGCTGCATCAGGGACCCCAATAAAGCCTAGCCTGAATGTCTCATCTGGTCTCATCAATTCTTATTGATCAAAGAAGGTCAAGAACCCTGATTGACAAAAATAGAAACATACTGAGATTTCTGATAGATATCCATAACAGAAATAAGTAAGGCATTTTCTTCTTTATTTGAATAAAATTTAATGACTACCTTGCTACATCTAGACACTGCAAAGCTACACTTGTGAGTGTGTAGTACAGTCACTGTTTAGGGGAAATATCTAGACTTGTAACTACCCTCATCTGGATGTGAATGGGTTACATTTCTTCAGTAATTTGAAAATACAACAACTTTGCTTCAAACTACCTCCTTTCCTCCTTTCTTCCCCGTTGTATGATAACGGAGAGACCAAAGTATGGGGAGAACAATGATGAGAGAAAAAGTTTGTACTACACTTTACTTTTAAACTTTTAAAAGTAGTGTATTAAAAGCTTACTATTTGCAGGTTTAAGTATAAACAGGACTACAAATGTGATTAATAGGTGGTATCTATATTGTACCTTTGGTTATAGAGTACTTTTGAACTAAAGAAATCTGAAAAGGAAAGGTCCATGTTCTGATTTGTGTGACTGTAATTCAAACTTTGTTCACTATGATGGCCAAATAATGCAGATCAGTTAACATTCATTTATTGTGGTAACCCATTTTTTTCTTTTTTTGGTATGGAAAGCTGATCCTGCCACCTTTCTCACAAAATGGGCAAGATGTGTACAGTAAATTCAAGTCATAATATCAATTTTATAAAACATTTAATAAATTTCTTAAAGAACTGTAGAAACTCTTCACCAGATAGCAAGATATAGGATAGTCTTTTGGAGAACAAAGCTGATAAAACATAAAACATGCATATGGGACAGGGAGAGGAAATTAACAATATTCTCATTCATCAATCAGTCAGTCAACCAATCAACTATTAGTAAATAATATTGTAGAAATACAATATATTTTATGAAGTGAAGGATAAATGAGTTACTTTGTAAGATGAAACAATGTTTACAATAATACTAACTCTCGCTTTTTATTACCTGTGACATTATTAAAATTCTGTCCTAAATTTTTACTGCTCAGGTTGCAAATCTATGATACGGTGAATGTGGGAGGGGAAGATATTTTGGCAACTGCAGTGCTCTTGGGATCTGCAGGGGATTAGTTCCAGGAGGATGGATTCTGGGGATGAATGTACAGCTGGATGGATCCACAGATAGTTGACCCTGGGGATGCAGAACCTAAAGATCCACGTGCCATACTGCATTTCTCTATAGATTTTTTTTTGTTATAACTTATGTCCAACTTTAGAAGCCAATATGAAAAGGATCTTAAATCCCAACAAACTAAAGTCTGGGACCAGATGGCTTCATAGGTGAATTCTATTAAACATATACAGAAAACATAATATCTATCCTTCTGGAACTATTCCAAAAAAACTGCAGAGGAAGGAACACTTCCGAATGCATCCTATGAAGCCACCATCACCCTGATACCAAAACCAGACAAAGACATCACAGAAAAAGAAAAGTACAGACTAATATCAGTGATGAACACAGAGCAAAAATCCTTAGCAAAATACTAACAAACCAAATCCCACAATACATTAAAAGGATTCCACAAGCTTCCCAGTGCAGCAAGGATTTAAAAAAGAGATCACACACTATGGTCAAGTAGGGTTTATCCCAGAGACGCAAGGAGTTTTTAAGATCCACTAATCTGTAATACACTACATTAACAAGTTTAAGGGTAAAAACGGTATGATCATGTCAATAAAAGCAGAAAAAACTTTTGATAAAACCCTACATCCCTTTATGGTAAAAACTCTCCAGAAAGTGGGTATAGAGGGAATATACCTCAACATAACAAAGGCCATATGTGACAAACCCACAGCTAACATTCTCAGTAGTGAAAGCTGAAAGCATTTTCTGTAAGGTCAGGAACAAGACAAGGATGTCCACTCTTGCAACTTCTATTCAACATAGTTTTGGAAGTCCTAGCCAAAGCAATCAGAAAGCAAAAAGGAAAAGAAATGGAAATTGGAAAGGAAGAAGCAAAACTGTCATTGTTTGCAGATGACATGATACCATAAAGAGAAAATCCTAAAAATGCAACCAGAAAACTATTAGTGTTCATCAATCAATATGGAAAAGTTTCAGGATACAAAATCAATATACAGAAATTGATTCCATTTATACTCACTAACAACAAAAGATCAGAAAGAGAGATTAAGGAAACAATCCCATTAACCATCATGTCATAAAGAATCAAGTAGCCAGGAACAAATCTGCCTCAAGAGGCAAAAGACTTATATTCTGAAAACTATACGACACTGATGAAAGAAACTGGGGATGACACAAACAGATGGAAAGATATACCATGTTCTTGGATTGGAAGAATCAGTATTGTTAAAATGAAAACATCACCTGCAGCAATACACAAATAGCTCATATCAAAAACACAATCAACCCAATCAAAAAATGGGCAGAAGACCTAAACAGACATTTCTACCAAGAAGACATACGGACAGGCACCTAGCCCATGAAAAGTTGCTCAGCATTGCTAGTTATTAAAGAAATGCACATCAAAATTACAATGAGGTATCACCTTACAGCAGTCAGAATGGCTGTCATCAAAAGTCTACAAACAGGAAATGCTGGAGAGGGTGTGGAGGTAAGGGAACTCTTCCACACTGTGATAAGAAATGTAAATTGGTGTAGCCACTTTGGAGAGCAGTATTGAGGTTTCTTAAAAATTAAACACAATCACCATATGACCCAACAATACCACTTCTGGGCATATATCTGGCCAAGACGAAAACTGTACCTCAAAGATACATGCATCCCAGTGTTCATAGTGTCACCATTTACAACAGCCAAGATGTGGAAGCACCTTAAATATCCATAGACAGAGGGATATATAGAGAAGATGTGGTACATATACACAATGGAATATTACTCAGTCATAAAAAAGAATGCAATGGCTCCACTTGTACTCCCATGGATGAACCTGGAGATTATCATACCAAGTACAGTCAGAGACAGAAAGACAAATGTATAATATTACCTACATGTGGAATCTAAAAAAAATGATAGAAATGAATTTATTCACAAAACAGAGATAGACTCACAGATGCAGAAAACAAATTTAGTTACCAAAGGGGAAAGTGGGAGAGGGATAAATTAGGAATTTGGGATTAACAGTTATACATGACTATGTACAAAACAGATAAACACTATACTGTATAGCACACTTATGTATATTCAGTATCTTGTAATAACCTATAATGGAAATGAATCTGAGAAAGAGTCTTTATATAAGTGTGTGTGTGTATATACACACAAACGCTCAGACATATATACATGTATATAAATAAATCACTTTGCTGTGTACCTAAAAGACTGTAAATCAACTGGATGAGGTCAAAAAAAGCCTTACATACTATGATATGCCACATATGTATCAAATATTTGGACACAGCTTCTTGCCTGGAGAATCCCAGGGGTGGGGGAGCATGATGGGCTGCCGTCTATGGGGTCGCACAGAGTCGGACTCGATTAAAGTGACTTAGCAGCAGCAGCAACAGGTTGAAGGTTATTTTGAGAAGAAGAGAAGTAATTAGGGATAAGACAGATTTATGCAAAATTATGATAATTTAATAACTTAAAAATAGCAATTAATTACACTTAAGTGGATGACAAAATATTCACTAAAATAACAGAAACATGAAAAATTAAGGCAGAAGTAAATTGATTACCATAGTATGAATTTGGACAAGAAGCTTATATGAAATATTAGGTAAAAATACAATGATAAATTTAACTAGACTGATAATCCTTTTAGGAGAAGTGATTTTATTTATATGAAGCCTATTGCATTTTTATCACTTTTAAGATCTGAAATAAACTTAATAAGCACCATGTAATTTTTCTTGAGTAATCAGAACAAAAAATCCTAATAGCTCAGGTTTTCTGTGAATAGAATGAGGCCAAGGAAAGAGAATTATATATTGAGCCCTCTCAACAATATCGGTAAGAGAAGATGAGAGAACACTGAGATCTTTAGCTTCTCATATTTGTACTTGAGAGAATGCATCCCATTATTTTTGTTTTAATTTGTAGAGAATTTAAGTAAACACTCTAGAATTCCCAGAAAGCAATAATAACATCTTTCTCATTTTTCTTGTCTGTTAACTCCTCTCTCATCATATCCCTTCACTGTTCTCTCTTATCATATCAACTTCTTCACCCCTCCCCATATTTTCCTTCATTTTTCCTCACTTGAATCTTTGTATATTTGGAAATAAACATTCCCATTGCTGATGATCCCTTCAAATTCCCTCCAGTTACTAAACCTACAACATAATTATGTTTTCATACTACCCTTCCCATTTATTTATTTATTCCTTCTCATAAATGTACCAAAATTATGAGAAACTTAAATAATCAAAAGAATCTTAAAAATCAGTAAACATTTGGATGTTTACTGTTTCCACATATGAGGAGCTTGGAGGTCCCCATTCTATGCTAACAATAATTAAAAAGCTGAAGACACTGAAAAACCACCCACTTTTCTTGGATTGATAAGGGAGGGTAGGACATCAGGCAAACTGTTGACCTCAAGACTGGAGAGAGACAATGGAACACAGGGCTTCCTAGAGCTTAAACGCACACATGGAAACTACTGGAGAGAGGAAGGGAACCAGTAGAAAATCCTCAACTGTAATCGACAAGTTATTGGAGGCTTAGTGTATACAAGTCTGAAATTTAAAAGCTCCAGGGGGACCCAGTCTTGGGGAGGTGCCCACAAAACTGTAAGACTTACCTTCAGGAGCTTGACCATGTTCCCACAGGAAGTACTGGAGAAAAACTCCCTCACACTTCTGACAGGGAGGCAAACAGGAGCCATTCTGAAACAGGCCAGAGCACCTTTGTTCTTCTGAACAAAGCCTAACCTCAGGGGAAACTAAATCACCAGACCCTCACCTGCTGGAGTACAGTCAGAACCCAACTGATCAGGAAGGAAAATAACCACTATAACCTTCCATGTAAGAAAAGGGAAATAGCCAACTCCAGCCCACTCTAGTCATCCTGTTCCACATGGGGGGAGGGGAATAAGGAGGGTGGGAGGGAGGGAGGGAGGGGGAGATTTAGAGAAACTTGTAAGATTCACAGAGGCACAGATTCACCAAAACTGAGACTGAACCAGACACAGCAGGGATGTAAGGATTATTGAACTTGGATTTTAAACAACTATATGACTATGTTAAGAGTTTTGATGGTAAGGCAGATAGCATGCAAGAACTGATGGGCAATGTGAGCAGACAGATAGAAATCCAAAGGAAGAACAACAACAAAAAAATTTCTGGAGATCAAGAACACTGTAACAAAAGGAAGAATGCCTTTTGAGGGGCTTATTAGATCATGCATGGATGAAGAAGGGATCTCGGAACTTGAGGATCTCACAGTAGAAACTTCCAAAACTGAAAATCAAAGAGAAAAAGACTGAACAAAACAACGAAATATCTAAGGACTGTGGGACAGTTACAAAAGGTGTACCATACACATAATGGGAATACCAGAAGAAGGAAAGAAAGATAGAACTATCAGAACTATTAGTGACTGAGAATTTGCCCAGATTAATACCAGACACCAAGTCACAGATCCAGGAAAGTCAGAGAACACAAAGCAGGGTAAATGCCAAAAAACACCTATGCCCATCACTGTAAAATTACAGAACGTCAAAGAAAAAGAAAACATCCAGAGGAAAAAACACCTTACCTATGGGGGAACAAATAGAAGAATTATATTCAATTTCTCCTAAGAAACCATGTAAGAAGAGAGTGGAGTTATATATTGGAAGTGTTGAGAGAAAAACACCACCAGTCTAGAATTTTGTACCCTGTTGAGTTATCTTTCAAAAGTAAAGGAGACATAGTGACTTTCTCAGACAAAAATTGGTAAAATTTATTGTCAGCAGACCTGCCTTACAGAAATGTGAAAAGTTCTTCAGAAAAAAGGAAAATAATATATATCAGACACTAAGATATAGATAAATAAAAGAAGAGCACTGAGAAAGGAATAAGTGAAAGTAAAATGAAATTTTTATTTCACTTATTCTTATTTGATCTAACAGATTGTTCAAAAACAATAATAGCCACAGTGTATCTGATTAGGTATTATTATTGTATATTATATATGTACATTTTTATACATCATATTTACAAGCATATATATATATATGTTTAGGTACTATACACAATGTAAAACACATAAGCATGCCTAATAGAATACATTGTTGTTATTATTTTATTATTTTTATGTGTATATATATACTCACATACATATGCTTATACACAAATAAAATGAAAATAATGATACAAGAGATAGGAAGTAGAACTCATAGAATTATTGTGGTATTATAAGGTACACACTTATCCATGGGCCTGTCTAGTATTATTTGAAAGTGGATTTCAATTAGTTTTAACTGTATACTGCAAATTCTAGTGTTAGTCACTCAGTAGTGTCCAACTCTTTGTGACTCCATAGACTGTAGCCTGCCAGGCTCCTCTGTCCATGGGATTCTCTAGGCTAGATTGCTGTAGTGGGTTGCCAGTCCTTTCTCCAGGGGATCTTCCTGACTCAGGGACTGAACCCGGGTCTCTGGCATTGCAGGCAGATTCTTTACCATCTGAGCCACAAGGGAAGCAAATTCTACAGTGGCCACTAAAGAAAAGTAAAAAGAGAAGTTTATCCAGTATCTAATACATAAGCAGGGCTTCCCTGGTGGCTCAGAGGTTAAAGCGTCTGCCTACAATGCGGAAGACATGGGTTCGATTCCTGGGTTGGGAAGATCCCCTGGAGAAGGAAATGTCAACCCACTCCAGTATTCTTGCCTGGAGAATCCCATGGACGGAGGAGCCTAGTGGGCTACAGTCCACGGGGTCGCAAAGAGTCGGACACAACTGAGCGACTTCACTCACTCAATACATAAGCAAAAATGAAATCATATAAAATGCTCAGTTACAAGCACAAAAATCATAAAAAGAGTAGAAGACAAAGACAGGAACAAAGAGCAAGGGCAACAAAGAGGAAAGAGTAACAGATATGCTAGATATTAATCCAACTACCTCACCAATCACTGTGAATGCCAATGGTTTAAAAGTACCAATTAAAGAACAGAGATTGTCAGAAAGTGTCAAAAACAAGACCAAACTGTATATAACAAATCCACTTAAAATATTAAGACATATATCAATTAAAAGTAAATGAATGGAGGAAAATATACCATGCTAACGCTAACCAAAAAAAAAAAAAAAGCAGAAGTCGTTAAATTAATTTCACACAGAGCTGACTTCAAAGCAAGAAAAGTTATCAGAAATAAAGTAGGGGATTACATTATGATGAAGGGATCCATCCTCCAACAAGATAAAACTTAACAGTGCGTAACAACATAGCATCAAAGTACATGAGGCAAAAGCTAATACAACTTCAAAGAGAAATAAATACACTCATTATCATAGTTGGAAACTTCAACATGCCTCCATTTGAAATGGACAAAAAAGGACATAGTTGAACTCAACAATGCCATTAGGCAACTGGATATAATCGGCATCCATAGACAATTTCATCCAACAACAGCAAAATACCCATTTTTCTTAGGCTCACATAGCATATTCACCAAGATCGACCACATTCTGGCCCATAAAACACATGTTAACAAATTTAAAAGAACACAAATCATTTAGTGTCTGCTCTCAGATCACAATGGAATTAAAGTAGAAATCGCTAACCGAAAAGATAACTGGAGAATCCCCAAACATGCAGCGATTAAACAACACTCTTCTAAGTAACACATGGCTCAAAGGAGAAATATCAAGAGCAATTTAAAAGTATTTTGAACTTATCAAAATTTGTGGGATACAGTAAAAAGTGTTCCTTAAGGGAAATGTATAGCATGGAATGAATAAACTAGAAAAGATTTCTTATCAAACTAAACATGCTCTTGCAATATAGTATATCAATCATGCTCCATGGTACTTATTACCCAAAGAAGCTGAAAATTATCCACACAAAATCCTTACATGGACATTTACAGTAGTTTTGTTCATAATTGTTAAAATACGGAAGAAATCATGATGTCATTATTATTCAGTGCTAAAAAGTAATAAATTATCAAACCATGAAAAGACACAAAGGAACCTTAAATGCATATTACTTAGCTAAAGAATTCAACATGAAAAGGCCATATTTATTTGTATGCGATTTCAACTATATGACATTTTGAAAAAAGAAAAACTATGGAGAGAGTAATAAGATCAGTGGATGACAGGGTTTCAGATGGGAGCAGAAACTTTTAGAGCAGTGAAAATACTTTGCATGATACTATGATGATGGATCATAAAAAGGAGCATATCACTTTGCCAACAAATGTCCATACAGTCAAAGCTATGGATCTTCCATTAGTCATGTACAGATGTGAGAGCTGGGCCATAAAGAAGGCTGAGCACTGAAAAAATGATGCTTTTGAACTGTGGTGCAGCAGAAGACTCTTGAGAGTCCCTTGGACTGCAAGGAGATCCAACCAGTCCATCCTAAAGGAAATCAGTTCTGAATATTCATTGGAAGGATTTATGCTGAAGCTGAAGTTTCAACACTTTGGCCATGTGGTGCAAAGAGCCAACTCAATGGAAAAGACCCTGATGCTGGGAAAGACTGAGGGCAGGAGGAGAAGGGGGCGACAGAGGATGGGATGATTGGATGGCATCACAAACTGAATGGACAAGAGTTTGAGCACACTCTGGGAGACAGTGAAGGACAGGTGAGCCAAGTGTGCTGCAGTGCATGGGGTCACAAAGAGTCAGCCACAACTGAGTGACTGAACAACAATGACAACATGATCAGTTCAGTTCAGTTCAGTCGCTCAGTCGTGTCTGACTCTTTGCTACCCCATGAATCACAGCACGCCAGGCCTCCCTGTCCATCACCAACTCCGGGAGTTCACTCAGACTCATGTCCATCGAGCCAGTGATGCCATCCAGCCATCTCATCCTCAGTCATCCCCTTCTTCTCCTACCGCAATCCCTCCCAGCATCAAAGTCTTTTCCAATGAGTCAACTCTTCACATGAGGTGGCCAAAGTACTGGAGTTTCAGCTTTAGCATCATTTGTCCACAACCATAGAATGTACAATATCAAAAGTGAAGTCTAAGGTAAGCTATGGACTTTGGGTGATGATGTATCAATGTATGTTCATTAGTTTTAACAAATGTACCATTTTAGTAGATGATGTAGAAAATGGGGTATGTGTGCGGGGTGAGAGATATATGGGAGATCTCTGTAACTTCCCCTCAATTTTGCTGTGGACCTTAAACTTCACTAGGAAAATAAGATCCTTTAAACATTAATACTTGTAAAGGAAGAAGGTCACTAAACACAAGTGATAATGTATTTTGATGAGAGCTCTCTACCTTCCTCTGCTGTTCTCACTTGGAGAATTGAAAGACAACTCAGTTCTTCATTTTTGATATTATTTTGTTTGGATTAGGCTATCCACCTAAAATTCATAACTGAATGAACTTATCATTGTTTTATTTATTAATGTTTCAGATGAGATTGGGCGCTGAGATTGGCATGGCTGTAGACTATTAATGTTTCATTACTAAGTCCTTAATACATGTGGAAGTGTAATCTAAATTAATTTTTTAATGTAAATACTTTTGCTGAGAAATTATCACTTCTACTTTGTCTGTTTTACTTACAATTATTAGGAAAAAACCTAGTTCTTGATGAACATTCTAGATCTTCAGAAGCATATCTTAATCAAAGTGCTGCCACATAAAAAATTATTTTATTTAAAAAATTTTAGAGGTGGTTCTGGCTCCTGTCAAGATTGAATAAGCAATATTCACCTTGTGTGAAAGGAGGGCATATCTACCCACTACAGTATTTGCCTGGAGAATCCCATGGACAGAGGAGCCTGGCAGGCTACAGACTATGAGGTCACAAAGAGCCAGACATGACTGAGTGATTAAGCACACACACAGCAACCTGTCTTAACTGCATAACCACCTGAGGACTTTGGAGAGTAATAGCAGCTGGTAAGTTGAGGAAGAAGAGCAGAAAGTAATGTCTTAAAATGCCAATAATTTTTTTTTTTTTTAAGAAAATGATGTATCATGAAACTGGTAGTGAATTTCCCATTTCTTTCCCCCTGATTTCAATTGATCTTCAGTGAAACCAAAAACTGTGCACTAGATATTAATGGAAGGAAAATTTCTATTTCCAGTCCATCCAAAGTGTAGGAAAGAGGGACCCTGTGAGACAGTAGAGTAAATCATTTTTTAAAAAATTCCCTTTGTGTTACCAGTGGTAGCAAGAACTTCAGTGGCTGGCTGAGGGCCTAAAACTCAAAGGGAGAGGGATTTTTTTTCCCCCTCTGATTGGAGGAACCATGGTATCAACAGCATGAGGAGAATGCCCATTGTTTTATTTTCTCTGTATATCCTCTCACCATCTGGCTCTGGAGACAGACACACTTTCAGGAATGCATGGCAGAGTAGGGAAACTAAAGCCATAGCTTTCTACAAAGAAGACTTGTAAGAGGGAAGGAAGCTCTGAAAGTCAGAAACAGTTGGGATAATTTAAAGATTTTAAAATTTAAAAAATAAAAACTAAAAAAAAAATACAGAGAGAAAGGAGCTTAAGAAAGCAAAGCCCTAACATTTTATATTAGCTTTATCATTTACCCCCAAACTACTAATGTGTGGATCCAGCACTAACCAGCACAAAACAGGCTTCAATAACTGAACTATGGTCTCAGACAACCACCCAGGTCTCATATTGACTATTGGATAGCGCTTTGGCATTGAACTGACATTGAAATTACAGCCCATAGAAGGCATGTAGAAACTTTCTGCTCTAACCTAACAAATGCTACCAAACATTTAAAGAAGAAATAACTTTATGTTTACACAGTTTCTTCCAGAAAATAGAGGAGGTAACACATTTCAATTCATCTTATGAAGCTAACTTTAAGACCAAAATTTGAGAACGTTCAAGGAAATGAAACTTTGGATCAATACTTCTCATGAACATAGACACAAAATCCTCAACAAAATACAAACATATTGACTCAAGCAATATATAGAAAGTCTGAGTCATGACCAAGTCGGGTTGATACCAGGAATGCTAGGTGATTTCAGTATTCAAAAAGTAAAGTATAACTGATCATCAGTTCAGTTCAGTCGGTCGTGTCTGACTCCTTGCAACCCCATGGACTGCAGCACGCCAGGCTTCCCTGTCCATCGCTAACTCCTGGAGCATACTCAAACTCATGTCCATTGAGTCGGTGATACCATCCAACCATCTCATCCTCTGCCGTCCTCTTCTCCTCCTGCCTTCAATCTTTCCCAGCATCAGGATCTTTTCAAATGAGTCAGTTCTTTGCATCAGGTGGCCAAAGTATTGGAGTTTCAGCTTCAGCATCAGTCCTTCCAATGAATATTCAGGACAGATTTCCTTTAGGATGGACTGGCTGGATCTCCTTGCAGTCCAAGGGACTCTCAAGAGTCTTCTCCAACACCATAGTTCAAAAGCATCAATTCTTCAGCACTCAACTTTCTTTATAGTCCAATTCTCACATTCATACATGACTACTGGAAAAACCATAGCTTTGACTAGATGGGCCTTTGTTGGCAAAGTAATGTCTCTGTTTTTGAATATGCTGTTTAGGTTGGTCATAGCTTTTATTCCAAGGAGCAAGCATCTTTTAATTTCATGGCTGCAGTCACCATCTGCAGTGATTTTGGAGCCACACCCCCCAAAAAACTCTGTCACTGTTTTCATTGTTTCCCCATGTATTTGCCATGAAGTGATGGGACCAGATGCCATGATCCTAGTTTTCTGAATGTTGAGCTTTAAGCCAACTTTTTCACTCTCCTCTTTCACTTTCATCAAGAGGCTCTTTAGTTCTTCTTTGCTTTCTGCCATAAGGGTGGTGTCATCTGCATATCTGAGGTTATTGATATTTCTCCTGGCAATCTTGATTCCAGCTTGTGCTTCATCCAGCTTGACATTTCATGTAGTATACCCTGCATATAAGTTATATAAGCAGGGTGCCAAAATACAGCTTTAACATACTCCTTTCCCAATTTGGAACCAATCTGTTGTTCCATGTCCAGTTCTAACCATTGCTTCTTGACCTTCATACAGATTTCTCAAGATGCAGGTCGGGTGGTCTGGTATTCCCATCTGTTTCAATATTTTCCACAGTTGGTTGTGATTCCCCCGATCAAAGGCTTTGGTATAGTCAATATAGCAAAAGTAGATGTTTTTCTGGAACTCTCTTCCTTTTCGATGATCCAGCAGATGTTGGCATTTTATCTTTGGTTCCTCTACCTTTTCTAAATCCAGCTTGAACATCTGGAAGTTCATGGTTCATGTACTGTTGAAGCCTGGCTTGGAGAATTTTGAGCATTACTTTCCTAGCATGTGAAATGAGTGCAATTGTGTGGTACTTTGAACATTCTTTGGTTTGGTTTAGTTTGAATATACAAAGAAATTGACTCAAGCAATATATAGGAAGCATGAATCCATATTCAAGTGGGGTTGATACCAGGAATGCAAGGTGATTTCAGTATTCAAAAAATAAAGTGTAATTCATCATACTAAGAAAAGACACAGTATCTTATACAGAAAAATCATTTGACAAAATTAAAAATCCATTCATGATTTAAAAAGAGAAGGCAATGGCAACCCACTCCAGTACTCTTGCCTGGAAAATCCCATGGGTGGAGGAGCCTGGTAGGCTTCAGTCCATGGGGTCGCAAAGAGTCGGACACAACTGAGTGACTTCACTTTCACTTTTCACTTTCATGCATTGCAGAAGGAAATGACAACCCACTCCAGTGTTCTTGTCTGGAAAATCCCAGGGATGGTGGAGCCTGGTGGGCTGCTATCTGTGGGGTCGCAAAGAGTTGGATATGACTGAGGCAACTTAGCAGCAGCAGCAGCATGATTTAAAAAACAATTTCAGCAAACTAGAAAAGGGAAGTCTCCTTTTCCTGATAAACGGAATCTACAAAATACCCATGGTGAACATCTCATATAACCATGAAAGGCAGTATCCTTTTTTCCGAAGCTTGGGAATAAAGATATTCACTGTGAACACTCTTAGTCAATATAGTACTTGAAGTCCAGGTCAGTGCAATAATAATGGAGGAGCAGAAACAAACCCACATTGTTTTTCCTATCATTAACATTATGGTATAGTTGCCACAATTAATGAACCAATATCAATAATTATTATCAACTAAAGTCCACACTTTCTTCAGATTTTCTCAGTTTTTATGTAACATCCTTTTTCTGTTCCAGGATTCCATTCAGGATAGTGATCGTGTCTCCTTATGCTCATTTCGACTGTAGACAATTTTTGAAATCTTCCTTATTTCTGATGACCTTGACAATTTTGAGGGGTACTGGTTAGAGAGCTTATAGGATATTCCTCAGCTGGGGTTTTTTTTCATAATTGGACCATTGCAATGGTTTTTTTGAGGATGACTGCCACCACAGCTGCCCGCGCCCCTTGCCCAGGGGCGGCAGCCAAGAGGAGTTACCCCACATCAGAGGTCAGGGGCAGTGGCCGAGAGTGCCCAGCTGCAACAGCACAGGGATGGCTGAGAGGAGCTACCCCGCATCCTGGGTCAGGGGCGGCGGCCAGGAGGAGTAACCCCACGTCCAAGGAGCTGTGGCTGCGTGGGTGCAGGAGGGCCTAGAGGAGCTATTCCACATTCGAGGTCAGGAGGGGCGGTGGTGAGGAAATACCCCTCATCCAAGGTAAGGAGCAGCGGCTACACTTTGCTGGAGCAGCAGTGAAGAGATACCCCGCATCCAAGGTAAGAGAAACCCAAGTAAGATGGTAGGTGTTGCAAGAGGGCATCAGAGGGCAGACACACTGAAACCATACTCACAGAAAACTAGTCAATCTAATCACACTAGGACCACAGCCTTGTCTAACACAATGAAACCTCTGTAGATGGTGCACGACAGAAGAGCCTAACGTGCTGTAGTTAATGGGGTTGCAAAAAGTCAGATAAGACTTAATGACTGAAAACCACAAAATCGTATGTTTATGACAGCCTTTACTAAAACCACCTGAAACTGAATAGTCCAAATGTTCCTCAATCAATAAATCAATCAAACCAAATGCAGAACATTCATACAATGGAATGCTACTCAGGCATAAAAAGAAATGCATCATTAGAATTGCAACAATGTGGATGAATGTCCAAGGCACTGTTTTCAGTGAAAGAAGGCAGTCTCAACAGTTACATACTGTATATGACTTTATATGACTTTCTGGAAAATGTAAACCTATAGAGACAATGGAGGAGCATGGTGGGCTAAAGTCCACAGGGTTGCAAAGAGTCGGGCACGACTCAGCGACTTCACTTATAGAGACAAAGATAAGATCAGAGGTTGCCAGGGCTGAGTCATGAGGGGACAGTTTGACTACAAATAGACAACATAAAAAAATTGAGGAGACTTCCCTGGTGGTGCAGTGGATAGGAATCTGCCTGCCAATGCAGGGGACACAGGTTTAATCTCTGGTTCGGGAAGATTCACATGCCGTGGAGCAACTAAGCCTGTGTACCACAACTACTAAGCCCAAACTCTAGAGCCTGTGGGCTGCAACTAGCGAAGCCCATGCACCCCAGAGCCACACACCATGACTACTGAGCCTGCTGTGCGGCTACTGAAGCCTGGGCACCTAGAGCCTGTGCTCCACAAGAGAAGCCCCTGCAATGAGAAACCTGCACACTGCAACAGAGAGCAGCCTCTACTCACCACAGCTAGAGGAAGCCCACACAGAAACAAAGACCCAGTGCATCCAGAAAAAAAAAAAAAAACAAAAACAAAAACAAAAAAAAACATTAAAAGTATTTTAAAAAAAAGAAAAAAAAATTGGGGCGAGAGGCTTACAGAATGGTTCTGTATCCTGAGAGTGGAATTACTTATACAGACCTCCATATGTATTAGAATTAAAACCTGTGCATTAAAGAAGTCAATTTCTCAGTACTCAATTTGAAAATATTAAGGTCCTAAAATTCTATGGTTGGAAACATTACAATGCAGTATATTATTCTCATAAGTATTATTCTCTTCCTCTCTGCATGCACTGTTTTAAATTAGAAAATTACATACAGTGTTTTAACACATCCAAATTCTCTATCAGTGAGAGAATTAATGAATACATTGCTGTGTTTGTGTATAAAATATATAAGATTTGGTAACTTCTCCCAGTTCCTGTGACTCTTCTGCACCACTGTGTGCTCAAAGAAATGTGGTTAAAATCTATTGCCTAATTCTATGGGTCCAAGCCCTGTAATCACTTAAATAATGTAATTTAGTATTCTTGACTGGAGAATCCCACAGATAGAGCAGCCTGGCAGGCTGTAGTCCAAGGGGTCTGCACAGAGTCGGACATGACTAAAGAGACTTAGCAAAGTATAACATAGTATTAAATTTATCTAGATTTAGGAGAATTTTCACTCGAGTTAAAATTTTTAAAACATTTTCAAAACAATTTATTTCTTTCCTGATGTTTAATTTTAACTCTTACAAAATGATATTTACATTCTCTCTCATTTTGAATTTTAAAGGCTGATTTTAATGTTATTAATTCAAGTGACTTGTTGGTTATTGGCATTTTACTAGGAAAATGAGTGATTTGTATATTCTATACAAATACATTGCTAATTAATAGAGGGCTTAGGACACCAGCTCTTTGAGGGAGAACCAAGAAGACCCTAAAATTGTTGATTTCTTTGTTTATAACAGGATTCTATTTGGAAAAGCGCCTTTAATGCAAAGATGGCGCATAAATTCAGGTAGCTTTTTACAAAGCTGTTTAGGACATATCCAAGAAGATCCCCAAAGCATATTTCTTTCAGTTTTCTTACAAGTAACTGCTTGGGGGAAATCAAGGAATATGATGCTATCCCCAAAGGATATTTTCTTTATTCTATTATCACAGTTTTTATAGGTTTGACAATTTCAATAAATATGTTGTTAACCTCTTCCTTTGGTTTTCATCATAATACTTAAATACATGTTCCATACGTGATATAGGACACAGATACACCCGTGGCTGAGTCATATCAATGTATGGCAAAAACCACCACAGTATTGTAAAGTAATTAGCCTCCAATGAAAATAAATAAACTAAAAAAAAAAAAAACCAAACAGATCTTACCTTTTAATAAAAGGCTAATTTGTTCTGACCAAAAGGTGAAATTTATCTTTGGATTCTTGAATTGTTAACTTACACATACATGCATGTTAGACTCATATCATCATGTATGTATGAATACAGCCCAGGTTTTCAAAACTTCTTTGACAAGAGCAATATATTCATAATCGTTTTTTTTTATATAAGTTTAATTCTGTTTCTCACTTGTTTGTTAAAGGAAAAGTTAGCCCTTCTCACATAACTTGTGAAACTTTGCTTCTTAAATGAACACTTTGTCCTTGCCGTACAAACAGAAAGGTTATTCCGGGCAGTTTAAGGGCTTGAACCCTGGCAGACTTAGGTCCAAATATTTGGTTCGATTACTTAACTCTGAATGTCTGTTTCCTCATCTTTCCAGTGGGGATAATAAGATATGTCTTGCAGGGATGTTACAGGAAAAAAACTTGGCCCACTAGTTGGCAATGGCTTGTCCACAATTAACAGTAACTATGAGAGACATCAATGACTTCTGTTGCCGATATTTGTGTTTTTCTTTTCCCCAAAGAGAACTTGGCCCTCTTAATAGATGTTGTTTGGTCTATTATAAAAGAAAAGTTTGTTCTTGCAATATGTATTTGCATACTTTAGAGATTTTCTTCCTTAAAAAGCAAAACAAAAGAAATTGCCATATTGAAAAATATACCCTTAAAAATCTCAAGATAAAATACTTTTGCTACTAAACTTTGAAAGGATAAGATTTTAAATTAAAAACTGTATTGGCTTTAAAATTTTCACGTTAATTTTTTTTAGAGTTCTTTAAACACTGGGTTTCTTTTCAACATAAACTATGCTTTTGTTATCAAGTATGTTTTTCCTTATTATATAACGATGATTTATAAAATCACATATATAATAAACATATAGAATATATAGGTATTAATTTTAGTTTTTAGTTTTGAATTTTCTATGATTCTTAAAACTCTTTGCCTTGCTTTGCCATTAGAGAACACTAACTCTGCACTTCAATTCTAAATTTAAATGTAAATATGTTTATCAATACATGCATATTAAAATTAGCCAATAATATCACATAATGTGTTTTATTCTTCTCTAAGGTCTGTTTTCTCAAAATTAACTGGAAATTTGCTTTTGAGTGATCACTTTTTGAGAAATCACTAATAAAAAACCCTATATCTTCTAGTATTTTCTCAAAGAGACAAAAGTAAAAAAAAAAAAAAGGGCTTATTTCAGAGTCAATAAATTTATAATCATTTATTTGTTGTAGAAAAATTGCCTATGCATTTTTCATATTCTACCACAGGGTGGTGTATTGCTTTAAATATGGGACCTGTTTCTTACTACCATTCATTGCTAACTAGATGCATTCTGTTATGTAGATACACTATGAAGCAGGGTTTTAGTGAATGGTAAAATTGGGGTTCTAAAATTTGAACACTATCCAACTCCTTTGAATTGCTACTCAGGTAAAATTAAGAAAAAATTAATATTCAGTGGTCCTCAACAGAAGAAAGCAAAAAAATCTATTCCAATCCTGTGGAGATTTTATGACACAGGGTCTTGGAATTGTATTTAATTTTCACGTAATTGTGTATGCTTTTCCTTCAAAGGTAGCAGCCATGGCATAGTCTACTGTTTCGATGACTGATTTATACGTTGTATGTAAGTATTGTATGGGCTTCCCTGGTGGCTCAGATGGTAAAGAAACTGCCTACAGTGTGGGAGACCTGGGTTCAATCCCTGAGTCAGGAAGATCCCCTGGAGAAGGGAATGGCAACATACTCCAGTATTCTGGCCTAGAGAATTCCATGGACAGAGGAGCCTGGAAAACTATATTCCATGGGGTTGCAAAGAGTCTGACACAACTGAGCCACCTAACACTTCACTTCATATATGAGTTAACTGTGATAATGTAAATGCAAAAAGGCAAAATGGCTGTCTGAGGAGGCCTTACAAAGAGCTGAGAAAAGAAGAGAAGCAAAAGGGAAAGGAGAAAAGGAAAGATACAACCATTTGAATGCAGAGTTCCAAAAATATCAAGGAGCGATGAGAAAGCCGTCCTAAGTGAACAATGCAAAGAAACAGAGAAAACCAATAGAATAGGAAAAACTAGAGATCACTTCAAGAAAATTAAAGATACCAAGGGAACATTTCATGCAATGGACACATGTAAGGGACATTTCATGCAATGGGCACAGTAAGGGACAGAAATGATATGGATCCAACAGAAGCAAAAGATATTAAGAAGAGGCAGCAAGAATACATAGAACTATACAAAAAAGATCTTATTGACCTAGGTTAACCCAATGGTATGATCACTCAACTAGAGCCATATATCTTGCAGTGTGAAGTCAAGTGGGCCTTAAGAAGCATCACTATGAACTAAGCTAGTCAAGGTGATGGAATTCCAGATGAGCTATTTCAATTCCTAAAAGATGATGCTGTTAAAGTGTTGCACTCAATATGCCAGCAAATGTGGAAAACTCAGCAGTGGCCACAGGACTGCAAAAGGTCAGTTTTCATTTCAGTCCCAAAGAAAGGCAATGCCAAAGAATGTTCAAACTATCACACAATTTCACTCATTTCACATGCTAGCAAAATAATGCTCAAAATTCTCCAAGATAGGCCTCAACAGTATGTGAAACAAGAAATTCCAAATGTTGAAGATGGATGCAGAAAAGGCAGAGGAACCAGATATCAAATTGCCACCATCTATTGAATCATAGAAAAAGCAAGCGGATGCCAGAAAAATACCTACTTCTGCTTCACTGACTATGCTAAAGCCTTTGAGTGGATCACAGCAAACTGTGGGAAATTCTTAAAGAGAGAATACCAGACTACCTTACCTGCCTCCTGAGAAACGTGTATGCAGGTTAAGAAGCAACAGTTAGAACTGGACATGGAACAATGTACTGGGTCCAAATTGGGAAAGTAGTATGTCAAGACTATGTTGTCACCCTGCTTATTTAACTTATATGCAGAGTACATCATGAGAAATGCCAGGCTGGATGAAGCACAAGCCGGAATCAAGATTGCCAGGAGAAATATTAACCTCATATATGCAGATGATACCACCCTTATGGCAGAAAGCAATGAGGAACTGAAAGAGCCTCTTTAAGAAGGTGAAAGAAAAGAGAGAAAAAGCTGGCTTAAAACTCAACATTCAAAAATCTAAGATCATGACATCCATTCCCGTCACTTTTGGCAAATAGATGAGGAAACAAAGGAAACAGTGACAGAATTTATTTTCTTGGGCTCCTAAGTCACTGCAGATGGTGACGGCATCCATAAAATTAAGATGCTTGCTTTTTGGAAGAAGCTAAGACAAACCTAGACAGCATATTAAAAAGCAGAGCCATTACTTCCCCAACAAAGGTCTATATGGTCAAAGCTATGGTTTTTCCAGTAGTCATGTATGGATATGAAAACTGGACCATAAAGAAAGCTGAGCACCAAAGAACTGATGCTTTTGAACTATGATGTTGGAGAAGACTCTTGAGTGTCCCTTGGACTACAAGGAGCTCAACCAGTCATTTCTAAAGGAAATCCACTCCGAATATTCATTGGAGGACTGATGCTGAAACTGAAGCTCCAGTACTTTGGCCACGTGGTGTGAAGAGCCAACTCATCAGAAAAGAACCTGATGCTGGGCAAGATTGAAGGCAAGAGAAGAAGGGGATCAAAGAGGATGAGACGGTTGGATGGCATCACTGATTCAATGGACATGAATTTGAGCATGATCTGGGAAATAGTGAAGGACAGTGAAGCCTGGTGTGCTGTAGTCTATGGGGTTACAAAGAGTTGAACATGACTGGGTGACTGAATAACAACAACATGGTTTGTGTTCAAAATATTGAATTACGTTGTACTAATTTGAAAATATGGCTGTCCAACTATATTGCTTTAGAATCATTATGATGGAGCTGTGACTTTCTAAAACAAAGTTAATTTACTGACATCAAGTAATTCCTACCTGAAGTACAGTCAAAGTAGTCTCCTTTCAACAACTCAATGCTGCTTTTAACTCATAGGAAGCTCAGAAGCTGAATCTGAAAGCTGAGGCCCCTTGGGCAATCTTGATGGATTTGACAGTGATAAAACTATATCTCTATGAAATCTCTCTGCCTGATCTCCCTTATTTTTTACTCAACAGTAATAGCAGGAGCTCTGATTGGGCAGCAACACAGATATAGTACAAACACAAATGACACATGTATGAAAATGAGGAAAGCATACTTAAATAATATCCAGTGGCTCACATCTCACATCAGGAGACCACTTGAAATGATGAGTGTTGCTTGTGACTTAATACTTAATACTTAATACTTCAGAATCCCATTCAGACATATCTATGTTTTTGAAATATTTCAAATCTTGAACATTAGATATAAAAAAGAAAAAAGACATTTTTTAGCTCCCCACTTCATCTACAGTATGTATACTGTGTGTGTGTTTATTTGCTTAGTCATGTCTGACTCTGCGAACCCATGGGCTGTACCCTGCCAGGCTCCTCTGTCCATGGGGATTCTCTAGGCAAGAATACTGGAGTGGGTTGCCATGTCCTCCTCCAGGGGATCTTCCCAACCCAGGGATTGAATCCAGGTCGCCCATATTACTGGTGGATTCTTTACTGTCTGAGCCACTAGGGAAGCCTTCAGTATGTATATGGATCCAGATTAAACAGTAATGGTATACAAAATCAAACTTGGGAAGAGAAAGATGACATTGAAGTAATTCTTTCATAACTGGAGTTAATTTTTTTTTTATAACTGCAGAGTAGTAATAAACTAAACAATTTTATGTTTAGTCCAACAGATTGTTTTCATAGTGGTATAATTTATGTAACATAAATTACATTATTTTAAATTTAGTGGCATTTAATGCTTTCAGTGTTGTTCAACTACCATCTCTCTCAGTTTCCAAAATTCTAACACTGCAGAGCACCCTGTACCTATTAAGTAATCATTTCCCATTGTCTTCTCCCACTGTCCTGAGAAAATCGCTGACTTGCTTTCTATGCATATGTGTTTGCCTATTTTATGCATATTTCATACACAAGGCATCATACCATATGTGACCCTTTGTGTCTGGCTTCTTTACTTAGCATAATGCTTTGAAGGTTCATGCATGTTGCACCATATATCAGAATGTCATTCTTTTTATGGCTGAATAATATTTCATTGTATTTATATACATAAACAATATGGTAACCAAAATGTTACCAAATAAAATGTGGTAACATTTTATTTATTCTTTCATCCACTGATGCATGCTTGAATTGTTTCCAACTTTTGGGTACTGCAAACAATGGAATGGAATGGAGTGCATGCAATGGAAACTGGCATACAAAAATCTGAGCCCCTGTTTTCAATTCTTTTAGGTATATTCCAAGTGAAATTACTGGGTCCTATGTAATGCTATATTTAGCCTTTTGAGGAACTGCCAAAATGTTCTGTGCAGCATTTTTTATTTCCCTACAGAATGCAACAGGACTCTCAATCTGACATCAGACATGCAGAAAAAAACTCAAACTTGGTTAAGGACTTAAATTTAAACCCTAAAACCATAAAACTCCTAGAAAAAATAGGGAAAAATCCTTTTGACATTTTTGTTTGTTCCTCATTGTTTTTTATGCAGATGCATGCTTTATCTTCTCTGGAATGAATATGTAAGAGTGGAATTGCTGGATCATAGGGAAGATATGCAACTAACAACTTTTTTTTAACCAAGATGGTCTTGGCAATAATTTTTTAGATATGAGAATAAATGTGTAGGAAACAAAAACAAAAAAATAATAGTTGGACTACATAAAACTAAAAACCTCTTCACAGCAAAGGCAACAAAGAAGAAAATGACAATAAAATTTATGAAATGGGAGAAAAAAATTGCAAATCTTATCTGGTGAGGCAAATATCAAAATATATTAATTCATACAAGTAAACAGCAAAAAAAGAAAAAAAATTAAAAATGGACAAAGGACATGAACAGATATTCTTCCAAAGAAGACGTAAAAATGGTCAACATATACATGAAAATGTGCTCAACCTCAATAATCAACAGGGAAATATAAATCAAAACCACAGTGTGACACTACTTCAAATCAATTTCATTCCTTTGCAAATGGATATTCAGTTTTCCCTACACTTTATCATTCAGACACAAACCTAATAAGGAACCTCAAACTTGAATAACAATATAGATCAAATGGATACAACAGACACGTATAGAACATGCCACCCATCCACAGCAGAATACACATTCTTCTCAAGTGCCCACAGAACATTCTCCAGGATAGATCATATATTAGGCCACAAAGCAACTCAACAAGTTTCAGAAGACTGAAATCACATCAAGCATACTTTCTGATCACAATAATATGAAACTGGAAATCAAATAGGAAAATTTTAAAAATCACAAATATGTGGAAATCAAGCACATTAACTGAACAACCAGTGGGTCAAAAAAGATATGAAAAAGGAAATCAGAAAGTATCTTGAGATAAACAAAGATAAAAATACAATATACCAAACCATATGGGATGCAGCCAAAGCTGAAAAGCCAAAGTTCTAAGCAAATTTATAGCAATAAATGCCTATGTAAAAGAAAAAGAAAGTTCTCAACAACCCGACTTTACACTTCAAGGAATTAGGAAAAGAACAAACTAAACTCAAGATTAGCAAAAGGGAGGACATATAGAGATTAGAGCTGATATATTAATAAATGAACTAGAGACAACAAAGGAAAATATCAATGAAACTAGTGTTGTTTTCTTTTTTTTGAAAAGATAAACATAATTGACACACCTATAGCTCACTAAACAAGAAAAAAGAGAGCAGTCAAAGTTATGAATGAAAAGGCAATACAAAGGTATCACAAGAAGTTACTAAGAATAACAGTACTTCAGCAAATTTGATAACCTGGGAAAAGGAGACAAATTCCTATAAATGTACAATCAACCAAGACTGAATGATGAAGAAACAGAAAATCTGAATAGATCGATTATTACTAAGAGATATAAGCAGTAATCAAAAAGTCTCCTAACAAAGAAAATTTCATAACCAGATGGCTTTACTGGTAAATTATACCAAACATTTAAAGAAAAATTAATACTAGTTTTTCTCAAATTATTCCAAAAATATCAAAGAGGAGGGAGGGAATACTTCAAAACTCACTTTATGAGAGTAGCATTGCTCTGATACAAAACAGACAAGGAGACTGCGAGAGAAGGAAACTGTAGGTGAAATTCTCGGTGAACACAGATGCAACAACACTCAACAAAATACTAGCAAAAAAAATTCCACATTAAAAGGACCATACATACAATCAAGTCAGATTTATTTGAAAGCTTAGAGGATGGTTCATTATAAACCAAATCAATAAATGTGATACACAACATTAATAAGATAAAGGAGAAAAAACATGATCAATTAAATAGGTACAGAAAGATTATCTGACAAAAGTCAACATCCTTTGATAATAAAAACTCTCAACAAACTGGGTATAGAAGAAATTTGCCATAAATTATGCCACATACGGCATAATAAAGGCCATAGGTGACAAGCCCACAGTTAACATCATACTTAATGGTTACATGCTGAAAGCTTTTCCTCTACAGTCAAGAGCAAGACAAAGGTGCCCACTTTCACCACTTTTATTCTAGTTAGCACTGAAAGGTCTTGCTAGAGCACTTAAGCAAGAAAAATAAATAAAAAGCGTCCAAATCATAAAGGAAGAAGCAAAGCTGTCTCTGTTTGAAGATGACATGATATTGTACATAGAAAATTATAAAGACTTCATCAAAAGCTTCTAGACCTAATAAATTCATGTATGTTGCAGGATACAAAATCAAACTCAGTTTCATTTCTATATATACTAGCAGTGAGTTATCTGAAAAGGAAATTAAGAAAATAATCCAATTTACAAAAGCATCAAAAATAATAAAACACTTGGAAATAAATTTAACTAAAAGTTCTGTATGTTAAAAACTGTAAGACACTGATGAAAGAATTTGAAGACGATACAGATAAATGGAAAGATATCCCATGTCCCCACCTCATTCAAGGCATAGCAGAGCTTCAGAAAAGATCATAGCAGTCATCCTACGCTCAGCTTGTAGACTATTTTCTGTTTATGTCAACCATTAGGTCTTGTGTTCACTGATATTTCTGTGTATAAACTATTTTAAGAAGATGATGACTAATTTCTGGAATTAAGGATATCAATGCACTAAGGTACTGATTTTCATCTTATATTCCCCACCCTCTGTTTCTGAAAACTATATCTAATAGGTACCCAATATTTGATGGCTTCATTGATTTTCTTCTGAATAGTTTTCATTAAATTTTCTTGTAAAAAATGGTAGGATTTATGTCAATGTTCCAACTACAGATGGCACTGACTGACTTAATTTGTCAGTTCTGTTCTTGGTTATTCTTTTGTAACTTGAAAGCAAACAGAATACTACACATCATGAATAATGTTGAAGGAAAAACCTGAAGAATAATTCCTTTGAGGGAACAGTTGAATGTGGGAAATCATTTTCTCTTTTTATCCACTATGCTCCTAGGAGTCTAGCCAGGACCACATCTGCTTTGTTTGTTTGTTTGTTTGTTTGTTTGTTTTAACATATATATTTTTTAGTGTCTAGCATGGTGATGTGAGCATGCAGATATTTGATAAATGCTATATAATGATAGTTGTGGCTATCATTATTATAGCAATTATGAAGCCTACTCAAAAATAATTTGATGCTGTGACTTCATGGTAAGACACATTTTGTCTCTAGATTTCTCTTTAAATAGAAGCCTTGGATGAACTAAATTTGTTTTCAACATTCAAAAATCATAGGAAAGAATCATAGAATCCATCTCGCCCATTACATTGTATTACACTGGAAGAATCTGAAAAACAGGGAGGTTTGACTTGTCTAATATAAAAAGTATAGTTAGTTCCAGATCTAGGGGACAAATAAACAGGTCTTCTGATATTACAGCTTTACTCCTACTATACAAAACAAGAAGTTACTTTTGCCATTGTGAAATGGTAATTTATACCTCTATTTGAAATTGTGCTTCAGAGCTATACTTTGGAATTCACAATGGCAAACAAAAAATACTTAACTTAGTGTATTCCTTCCCAACTTGGAGATTTTGATAGAGCTGGTGGACCTATCCCATTTTTATCAACTATTTATTGAAAAGCAACAAAATCCAGAGCTGAGAGAATATAACCTAATTATGTCTAGTTGGATAGCTGATTTCAACCTCAGTTGCAAAGAAAACTTGTAGTGAACAGAACTTCAGTGTGTGTGTTAGTATTAGCTTTGGGGAATTTAAAAACAAATTAGAGACTTATCTCCCTGGTGAGATGGTCTGTGTTGAGAGCAAATCTCCTTAATAATGATCCAGGTATGGATTTCTGTTGGGCTTCAGAGAAAAGATGGGGATTTCATAATATACAATATCATACGTACTCTGACATTTATGATATTCATTGACTGAGGCACATTGATGTAGTATAAGATGAAAATGCTATATATCCCAAAGTAGGCTTGATGCAAAATGCAGCTACCACAGCAAACCTCAAAAGACATTTGTTCATTTGGTTAATTTTGTGACCAAATGTTTTATTTCATAATTCTGGAAGCCAACCAATTTTCTGTTCTCTCACTACATTTCAGTACTGAATAAATACAGTGCTGGAGTTGGCCCACTGAAAATGACCTGCTATCACTCATGCAGGCAAAGCCACGGATTCTGGGATCCTGACTTTATTTGGTCCTCCTTCTGGATTGTGGTAGGGAAAATAAACGTACCCAGTGACTTATATCTGTTTCTTCAGGTGACTTTCACCTTGGCTGACTTGATTTGTGTTGAGGGGACCACAGAGAGACTTTCTTCTGCTTCCCAGCAAGTAGAGGTCAAGCTATTTTCATGTTCTCTTCCTCATTTTCTTTCCATCTCGGATTGATCCTGTTCTTTCAGGCTTTTTATTATTGTCACCTCTTTTTTTTTTTTATCCCTCTTTACTTTGTGATTAACTGTAAGTTTCTTTAAAGTATGTCTATTTAATTATTTTATAAAAGAATAACTTAAGTAGATTCTCCTTGAGGCTCCTGGTTTTGGTCAAGCTGACCACCTGCTATTGTCCAAAAGTATGAGACATTACCTACTTCTCACACTACGTTGTTATTGCCATTTTGCTGTTTCATGCTTTCCACCACCACTTCATAAGCCAGTTTATAGCAATCGCTGGGTTCTACTTTTCTATTGCCTTTGTCAAGCGCAGAGCCTATATATACATAGTAAGTACGAAACACATGACAGATGAATAAATTGGATGGGCTGTTAGGAGAAAAATCAGCTTGCTTGACCACTAATTTCAGTTATGCGGCATATATCAAAGAAACACAGGTTTAAAATCAGAAAAAAATGAGTTGTGGCCCAGGCAAGAATCTTAACTTGCCCTTATTTCAATTTACTCCTCTGTAAATAAAAGTGTACTAAATAATTTCTAATGTCAAAAGAATTCTTAGAGATGGATTACTTTCATTTGTCATCATAAGTGACAATGAAGTGGTGTAGCGGTTTCTAATCAGTTAAATTATTATGTATTGAGTTTTTAATACATATTTGTCACAGTATACAGGGAGGCCTGGTGTGCTGTGGTTCATGGAGTCACAAAGAGCTGGACACGACTGAGCGCCTGAACTGAACTGACAATGTTCAAAGCACTTAAAAAGAATTCAGAGCCAACTTGACACATTAATGCTAAAATTTTTAAAAATGCTACAACCGTGACAAAACCTATTGGCAGAGACCACAGGTTTATATGTCAATGTGTATAGGAAAAAGAAGCACCAACTCAGGATGGTTTGGAAGACTAGTGCCTTAAGAAAGGGATTTTACAATTTAAGGGATGAGGACCAGCAAAGGGTAACAGAATTTTAGGACTGTATGGGTCCTTGGAGTCACCTATCTCTTTTGATTTAGAATAAATTCAATTGCTGTTTCACAAACTGTAGTCACATCAAAGCATCTGTAGAGTCTTGCTTGGAATTCAGGACTCCTAATCTGGAATTCTTTGGACCACAACACCTCATCTCCTATATAAAAGACCGATCTCCTATATTAAAGCCAGTAGTGACAAAGCACACTCAAAACCCAAGGTAGAAAGAAAAGTGTAGCGAAGGCAAAGTTCTGAGGAGCAGATGTAGATACAAAACTCTAGCTAAATATTCAGGACAAAATGCAGACATATTTCAAATGCTACATGAAATAAACACCTGCTTTTATTGAGTCCTTTCTAGCATCACTTTCTTTTGCCAACCGAACTCCAATTTTCCTCAGTGAATTCTATCTTCCTGACTCTTAGCTGTTATAGCTTAAATAGAGTAACCTTGTTGCTAGTATGTATATTTCTAAGTTTATTGTCCTAGAGTTTTACAAATTTCAAAGTGGATTAAGGAGTTTTATCCTATTTTAACACTAGAAGTTCTCAGATCTGACCTAATGAAGATTATCATTCATTTTATAGTTGCATATTTATGCTGCTTTTCAGCTAAATATTTATTGAAGCCTTTTTTCTACCTCTGACCTTGTGAATCTTTGCCTTACCTGCTAAGATCAGCTTTACTGTATTTAAATCTCATCTGCAACTCTCGTGAATGCATAGTTGCCATCCCAGGCTTCTGCTACATCCTTACGGCCTACACTCCATGGTAACATATGATTTTTCCATCAGTGTTTCCATGCAGTGACAACTGTATGGTCTTCCTCATTGTCCAGTGTGATTCTTGAATACCAATTCTCTATTTTAGGGAAGAATTCTGGCTCTGCAGACAGACACCTGCTTTTGACTGTTGGGTGCACCACAGGTTAGCTATATGACCTGGGAAACTACTGAACACCTTTGAGCATAATTTTCTTCATTTTCAAAATATATAATTTATATCTACCTCATATGACTATTGTCGGTAAAGACTAGTATAGCCAATTTATGTAATTAGCAGAGTTCATGGCACTTGGTAAACACTACAAATATTAGACACTATTGTTATCACTATTATTCTTATTCCAAAGTAGTCACTCTGAGTGCTCTTTTCAATATATTTGTTCCACTTTTAAGTCATTAAATTTAACAATTTAACATAACTCTTAAGCATGTTAGATAGCTAGATTGATTGATGTCAGTGTGTCTATTTCTACCACTAGATTTTATTGTCAGGCTTAAGAACTGAGAGCTTCTACAGCTTATTAACTTCAGCTCTGATAGCATATGACCTAGTACTCAGAAAGGAGAAAGAGAAGATAGGAAGAGACATTAAGAAATCACCTCATACATACACATATGTATATGCATATATATTTTTCCTCATATAATCAAAATGTCCAGGAAGTATCCAAATTCTTTATTTCATTAAACTACAATGTGTCCAATACTTCTTTAATGAATGTTTCATTTGGTGCCTTTTAAAAAATTGTGTCAAAACAGAGATATTGCTTGGTTATATACTTTGTGTGAACATTTTATTCATTCAACATAGAATTATTGACCACCAACTGTAGGGTAAGCTATATGCCAGATCCTGAACATGTGAATATAGATAAAATAAGACTATGCCAAAGCCTTTGACTGTGTGGATCACAATAAACTGTGGAAAATTCTTAAAGAGATGGGAATACCAGACCACCTGACCTGCCTCTTGAGAAATCTGTATGCAGGTCAGGAAGCAACAGTTAGAACTGGACATGGAACAACAGACTGGTTCCAAATAGGAAAAGGAGTACGGCAAGGCTGTATATTGTCACCCTGCTTATTTAACTTACATGCAGAGTATAGAAACGCTGGGCTGGAAGAAGCACAAGCTGGAATCAAGATTGCCAGGAGAAATATCAATAACCTCAGATATGCAGATTACATCACCCTTATGGCAGAAAGTGAGGAGGAACTAAAAAGCCTCTTGATGAGAGTGAAAAAGTTGGCTTAAAGCTCAACATTCAGAAAACGAAGATCATGGCATCCAGTCCCATCACTCCATGGGAAATAGATGGGAAACAGTGGAAACAGTGTCAGACTTTATTTTTGGGGGCTCCAAAATCCCTGCAGATGGTGATTGCAGCCATGAAATTAAGACGCTTACTCCTTGGAAGGAAAGTTATGACCAACCTAGATAGCATATTCAAAAGCAGAGACATTACTTTGCTGACTAAGGTCCATCTAGTCAAGGCTATGGTTTTTCCAGTAGTCACGTATGGATGTGAGAGTTGCATTGTGAAGAAAGCTGAGTGCTGAAGAATTGATGCTTTTGAACTGTGATGTTGGAGAAGAGTCTTGAGGATCCCTTGGACTGCAAGAAGATCCAACCAGTCCATTCTAAAGGAGATCAGCCCTGGGATTTCTTTGGAAGGAATGATGCTAAAGCTGAAACTCCAGTACTTTGGCCACCTCATGCGAAGACTTGACTCATTGGAAAAGACTTTGATGCTGGGAGGGATTGGGGGCAGAAGGAAAAGAGGACGACTAAGGATGAGATGGCTGGATGGCATCACTGACTCGTTGGACGCGAG
Organism: Ovis aries; assembly: GCF_016772045.2. Classification (NCBI taxonomy): domain Eukaryota; kingdom Metazoa; phylum Chordata; class Mammalia; order Artiodactyla; family Bovidae; genus Ovis; species Ovis aries. Next base: position 29,289,582 of record NC_056057.1, on the reverse strand, counting down.
TCTGAGTGAACTCCGGGAGTTTGTGATGGACAGGGAGGCCTGGCGTGCTGCGATTCATGGGGTCGCAAAGAGTAGGACACAACTGAGCGACTGAACTGAACTGAACTGAACTGAAGACCTCTGCTTTCCTAAAGATTACAGGCTAATGAAGCACAATGAGTGCTAGGTAGATAAATTGTGATATAACGAGGTAAGCATGTGACTCAATAGGATTATAAATTAGCATGAACGCAGAGGATGAGGTGACTAATCACTATGTGAAATTGAAGAGTTGTCCAGCATTAGCCCTTGGTCTTTTACCCAGAATAGGATGTTTTTATTTTAAACACTTTGTAAAAATTAATAGTAATTTTGACGCCTCACATTCAAGCCTTTGAAGACCACTCAGGAGCACTCTCCCTGCCTTCCCTGTATAGGCGTCCATATTTTCGTTTCCAACTCAGTTCTTTATCTTTTGCCTCTATAATTTTTCTCCTCCCAAAAGCAGATGGTTAAGGACATAACCAGCAGTGAAGGCAGGAGTGGGGGCATCATAAACTACTGGGGTACAAGCAAAGATATCAGACAGTACTCTTTCAGTGTAATGAGAGAGTCTCAACTCAAACTCGATTAGGCAAGAAAGGCGATGGACTATCCTTCACGACCAAACTGTAATGGTAAGGACTCTGCCACTCATTGGAGACTACTGCAGGAGGATTCTGTCACCATTTCTCAGGTCTGTATTTCCATGTTCATCTCATTCTTTCTGACAGATTTCCTCCACCGTGCTGAAACAATGGCTACAGCTAGCTTCCGGGATATTATGATATATTAAGAGGCTCTTCTATTTGTTCTCACTTGATAGTCTCTTCAGGAAGACTTTGATTAGCCAGGTGAACCTAGGAACCATGAAATGTGATCAGAAGGGTAGGGTCTAAGATGATTGTGGCTCTTGTTTAAACACACAGTGGTGGGAGAGGAAGAAAGAACATATTTGAGATGAAGGGGACTGAACGGTGAGGGCAGACAGAAGTAGTCAAACAGGCTTACTGCTTTCCAGTAAATGTCTACGGAGTTCCTGCAATGTGCCCAGCACTGCACTGGTGCCACAGTCTAGGAGAATTATTCAAGTAATCTACACGTAAGCCCTCTCAAAGGAGGACAGGAGCAGTTGCCCTATTCCAGGTGAGTTCCACTCTCAGGCAGCTCTCTGAACCTGATCACAACTAGCCTTGTCAGCCTGGGATCACTTGGGGAAATTAAGCCTACTATATATATATATATCCCCCAGATAGTCTCTAAATTTCACTTAGAACTTGGGGAGGGAAGAACAGAGAATTGCCATGGAAAATCAAGGGCACTGAAGCTAAGCTAGGGAAGTTTGTGAAGACGTCTGCCATCGGCAGCAGTGATGTGGGTGGCTCTCACATGCTCGCTTGAGATGCTGCTGTGATTCTCATGCCTGCCTATGGGTCTCGTTGCCACCACATCGAATAATAATGACCTTAACTTCTCTTCTGCTGTCCAAACCTCATGTAACTTTCTCTCAAAGGGAAATTCTATCCAGGATGAAATAGGGAAGGGAAGTTTGGGGGATGAAATTTCCCAGACCTTAGGAAGGTGTAGGTATAATGCTGAGTTGATAGCAGACAATCCACTTCAGCATCCTTACCCTGTTTCACATGCAGGCATGTTGGCCAACGTTTATTGATGACCCACTGCACCAGGCAATGTGCTCCCTATTTACATGTGTTTTCTCACTGAAGCCCTTAAACAATCCCAGTGGCAGTGTGAGATGGAGGCAGGAGGAGGGAGAGAGAGAGTTTCATTTCTATATTTTATTAGAAAACTGAAGCCAAGAGAAGGAACTGACCAATGGTCCTACAGCTGAAGTAACGCTGGAGCTAGGGTTCAAATCCTAATCTCTGACAAGAAAATCCGATTTCTGAAGTGGACACAATACTGCCCCTCTAATCTATTCCTTCTTCGATATAAGTGTTGGTTATGGCTAAGGGAGCCAAAGCTAGTTTATTTTCTCATGTAGTTTCACTGCAGATGGCACTTCTAATCTAAATGACTCTTGTACAAGGGCCATCTGGGGAAATAACGTTTAGGAGATGCATAAGGCCCCAAGTCTAACAGATAGATGGATTCCCCATCAAATGTCAGTAATTGTGAGAGAAGCTAAATAGACTATGTACACCATGCATGGATGGGAATACTTCCTCAAAATTATTCAAGACAAAAAGAAGTAGGTTAAAATGGCTTATTGATAGGATTGGTATTTAATCCTTTTTAAAATGGGGAATAGTAACCCTGCTGGGAAATTTTAAGAACAATCTATGCCCTTGTGGATTGTAACATAGTATGAAAGTATGTTGGCATGAAGAAAGGTGCTATTGCAATGGAAATAAAGGCAGTTATGATGGAATGTGAGACAAAGAGACCTTGTGAGAAAAAAGTTACTAGTGGTTAATCAGAACAACTTTTGAAAGGTAGAGAGAGAAAAAAAAAAAAAGAGAGAGAGAGAACAAGAGAGCATGTAAGAGAGGTTGACTGTGTAGAAAAGATTTAAATAAAATATTCTGGTCCTCAGAAAGAAACAATCTATGGAGCAACAGTGTTCAAAGAAACTTTCATTTCCACTCCAGTCCTTCTGCAGGACTGCATACCCCCTGCACACAATCTCTTGGCTAATTTCATTCTGAGTACTTTGATATTGGGAGTGAGGTCTCTCGTATAGTAGAAACAATCTTTCTGATTACTGGAAAGATGTGTTCTAAAATAAATACATATATCTAAAATTTGCTCTGTAAATATACTTCTGACGCACATATAATAAAATTCTCAAATTTCCCAAACCACAGTAATAGCAGTGCTATATTGAAATCTTTGACACAGAAAGCTGAGAACCAAATACTAGGTCACTATGACAGCTTCCCTGCTGGCTCAGACAGTAAAGAATCCACCTGCAATGCAGAAGACCCAGGTTCAATCCCTGGGTTGGGAAGATTCCCTGGAGAAGGGAATGGCTACTCACCCCAGTATTCTTGCCCGGAGAATCCCATGGACAGAGGAGCCTGGAGGGCTATAGTCCATGGGGTCTCCAAGAATTGAATATGACTGAGAGACTAACACAAAACATTAGCCACTCCATCAAGACTCAGAAATCCCATAGGTGTCATCACGATACGGTCAGCAGCCTTACCTTTCTTTGTTCACAGAGAAAAATGTAGATGTATTTTAGTCCACATGAAGATAAGAAAAACTGTCCAAGTTGTGCTATTGGGAGTTAATGTGCTATTATTCTGATTTTCCAGCTTGTATGAGGAGGACATTACAAGGCTGTCCCCATTTGGTATCTGTGATGGTTTAAACACCCGATTTTTAAAATTGCACTAAAACTACCCTCTAGGTGTAAGAAACATAGTTTTAATTAATGATAAATCTTCCATATTAGGGGGATGGATTTAAGAAATGAAAGGAGTTTAAAAAAAAATTCCATGAGGCACAAGCAACAAATTTTCTAGGAAGAAATTATATTGTTAACCCTTTTGACTGGTACTTGTATATACTAACATAAACATCATCAAATGTGAGGTAATAAAAACAGTAATTTGCTAATTTCAAAGACATTTCATGTCAAATTTTGAGAAGAAGTAAGAATGACATCACTTGTGAAAAGCAAATAGGCTACCTGTAGTGGTTTACAGTCACTCACCTGAATCTACTCAGAGTTTTCAATGTATATGGTCTCCAGCTATTCCTAGATCTCTCTAGAGTCTTTAAGCTTCTTCCTACTCAGCTGGTAAAAAAAAAAATGCTGGTAAAAAGCTTCACCATGCCAACCTGTCATCATTCTATCATCCCTGACCACTGAAATTCAAAAGAAAAGCTCTTGCTAAGTGACCTGGAAGGAAACACAAAATTTTAAGATTATGAGTAAATAAGCCCCCTGACCAGTAGGCAGGCAGCTTGGATTCACTGGGAAACTCAATGCACCCTCAAGGGTCTCTGCAATCTCCTTTTAGGGTGACTGATGCCTTGTAGCTGGGAAAACACAAAATATACGTAAGTGGAAGGAATCCAGTGGTGTGGAGATTTGGTAAAGCCAGTTTAATTTCTGGAAGCCTGTATGAACAATCAAGCCAAATCAAAATCCAATAATGTTGGGTGGAGTGAACCCAGTCTCTGGATATTTGGCTGTACAAACTCAAAAGCCCCAAACCTTACAGCCAAGTGCGATGTGATTGGCAGCTCACAGAGCTCTCTGGGATGGAAACAGCAGGCATGTGGATCAGAAGTAGTAGAACAGGCATGAGATGAGTAGAATAGAAATGTGTAAATCCCTGGAGAATGAATGTAGAGAGAGGGAAATGATATTTTGGCATTAAAGGAAGTTTCTGGGTTTAGCATATCAAATCGAATAAAAGATAATGTGTACTTGGCAATAGAAATAAAACGTAATGACTCATTAGGTGAGAGAAATCTGATTCCTCTGAGAAATTCTGTCTCAGGTTGCAGAGTTAAGTCATTGTGCATGTCAAGAAGAAACTTAATTATAAATCAGAATGGGGATGAACCTGAATAGCAGCAAAAGAGTAAACAGGCACAATGATTAAATAGCTTCAGAATAGTTATTGTAATAGTGCTCAGGCAAGGGTCATAAATTGCTAAAATGTGAACATATTTTCAAACTTGTGATATATGGCCCTCCTGGACTGATCTCTATTTTATCTAAGGTGGTGTTTTCAACCTGTTTTCTGATAGCCATGTCTCACTGCGCATGCTTTTGTTCTTCCTGTCTTGACACCACCTGCTGTACAGACATCACCATTAAAGCATTTTCATAGTGGGGAAAAAGTTCTCACCAGTAAATCATGCATTGTCAATTCCAAAATGAAGAGAGAAACACACACAAACATACATCCTCATTCCTAAGTTCAGATTTTAACCTTGAACCTTTGACATGTGGTGACAAAGAATATAAATATGTAGGAGAGTCCAGTGGAACCAGCAGCACCTGATTATCACCTTCTAGACACCTCTGTTCACTCTGCAAACTGAAACACGTGGTCTACATACCTACCCTGAAACAGCTTTGAAATGAGGAAACTACAATGAAGTAAGGCTTTACATGGAACAAACTTGGCTCTAGAACATGAGTCCATGACATATAATGAACAAAGAAGGGAGGAAAAAAGAGAGAAAGGAAAGGAGAAAGTAAGGGAAGGAGTGAAAGAGGAAGGGGGGAAGAAAGAAGCGGGGAGAATGGAATGAAAGAGGGAGAGAGGGTGGGGAAGAGGGATATGTTACTACTAATAATTGTAAAATATATTTCTTAGAGAATCCAATATATTATGATTCAGATAATTATGAGTTAGGTTAACAGGTTGATAATAATAAAGATTCCTGAGGTATATATATATACTTCATAAAGTGGGAAAGAGAGAAAGATGAACTCAGAAATGATGATGAAATAAAGGAAGACAATCTGTTCCATAATGAGGCACCACAGAAAGCTTCCATGGCAGCAGTGTTCTCGTCACTTCGTGGACACAGAAAACCACTTTGACAATGATTTTATATATATGCACACATGCCAAATAAGGGATAGACATGTTTGAAAATTTCATACATGGATTTAACCTGATGGGCCAATGGCTAAGACTCTGTACTCCCAATGCAGGGGACCCAAGGTCCGATCCCTGGTCAGGGAACTAAATTCCACGTGCCCCAACTAGGAGTTCACATGCCATAACTAAAGATCTCACATATCACAGCAAAGATCAAACATCCCACACACTGCAACTAAGACCCAGCACAGCAAAGTAAATAAATAAAATACGAAAGAAAAATTTAATTTAAAAAATTAAAAATTCCCAATGAATTATTTTGAAGTTAACTATTCAATTATATGTTTGTTTCTCATCATATGAGGAAGATGATAGTCAAAGCCAAAAAGGAAAAAAAAAAAGCCAATAGGCTTACTTACAATTAGGTGCAATTCTCTGATGGCTGATAAGCTCTTGTTTCTTCTCCTCTTCACAATATGCTAGATTGGGAAGCAATTAATAGAGAGTAGTGTTATTACTATAATAAAGATGACCTTTTATTTTCTGTTTTGAAAGATACTTTAGTTCTTAATTTTCAAGATCATGCTGCTTTGGCATTTTTTTACAATGTACCAGTGCGTAGGAAACTTACTCTTAGAAACACTATCACTGGTAAAGAACTCTTAAAAAATCAAGAGATACAAAGACCAAATTCCATTAGAAAAATGTGCAGAGAACATGAGTGGACAATTTACAGGTAGGATAAGTAAATGACCCATATACTTATGAAAAGATGTTCATATTAAAATTTGGTCCACCAATTCCAACTTCTAGGATTTAACCTAAAGATACATTCCTCAAAATGCAAAAACATATGCTGTAGGTTATTCTCTGCAGCATTATTTGTAAAATCAAAATAGTGGAAATGACTTAAATGCCCACACACAGGACAGCAGTTAAATAAACCAGGGTACTTTCATACAATGGAAGACTAGTGAACAATAAAGAGTGGGTATCTCTATCAACTGATTTGATGGATTTCAATAATATATGCATTTGATGAAAAACAGCAAGGGACAAAAGTTTTCTATTACATTCTACCCTTTGTGTAAGAAAAAAAGGCCATCTGCACATATGGGTATTTCTTTATTTTGATCTATCTATTCTATAGACTAAATGTGTTCCCACCCCAAATTCATGTTAAACCCTAACCCCTAATATGATGATATTCGGTGCTAGATATGTCACATAGAATATATACATAACTATAAAATAGCAGATAGTGAAGCTAACAACACAGGTATCAACTATTCCTCACCAATTTTAAACTTTCTCAATATTGATGTTGATCTCTAGGCATTCTCCCCTCTCCCATAATTCTGAAATGTTTACTACAACTTCTTTGTGTTCACTTACAAAAAATTCATTTCCTCATTATTTTTTTCTTCAGTTCAGTTCAGTTGCTCAGTCTTGTCCAATCCTTTGCGACCCCATGAATCGCAGCACGCCAGGCCTCCCTGTTCATCAACTCCCGGAGTTCACATAGACTCACGTCCATCGAGTCCGTGATGCCATCCAGCCATCTCATCTTCTGTTGTCCCCTTCTCCTCCTGCCCTCAATCCCTCCCAGCGTCAAAGTCTTTTCCAATGAGTCAACTCTTCTCATGAGGTGGCCAAAGTACTGGAGTTTCAGCTTTAGCATCATTCCTTCCAAAGAAATCCCAGGGCTGATCTCCTTTAGAATGGACTGGTTGGATCTTGCAGTCCAAGGGACTCTCAAGAGTCTTCTCCAACACCACAGTTCAAAAGCATCAATTCTTCAGCACTCAGCTTTCTTCACAGTCCAACTCTCAAATCCATACATGACCACTGGAAAAACCACTGCCTTGACTAGATGGACCTTTGTTGGCAAAGTAGTCTCTCTGCTTTTGAATATGCTATCTAGGTTGGTTATAACTTTCCTTCCAAGGAGTAAGCGTCTTTTAATTTCATGGCTGCAGTCACCATCTGCAGTGATTTTGGAGCTCCCCAAAATAAAGTCTCACACTGTTTCCACTGTTTCCCATCTATTTCCCATGAAGTGATGGGACCAGATGCCATGATCTTCGTTTTCTGAATGTTGAGCTTTAAGCTAACACTTTCACTCTCCTCTTTCACTTTCATCAAGAGGGTCTTTAGTTCCTCTTCACTTTCTGCCGTAAGGGTGGTATCATCTGTATATCTGAGGTTATTGATAATTCTCCCGGCAATCTTGATTCCAGCTTGTGCTTCTTCCAGCCAGCGTTTCTCATAATGTACTCTGCATAGAAGTTAAATAAGGAGGGTGACAATATACAGCCTTGATGTACTCCTTTTCCTATTTGGAACCAGTCTGTTGTTCCATGTCCAGTTCTAACTGTTGCTTCCTGACCTGCATATAGGTTTCTCAAGAGGCAGGTCAGGTGGTCTGTATTCCCATCTCTTGAAGAATTTTCCAGTTTATTGTGATCCACACAGTCAAAGGCTTTGGCATAGTCAATAAAGCAGAAATAGATGTTTTTCTAGAACTCTGTTGCTTTTTTGATGATCCAGTGGATGTTGTCAATTTGAGCTCTGGTTCTTCTGCCTTTTCTAAAACCAGCTTGAACATCTGGAAGTTTACAGTTCACGTATTGCTGAAGTCTGGCTTGGAGAATTTTGAGTATTACTTTACTAGCGTGTGAGATGAGTGCAATGGTGCAGTAGATTGAGCATTCTTCGGCATTGCCTTTCTTTGGGATTGGAATGAAAACTGACCTTTTCTTCTCTTACTCCTTCTCTCAATGCCTACAGCTTTATTCACCGGAACTATTTTTGACTGCTCATTGTAAACTTTTTTCACTATGGAATTATTTCAAACCCAAATCCTTTAAATAGGTTAAATTCCCTTTAAATTTTTAGACACAGACTATCTGCGGTGTTTGTAGTTACAGCACGTGTTACTTGGGAATTCCATGTGTACCCAGTGTGAAACTGGCATCATGCCACAGTTATTTTCTTGTTGCTTTTTATAAGAAAATAAAAATGGTAGAAGAGAATTAACGCTAAGGATAGCAATCATATTTCCATACACATCAATGTGAGTGCATTCTTTCTCAATATCCTATCTAGTATTTGTTTCTATTCGTTTATCTAGAGCCCAGCTCCCTAGACAGCCTCACTGGAAACTCGTCTAATATGTGGCTAGAAAGAGCTGCAAAGGGATTAGCTTGTTTAACAATCATACCAAAAATGCAATAGAGAATATAAACCAAGAGACAGTTTTGAACAGTATGGATCTCAGGTCTGTTTACATAGGAGACATTTATTTGAGGAGATCTGGTCTGTCTAGTCAAGGCTATGGGTTTTCCAGTGGTCATGTATGGATGTGAGAGTTGGACTGTGAAGAAAGCTGAGTGCTGAAGAATTGATGCTTTTAAACTGTGGTGTTGGAGAAGACTCTTGAGAGTCCCTTGGACTGCAAGGAGATCCAACCAGTCCATTCTAAAGGAGATCAGTCCTCGGTATTCTTTGGAAGGAATGATGCTAAAGCTGAAACTCCAGTACTTTGGCCACCTCATGAGAAGAGTTGACTCATTGGAAAAGACTCTGATGGTGGGAGGGATTGGGGGCAGGAAGAAAAGGGGACAACAGAAGATGAGATGGCTGGATGGCATCACTGACTCGATGGACGTGAGTCTATGTGAACTCCGGGAGTTGATGAACAGGGAGGCCTGGCGTGCTGCGATTCATGGGGTCGCAAAGAGTTGAACAAGACTGAGCGACTGAACTGAAACTGAACATTATCCATAAACAGACAAATTCATCCATATAAACATAATCAAACAATGCTGTTGATTATCCTCATGGAAAAGACCAGAGGGCTTACTATGATTCTTTCAAACTTTCCAATTCCAATTGACTCTGAAACAGTCAGGTCTCCTTACAGTTCCTGGAGGTTGATATGAAATTATATGAGCAAGCAAGTATTCAGTTACATATTTTCCAATTTTAGGATTGTCAGTATTCTTCCTTTGTTATGAACTTACTCTTTTGTCCCCCTTCAGGTTTCACATGTTGGTATCCTAACCACCAGTGTAACGGTTGGATGAGATCATGAGGGCGGAAACCAATGATGGGATTAGTGACCTCACAAGAAGAGGTATATACTGACAGCTCTCCCACTCTGTCTCTCTCAAGGGTGCGTGTGTGTGTGTGTGTGTGTGTGTGATGTCAGGACAGTGAGAAGGCAGTAAGGGAACCATGAAGATCATCTTTACCAGAAAATGACGATGCTGGCACCCTTATCTTGGACTTGGGCCTGAAGCTTGTCTTCTCATGCTTTCAACAGGGTCTTTTGCAGAAGAAATAGTTTTAATTTTGGTGAAGTCCAATTTATCAGTGTTTCCTTTTATGAACTGTGCTTTTTTGCGTCAAGTCTAAGAATTCATTGTCAAACTCTGTAACTTTGGGTTTGTCTCTATTTTTCTTTCTGCTTTGTTTTTCCTGCCATATTTTGCAACTATAAAAGATTGCTATGTCTTTGTGGATTGGTCCTTTTATAATTATTTAATGTCTCTGTTTCTGGGAATATTTTCTGCTCTGAAGTATACTGATACTAGTACAGTCACTCCTGCTTTTCTTTCATTAATGTTTCCATGATACATATTTTTCCATCTTTTTATTTTCTATCTGCTTATCTCATTATATTTGAAGTGGTTTTACTGTTATCAGCATCTAGTTGGGTCATATTTTTTAATCCAGTATGTCAACCTCCATTGTTTACCTGGTATATTTAGACTATTTACATTTTGTTTATTACAGATACGACATGGCTTTAGCTTGCCACTTTGTTTTTGTTTGCTTCTTCTATTCGTTTCTCTGTTTTCTTCCCAAGTCCTCCTGTGGGTTACTTGAATACATTTTAAAATTCAATTTGGATACACCTATAGTATTTTGAGTACGCCTGTTTGTACACATTTCCTGGTGTCTCTGTGTGTGTGTGTGTGTGTGTGTGTGTGTGTATGTGTAAAATCACATAGCTTCTTGATTCCCTCATTTTACCAGCTCAAATGAAGTATAAAAACATTAGTTTTTGTACTAAAAACTAATTACTTTCCATTACCCTCATCCACTTATAATTCTCTTAAATATTTTCTCTCTATATATTCAGAATAGCTTTACAATTTTTGCTTTAATCATCAAATATAATTTTGAAAACTCAAAGGCTGTTGTTTTACTCATATTTTTTCTTATTATGTTCTTCCTTCCTGATATATTAAGTTTCTTTCTTATTTTGTTTCCTTTCTGTTTACAGAATTCCTTTAGCCATTCTTTTAGAGTAGGTCTCCTTGGACAAATTTTGTCAGTTTTTTCTTCGTCTTTTTTCCCCTTCATTTCTGAAAGACATGTTTATTAGCTGTAGTGTTGAGCTGACAACTCTTTTTCCTATAGCACCCCCAAATACTACGCTGCTGCCTTTTGCGTGTCTGCACAGACTCTGATAAGAAATCCGTCACTCTAATTATTTTTTTCTCCTATGCATGAGAGGCTGTATCTCTATGATGGCTTTCAACACTGTCTTTAACTTTCAGTAGTTTACTTTTGATGTGCTTTGTCATTGATTTCTTTGGGACTTATTCAGTGTCCTAAATCTGTAGACTTCTATATATTGCCAAATTTAGGAAGTTTTCAGCCATTATTCCTTTGAGTATTTTTTAAAACCAACATGCCCTTCTTTCTCTCCTTCTAGGACTCCAATGACTAGAACATTAGTTCTTTTGTTATAATTTCCTTGGTTCCTAAAGCTCTGTTTATTTATGTTTAGTTTATTTAATCTCAGAATGAGTAATTTCAAATGTAGCTATTCTTTTCTTTGCCTCCTCTGTTCTGCCATTGAGCCCACCCACTGGCTTTTCATTTTGGTTCTTGTATTTTTCAGTTCTAAAATTTCTGTTTGTTTCTTCTTTATATCATCTATTTCTTTGCTGAGAATCTCCAATTTTTTATTTGGCTCAAGTATGTTTTTAGCTGCTCACTGAAATAATTTTTATGATGATTCGTTAAGATTTTTTGTCAGATAGTTCTAACACCTAAGTCATATTGGTAATTGTCTCTTTTCACTCAGTAGGAGATTTTCAGTAAGCAGTATAAGTGATTTTTCTGTTGCAATCAGGAAAGTTTTATTTTATGACCTGACTCTGGATATTACTTAAGCCTTCTGCTTTAGCTAGCTTTTTCTGAAACTGCTCTGGCAGGGGAAGGGGGAGACCGCATCATTATTGTTAGATGGTGGTAGAAGCCTACATTCCCCACTTATCCTCCACTGACACAAGAAATGTATCAGTTCTTGCTCCTCATTACTGCTGGGGGTGGGGGGCTTAGCTGATTTGAAAGTCTTGACTGTTCCCTAGGGATCCTCTGATACCAGCTTAGGGAGTAGAAGGGATGCTTTACTACTTTCGGTGGGAGTGGAAATCCAGTCTCCCTACTTGGTCTCCACTGACCCAGAGGCTTATTGCCCAGCAGGGATGAAAGTGCCAGTGCTGTACTTGGCTTTCCCTAATATCACCAAGTGGGGGTGCTGGGGTGCTTCATCACAACAGCATGAAGGCAAATTCTAGGCTCTTCACTCAGCTTTTATGGCTTGAAGTTTAGGGTGACACTAGAGAGTTTTATGTGAGATTTGGCTTGAGTAAAGTGATTATTATCTAGATGTTTTCTGTCTTGGATTACAGAATTTTAATGCTTAGAGGAACTTTAAAAATTATATAGTCCAATCCTCTAATTTATACATGAGGCCCAGAGAAATAAAATGTTACTGCCTAAGATCATAATTTCTCATTAGCATTAGATACTGGGTTAAAACATAAGTCCTTAGGCTCCTACTTCAAGGTATTTTTCTCCCAGCCACATTTAATTCAGGTGATAAAAGAATACCACTGTAAATAATTAAAAATCATTTTTTACTTTAGACATCTATGCATCTGTAAATTTAATGCTCCAAATATAAATGTTTCATTTCATCAATCTAAATATATTATAGCAAAGTCCTGGAGTTTCTGGAGCTGTAATTTCAATTTAAAAATTGGTATATTTACATGATCTAAAGGTATAGCACATAAGTTAAATAAGCAGGGTGACAATATACAGTCTTGATGTACTCCTTTTCCTATTTAGAACCAGTCTGTTGTTCCATGTCCAGTTCTAACTGTTGCTTCCTGACCTGAATGCAGATTTCTCAAGAGGCAGGTCAGGTGGTCTGTATTCCCATCTCTTTCAGAATTTTCCGCAGTTTAGGTGATCCACACAGTCAAAGGCTTTGGCAAAATCAATAAAGCAGAAATAGATGTTTTTCTGGAATTCTCTTGCTTTTTCGATGATCCAGTGGATGTTGGCAATTTGATCTCTGGTTCTTCTGCCTTTTTTAAAACCAGCTTGAACATCAGGAAGTTCACGGTTCATGTATTGCTGAAGCCTGGCTTGGAGAATTTTGAGCATTACTTTATTAGCGTGTGCTGCTGCTGCTGCTGTCACTTCAGTCATGTCCGACTCTGTGCAACCCCATAGACGGAAGCCCACCAGGCTCCCCTGTCCCTGGGATTCTCCAAGCAACAATACTGGAGTGGGTTGCCATTTCCTTCTGCAATGCATGAAAGTGGAAAGTCAAAGTGAAGTTGCTCAGTCGTGTCCGACCCTTAGCTTATGAGATGAGTGCAATTGTGCTTATTTAACTTATAGGCAGAGTACATCATGAGAAATGCTGGGCTGGAAGAAGCACAAGCTGGAATCAAGATTGCCAGGAGAAATATCAATAACCTCAGATATGCAGATGACACCACCCTTATGGCAGAAAGTGAAGAGGAACTAAAGAGCCTCTTGATGAAAGTGAAAGTGGAGAGTGAAAAAGTTCGCTTAAAGCTCAACATTCAGAAAACGAAGATCATGGCATCTGGTCCCATCACTTCATGGGAAATAGATGGGGAAACAGTGGAAAGAGTATCTGACTTTATTTTGGGGGGCTCCAAAATCATTGCAGATGGTGACTGCAGCCATGAAATTAAAAGAGATGGGAATACCAGACCACCTGACCTGCCTCTTGAGAAATCTGTATGCAGGTCAGGAAGCAACAGTTAGAACTGGACATGGAACAACAGACTGGTTCCAAATAGGAAAAGGAGTACGTCAAGGCTGTATATTGTCACCCTGCTTATTTAATGTCTATGCAGAGTACATCATGAGAAATGCTGGACAGAAACACAAGCTGGAATCAAGATTGCTGGGAGAAATATCAAGAACCTCAGATATGCAGATGACATCACCCTTATGGCAGAAAGTGAAGAAGAACTAAAAGCCTCTTGATGAAAGTGAAATTGGACAGTGAAAAAGTTGGCCTAAAGCTCAGAAAGATCAGTCCTGGGTGTTCTTTGGAAGGACTGATGCTAAAGCTGAAACTCCAGTACTTTGGCCACCTCACGCGAAGAGCTGACTCATTGGAAAAGACTCTGATGCTGGGAGGGATTGGGGGCAGGAGGAGAAGGAGACGACGGAGGATGAGATGGCTGGATGGCATCAGCAACTCGATGGACATGAGTCTGAGTGAACTCAGGGAGATGGTGATGGACAGGGAGGCCAGGCATGCTGTGATTCATGGGGTTTTAAAGAGTCGGACACGACTGAGCAACTGAACTGAACTGAATGGTATAGCTCTCCTTTCTCCTACAGATTTCTCTAATACTTGTCTTGACGTTTGCTCCTAAAATACTTCACTGTTTGGAAAAAGAGGAAGACAATTGAGGTAATAGCCATAAGACCAGGATAATAGAATTGGTAACTATCCAAAATTATCCAAAATGGAGACAAATACTAAGTCTACTAAAATCCAAAACGCTTTTTTCCAGGAGGCTCTCTCGGTTAAAAGTGCCTCTTCAGTTCACGTCTACTTTTCAGTGTTGGCGATTAGAGAGAATGTGAATATATCTTATTATGGGTAATAAATGAGAATCTGTCTGTGCTGTCAAGAGTGACTCCCTGACAGCCAGTTGAAAGCTTGAGATTAAAAACCCTAACATTTAGCTACAGAAAAGATGTTTACAACACAAACATTTTAAAGTTTAACTGTATACTTTTATTTCTTAAAAGTACTGAGTTTTCTATATTAATGACCCAATTGGGTGCCTGATAGAAAGGGCAGGGTGAGTAGAATCAGTCAGTTACAGCACTGTGTTCAAAACAACAGAGTACATTGGATGTGCAATAGTAAAAAAATATAAAATGTTACAGGAATATAGTATGAAAATAGGAGTGTTCTATAGAAGCTGAGCAACTGAACTGAACTGATAGAAGCTTATGAATTATAACAATTAGAGTGATACATTCACTGTGAGAATAGTATTACCTAATATTTTTGAATATGTGCAATAATTTTGATCTTCTAATTATGTAAGGCTCACTTTTCATTTTAACATGAACATCTTCATTTTAACCTTTTAACATAATACTTATTGAATATATAATCACATAATAATTTATTGTGGTAATAAAATTTATTAAGCATCTGCTATGAACTGGGCCAAGTACTAAAAATTGTTAAAATCTAAACATGTATATGTTTGTAGTCCTGTGACATTGCATATATTTGCAAATGTGCAAAATTATAATGAAGACTGTGTGGTATGGGTTGTAAGAGCAATAAATATCATTCTAGTATAGAAGATGAATGGTAACTGACTTCTTTTGAACTTCTAAATTCAATCTCAGGCAACATGTTAAAATACTCCACAGTTAGAAAAAGCCCAGGAATCTTGTTTCTAAATTTAAAGTCTACCATAGACGGGGGAGATGATTTCCTTAAATTTGCACTTAAGAAATACAGGCACATAGCCAACCCCCAAAAAAACAAAACAAAACACTACTTAATGTTAATCTACTTTGATAAAGATTTATACTCCTCTATGAAACCAGATGGTAAAGATTATATATTTTGATATAAAATGGGAAAATATGCCAGGATGGAAAGAAAGGATTATGGAGAGAACTTTGATCTATGGAGGTGCTAGAAACAATTAAAGATATGAAAGAAGTAAGTATCACCAGTCCCAGATGGAGTTCCTGTGAATTCGACTAAGTGTTCCAAGACTGTTTGACAATTCCTCTAGCAGATGGTTTTAATCTTGGGTTGAGAGCCCAGGAATTACCTGGATACATGAAAAAGGCTACTTTGGAAGTGATGGCAGGAAAGGAATCAGGATCCTGACTCTGGCTCTTCATTTTAATTGGTCTTCCTGACATCAGTTTCTGTCTGCCAACAAGCACTCTGGTGATTATCTCTGTAGGATGCATAAGAAAGAATGTGGGTCAAAGGGGTCATCTGTAGACGGTAAGAAGGAAATCAAACATGAGAACACATCCCTTTAAGGTACCCAAAAGTGAAGTTTTACATTAAAATAAGCAAATTAAAAGAAATGTAGATTAGCTTCTTTTAATAAAGATAGACTTGGAGGTAGCATGTCATCCTTCTAAATGACAGAACAGTGGACATCTCTCATCCTGACCTGGCCCACATATTCTAGATATCTTAGAATTTAATTTGAGAGACTACTGGGAAATTATTATCAGAAAAAAAAAAAACAAACCACCTTGGCACAACTCCAAAAAGAGAGTTGTCTATTACTGCAGCCTGGAGTTTACATGCAGCATACAAGTTCAAGAAAAAAGGAGCTTTTAGATTTAAGAATGTTTAAGCAGGCAACAAGCAGCAAATAGTCACATACTTCTTTACTACTGGTTAATTTGAAAAGAAATATATTTCCAAAGATAGAAGAAATTATCAGTAGACTTTTTCATTCACACAACGCAAGCTTTTTTGCTAGCATCTTCCAAATCTCATTAGGCAAGTCAAATATATTCTCGGCAGAATGCAAATGTGTAAAAATCCAAAAAGGATTTTTTCCATGGGTACATAGAAATTTCACAAGGCAAGTGTGAAATTTAAGTGGCAAATTTCAAAATTGTTAAAACTGCTTTCCTTTATGTTTACAGGGAAGAGTAGAGTCACTAAAATCAATTATAAAATCAGAATTATTCACCAAAAAACCCCCTCTCTCTCTGCTCTCCCTTTCCCTCTCCAGGCTCTCTCACTCTTTCCTTCTCATTCTCTTTTTCATTCCAGACACTTCCATTTAGAGTCCGAGAGAAAGAACTATTTCAGAGAGGAATTCCATGCTTTTTTTGGAGGAAAAATTCCCCAAGAGTTCAATAATGCTCTATAGAAACAGTCAGTGGTGGGAGGCCTTCCCTGCTAAATTTAAAACAATATTATCAGGCATGCCCATTAAAACCCTTGTGGGACTGGGTGTGGTGGTGGAAGCAACTTCAGGTCGCTACAAAATACAGAGAAAATGTTCAAAGCATATCTGTAAATGAAAAAATGAACCTGGGTCTCTTTTGCTCCCATTTTAATAGAAATGACAATTTATTCTTATATCTGTTCTGTTGTTGATATAATCTTAAAGTTCTGGCAACATATCTCAGCAAAACTGACCACATCCCCACCTTCTATTTCATGAAAGATGGGGACATGCTGATTGCTTATCTGGATATGTTTCTGAGGAGACAGAGAGAGGGTTCATGAACCTCAGCATTATAATAGTTCTCAAGGCAGAATTGTTCCAAGAACAAGTTTGGATAGAGGGAGAGAACAGTGATTTTCCATTTTAGAGCCTTATTCTCTAAGACTCCTTATGACTGACCACCCAGAATAATAAAGTACTGTTATAGTATAAATGATGGCATTCAAATATTTATGAATCAGTATTATTTAATAAGGGGTCTAAGTAAAATAATTTGATATTAAAGAGAAAAATTATTGCATTTCCATAATTATAAGCCATAATTGTTTTCACATTTTAACATTTCTGCAGTTAGTATGCATTTTTTATAACTGACATTCACCTTTGTAGTGAGTTTTTTCGAAAAGGTTTTAGTAAATCAATGATGCTTTTTCATGTTATCCTAGGTTTGAAAAAGTGTATTATTTGCTACAAAATAACATTGTTTAACTTTCTATGGATTTTTATTATTGTTTCTCCTATCTCCTATGAAAAAGACCAAGGGACAATCAAATGATAGCTATCACATGATTGCATTTGGCAGACTCTCAACTAACACACACACAAGAAATATGTCATCTTCTCCAAACATCAAAGACAACTACCACCCAACACTTCAGATTATGAAAGTAGGCCATGAGCCAGCATGTTAGTCTATTTGGGCTGTTATAACAGAATACCATAGACTAGGTGGCTCGTAAACAAACAGAAAAATTATTTCTCATACTTCTAGAGGCTAGGAAGTATGAGATCAAAGCACTGGCAGATTTGGTGTCTGGTGAGGGCCAGCTTCCTGGTTTATAGACATTTGCCCTCTCTCTGTATCCTCACATAGTGAAAGAGGACTACAGAGCTGAGGTTTCTGTTTTTAAGGGCACTAATCCTATTTATGAGGGCTCTGCCCTCATGATCTGATCACCTCCCCAAGGCTCCACTGCCAAATACCATCACATTGTGTGTGCTCAGTTGTGTCTGATAGATTTGATCCCTGTTTTGAGAAGATCCCCTGGAGTAGGAAATGGCTACCTGCTCCAGTATCCTTGCCTGGAAAATTCCATGGACAGAGGAGCCTGGTGGGCTATATAGTCCATAGGGTCACATTGAGTGAGTGAGTGAAGTCACTCAGTCGTGTCTGACTCTTTGCGACCCCATGGACTGTAGCCTACCAAGCTCCTCTGTCCATGGGATTTTCCAGGCAATAGTTCTGGAGTGGATTGCCATCTCCTTCTCTAGGGGATCTTCCTGACCCAGGGATCGAACCCAGGTCTCCCACATTGTAGACAGATGCTTTACCATCTGAGCCACCAGGGAAGTCAGGGTCACATTAGGTATCTGAATTTAAACATGTGGATTTTGGAGGGATGAAAATATTCAGTCCACAGCTGTCATTGAGAAGCCAAATTACTGCTTGGAACCACACATAGTCAGTCTAAGGAGCTGATTATCTTCAAATTATGCTGTTACTCCATCCCAGTGTTTCCCTCTTACCCTAGTATAAAGGGGGTTGCAGAGAATATTTAAGATAGTGTAAGATGGCCCTTACATAGCCAACTAGATGGCTTCACCATTGAAGCATCATTGAGACCAGAAAGGATAGGTGGGAAAAGGGAGAGTATGGGATTCATATATTACTTTTTAGAGACTGAAGTTCATCATTATGCCTGTGAAATTTAAGCCTTTATGATTTCCTGAGGGGCTCATATACAAAAAGTGAGTTAGTACTACACAGCTGCTTAAAGTTGACTTATCCTCCTGTCTGGAATTTTTCCTCTAACCCATGTAATCCCACCACTGTCATGTTGGAGTAACCAAATCTGTACTTAAAAGATACATACTTTTCCATGTGACCTGACATTTGTCAGGTACAGAACCTAATTTGGACTAAGTGTAACAAATATTTTTTTGATTAAAGTCTTCTTTTGGATTTTGATATGCATGGTAGAAAATGGACAAATAAAACATCCTCCTTTCTAAAGAGTGTGAGTTGAGATCTTGGACTCTTGGACAAAAGTTCTACAGGGTAAGGCATTGGTTGAGGGTAGGAAGAAGACATTTCATCTCCCAAGCATCCTTGGAAAATTATTCATAAAGTCACTTTTCACTCTAGAAAACCTAGTCAGTATTTGTTGCTACTCAAAAGGAACTGCAGTTCCTGAAAGCACTGAACTTCTTTTACTTACTGAACTCTTTCTCTTTTCTTGAGATCTATTACACTGTCCTTATGAATTGGGGAAGTCTCAAAAAGTTGAACTGAAATTTTATTATAGGGGTGAATTTAGGTCAGACTTTATGACAGCACTAAATGTCTCAAGGAAGCATGGAATAAATTACCCTTAGAGAATTTCAGAATGGGGAGGAGCCTATCATTTAAACTATTGCAAGTGGAGAAGGAGAAACCTCATAAAAACAATTACTTGAAAAATAGCTGAACTGCATCCTCAACTATCTTAAATATATGTAGAGATCAAGAAGTATTATAAGTAAATAGTTTCTCAAGGATACCAGCACTCTCCCTCTCACATGTAGGTTTTGGAATTAATTGTGCATAGAGAACACTCAGCCTGAAAGATTCTCACTTGGGAGTGGGGAAGAAAGTTGTGGGAGAGAATAGCTTGGGAGAACAGAAAAGATGCTTTCAGTTGGTCATTCCTTTCAAAAGTTCTATGTCTATTTCTTTTTTTGTGTGTGTGTGTGTGTGTCAGATGCTAGCATGGAGTGTTTTTTTTTTTTTCTTTACTGAAATTATGTACATGTAAGTACAATACACCCACACACAAGCACACACAAATAGAAACCTCAAATAAAAGACTTGTCATGAGTCTATTTGCCATAGACTCATCATAATCTTTACACATCTTGAAACTGAAAGTGGTAGTCACTCAGTCATGTCCTACTCTTTGCGACCCATGGACTGTAGCCCACAAGGCTCCTCTGTCCATGGAATTCTCCAGGCAAGAATACTGGAGTGGGTTGTCATTTCCTTCTCCAGGGGATCTTCCTGACTCAGGGAACCCAGGTCTCTCACACTGTGGGCAAATTCTTTACTGTCTGAGCCACCAGAGGAGACCCTTTTAATATTTACCTCCTTTCCCTGTGTTTTAAGCTCAGATTCAGATACAGTGCAGGTCTCTGAAATTTTCCATAGGGATGTGATTCTTCTGTCAGCTAAGCCTGAGGCACTTGACAATGACATCCTCCTGACTAAGCGTCAGTACTCTCATTCCCCTCAATCTGACTACAGATATTTAGTTAGGTAATAACCAGCTCCCAAACATGTACTTAAGCTAGCTGTTTGACATCTACAAAGATAAAATCTTGAAAAATATAAACAGCTCTTTAGAATCTGGCCCGGTCTCAATGAGGAAAGTGTACCTGGCTCTCAGTGCAATTTCTAGCATCTAACAGAAGAGACATATCAGTCCAGCCATGTTTAAATTATCTTGTCAGACGTTCACACAGACAGTGGAAACTTTTCAACATTGTACCTCATAAAATTGTAACCAGGCTGATAAATCTGTTTATTTTCCTCCAAGTGTGCCCTGGTTTTCATAACATAGACACTTTGTAAGTGGGTTAATGAATGGCAGCACCCCCATCTGAATCTCAGTCTTCATGCCTTCTCTGCCAAGAAATTTGTTTTGTGAATTTTCAACTTTTATTTTTCCACCACTGAGAGCTAACCATGAGATTTGGCTTGAAGGCAGTTTTGGCGATTTTTTTTTTTTTTCAAATACACTTACTCTGATAGTTGAAAATGACTTCAAGGAATGATTAATACCTTGTGGGGGTTGATGACATAAATCTGCTTCAGTGTGCTTGATGCAAGTTCTCTTGGAAGGAATGTTACAGCTATATTGCTGTGGAAACCTGGTGACACTGAGCAGACTACACCAGATATAAAATCTTCAAAAAGCCTAACTACTTAACCTGGACTTGAATTTATGTTTACTCGACTTGCTACTAACAAAAAGCAGTGAACTCTTTTCCCTAGAAGATGCATAATGTGTTGCAATACTACCAAGGAGAAAATCCCTCTGCTACGAGTTTCAAATGTGCCAATGAAAGGAGGATGAGTGACTTTCTGATGATTTTTATTACTTGGGTCCCTTAAGAAAGCTTTTGTCTTCTATACGAGGGAAGGGTGGTCAAGTGAAGGCAAGGGGTGATGGGTAAAGCAGGAATCAAAAAACCTCTTCTTAAGTGTGTGTCTGTCTATATAGGATACTGAAACAAAATGATATGTTCTGGCCAAAATGTTTGTGGGGGCAATCTTTAACATGGTTGAAAGAATGATTTTATGGGAGCCTTGGATACATAAATCAACCAGTAAAAAGTCAATTCAGTGATCCCACCTAACAGACTAAATAAATTATGAGTTAGGAAACATTTATGATTATGCTGAAACTACTTGCTTATCATGGTAGTTAAGGAATGTGACCTCTAGAGCCAAGTCACAGGGTCAAAGCCCTCAGTGACTATGGTCATGTTAACCTCTTTGCATGTTAGTTTCCTCAACTGTAAACTGATAGTATCTACTTTTATAGATTTATAATGAAGATTAAATGACTTAATCTTTATAAATAAGATGTGGAAGAGTAACTAGCAAATGCTCAATAATACTTATTTTAGACTTATATGAGTGGTTTTATCAATAGCAAATACTAACTGAGTAAATATACTCATGGTATATTTTGTGGTAAATATTGAATTTATGCAACTGATTTCATACTTACTTGACTGTTCAAAGAACAATCTCACTGTTCTGCTATGGTATATACACAGATGTGGTTAAACTTTTAGTCAATGAGTTGCAAGAGAGCCCTAACAGGGTGGGTATTAGCAATTTTGTGATGGAAGAGATTTTAGTTGTAATCCAATCTGATTTTCCAGAGTAGGAAGCCAAGATCCATAGAAATTAGGTATCTTTCCCAAGGAAATAAATTATTGGCAGAGCTAAGCCTTTAATTCAGGTCTTTTATTTTATGTACATTTAGAAAACTAAAATAGTTCAAAAACTTATTGACAGTGTTTTACAGTCACTGTTATAAAGATAACTTAGATACTAATTAGTATGGGAAAATTATATAATTAAACCTTCTGATTCCTATCAAAGACTTACCATTAACTATGACTGATATTATTTAGCAATCACAATGGAATGATTAACATTTGCATCCTTATTTAAAATAGAAAAAAACTGGCATATTCATACTGTAAATACTACTAGTGTAAGCTGTAATATACAGTATGTGAAGTGAAGTGAAAGTTGTGTCAACTCTTTGTGACCCCATGGACTAAACAGTCCATGGTATTCTCCAGGTCAGAATACTAGAGTAGGTAGTCATTCCCTTTTCCAAATATACAGTATAGACAGGATATAAAAGTAGAACTCTGTATACTGAAAAAGAGAAAAAAAAATTTTCATTTTCATCATGCTGATGATGTTTTCTCACTTAGTGCTTATAGTGATCTTGCAAGTGGTTGTTACTGAACTTATTATATGAGCTGGTAAATTGAGGATCAAGGTTATTCAGGTGATTTTGTCCAGGACTGCATGATTAGTAAGTGGCCCAAATGAATTCAAAGCCAGGTGTCTGACACCAAACCCCACAATATTTCCAATATACAACGAGTTCATTCTATATTTAATTATTCATTCTCTGCTTTCCCCTCTGAAAGTATAAAAGCATCTTGGAGAAGATTTCCTTAAATGGTTCAAATATTTTCTGAACAGTAAGGGAAGTTCAACTGGATGATGTCCTTAAGCAAAGGCTTCAAAATCTCAGCTACTCAAGGACTAAATAGTAGCAGTTAGGGGCTCCACAGGATGGGCATGACCTGGAAGATTAGAAATACATTCTCCATAGGTACATGGATTTATCTCTGGACTTTCTATTTTGTTCCATTGATCTATATTTCTGTCTTTGTGCCAGTACCATACTGTCTTGATGACTGTAGCTTTGTAGTATAGCCTGAAGTCAGGCAGGTTGATTCCTCCAGTTCCATTCTTCTTTCTCCAGATTGCTTTGGCTATTTGAGGTTTTTCTGTATTTCCATACAAATTGGGAAATTATTTGTTCAATTTCTCTGAAAAATACTGTTGGTAGTTTGATAGGGACTGCATTGAATCTATAGATCGCTTTGGGTAGTATATTCATTTTCACTATATTGATTCTTCCAGTCCATGAACATGGTATATTTCTCCATCTATTTGTGTCCTCTTTGATTTCTTTCGTCAGGGTTTTATAGTTTTCTATATATAGGTCTTTGGTTTCTTTAGGTATATACATTCCTAAGTATTTTATTCTTTTCATTGAAATGGTGAATGGAAAGCCCAGAGATGAATCCTCACACCTATGGACACCTTATCTTTGACAAAGGAGGCAAGAATATACAATGGACAAAAGACAATCTCTTTAACAAGTGGTGCTGGGAAAACTGGTCAACCACTTGTAAAAGAATGAAACTAGAACACCTTCTAACACCATTCACAAAAATAAACTCAAAATGGATTAAAGATCTAAATCTAAGACCAGAAACTATAAAACTCCTAGAGGAAAACATAGGCAAAACACTCTCCAACATAAATCACAGCAGGATCCTCTATGACCCACCTCCCAGAGCAATGGAAATAAAAGCAAAAATAAACAAATGGGACCTAATTAAACTTAAAAGCTTCTGCACAACAAAGGAAACTATAAGCAAGGTGAAAAGACAGCCTTCAGAATGGGAGAAAATAATAGCAAATGAAGCAACTGACAAAGAATTAATCTCAAAAATACACAAGCAACTCCTGTAGCTCAATTCCAGAAAAATAAATGACCCAATCAAAAAATGGGCCAAAAAACTAAACAGACATTTCTCCAAAGAAGACATACAGATGGCTAACAAACACATGAAAAGATGCCCAACATCACTCATTATCAGAGAAATGCAAATCGAAACCACAATGAGATACCATTTCATGCCAGTCAGAATGGCTGCAATCCAAAAGTCTACAAACAATAAATGCTGGAGAGGGTCTGAAAAAAAAGGAACACTCTTACACTGTTGGTGGGAATGCCAACTAGTACAGCCACTATGGAGAACAGTGTGGAGATTCCTTAAAAAACTGGAAATAGAGGTGCCATATGACTCAGCAATCCCACTTCTGGGCATACACACCAAGGAAACCAGAATTGAAAGAGACACGTGTACCCCAGTGTTCATCACAGCACTGTTTATAACAGTCAGGACACGGAAGCAACCTAGATATCCATCAGCAGACGAATGGATAAGAAAGCTGTGGTACATATACACAATGGAATATTACTCAGCCATTAAAAAGAATACATTTGAATCAGTTCTAATGAGGTGGATGAAACTGGAGCCTATTATACAGAGTGAAGTAAGCCAAAAAGAAAAACATCAATCCAGTATATTAATGCATATATTTGGAATTTAGAAAGATAGTAATGATAACCCTGTATGCGAGATGGCAAAAGAGACATAGATGTATAGAACAGTCTTTTGGACTCTGTGGGGGAGGGCAAGGGTGGGATTATTTGGAAGAATGGCATTGAAACATATATATTATCAAAACAAGTGGATCACCAGTCCAGGTTTGATAAATGAGACAGCGTGCTCAGGGCTGGTGCACTGGGATGACCCAAAGGGATGGGATGGGAGGGAGGTGGGAGCGGGGTTCAGGGTGGGGAACACATGTGCACCCATGGCTGATTCATGTCAATATATGGCCAAACCACTACAATATTGTAAAGTAATTAACCTCCAATTAAAATGAATAAATTTATTTAAAAATAAATATTAAAAAAAAACTTAAAAAAATCATTCTCAACTCCCAGCCTAGACTTACTGAGTTGGAATCTGCATTGTTAACAATCACTCAGGTGTGTTATAGGCATATTGAACTTTAAAAGCACCCGTCTTAACCACTATACACTTAAATGCTGCTCAAATACCCATAAAAGATGTTAATAATGGTGGCTGCAGAACTGGTGTTTTACAAACTAAATAGCATTTGTTTCTTAACTCAAAGGTTAATTTGAGTTTATTTATCCCCTAATATAAATATATAAATATTTGTATTTATTTATAGGGGTAGCAACCTACTACTATAAATAATAGTAGCAATAGGAGTATATTTATTTTAGGAGTAGCAACCCACTCCTATAAATATAAATATTTATAGTATTTATCCCCTTTAGAATTTATTTCCTCTCATTTTACCTCAAACTCTGCACAGCAATTAAAAAGCGTCAATTAAGGAAGCCAGAAGACTTTATGTATCTTTGAAAACAATTAAAGGAATTATTAGATCATTCGTGCCTTTATAAGTATTTCAAAACATCTTCCAGAGAACTGAGAAGACAGGAATAATGGAACATTGAATCACCATCAATCATTTTAATTGTTAACATTTACCATAACTGACAGGAAATTTCATACATATCATTGTCTTAATGTTTCAGATAGTGCAGAGGAATGTTAATATAATTGAACAATCCAGAAACTGAGGTATATGATAGACTATGCTGCTGCTGCTAAGTTGCTTCAGTCGTGTCCGACTCTGTGCAACCCCAGAGAGGGCAGCCCGCCAGGCTCCGCCGTCCCTGGGATTCTCCAGGCAAGAATACTGGAGTGGGTTGCCATTTCCTTCTCCAATGCATGAAAGTGAAAAGTGAAAGTGAAAGTGAAGTCGCTCAGTCGTGTCCGACTCTTAGCGACCCCATGGACTGCAGCCCACCAGGCTCCTCCATCCATGGGATTTTCCAGGCAAGAGTACTGGAGTCGGGTGCCATTGCCTTCTCCAATGATAGACTTTAAAAGCAATGTATTTCAGTTAGGAAAATTTCCTTTAAAATTGCTGCTTGCATTAAGTACTTCACATGTCATATAGTTTGTTGCAATATTTCTATGAGATAAACTTAATTTCCTTATATTTCAATAGAAAAATGAAGATCAAAGAGGTTAATAAAATTAATAGTAGCCTGAATAGCTATTACTATGTTTTAATGGGATAGATGAATCCACCTCTAATGCAGGAGACTGCCTGAAATGAACGAGACCTGGGTTTGATCCCTGGGTTGGGACATGCCGTGGGGAAGAAAATGGCAACCTACTCCAGTACTCCTGCCTGGGAAATCCCACGGACAGAGGAGCCAGGTGGACTGGCTACAGTCCACAGGGCTGCAAAGAATCGGACACGACTGAGTGACTAAACCACCACCAATGAAACAGATATGGCTGTTTGCAAGTTGATGCTCTTTTCTATTTCAACGAATTTAGTTCAAAGGAGTTTTCATAAATCACTTACTTATGACATTTTTTTTACACAATATATTTGAAGCCTTCCACATTACCCAGTAGAAACTAATAATTTTAACTATTATTTAAATTATTATTTAACTATTATTTAATTTCAGTCGTGTCCGACTCTGTACGACCCCATAGACTGCAGCCCACCAGGCTCCTCTGTCCCTGGGATTCTCCAGGCAAGAATACTGGAGCGGATTGCCATTTCCTTCTCCAACCCATGCGTACATGCTAAGTCGCTTCAGTCATGTCCGACTCCATGCAACCCTATGGACAGCAGCCCACTGGGCTCCTCTGGCCACCAGGATTCTGTAGGCAAGAATACCGGAGTGGGGTGCCATTTCCTTCTCCAGCATACCATATTTTTGATAAGTACTCTTCTAAACTATTTTCTGTGATAAACTTGTATTTCCTTTCTGTTTTAGGTGTTACCAGTTAGTGACTTTCATTTATGTATCTGTTGATCTGAAATAAATAGACTGCCAGATATTGCCTCAGCAAAGATGGGTTTATCAGATTCCAGCAGAGGTTTGCAATATGAGGTCTTGCAACTGTGGTGAGTCACATGAAAGTCACCTCAAGGCAAGAGAAAGAGAACATACATATTGAAGGGAAAAGGAAGTTGGCAGTCCTGTAGTAAAGAAAGAGTCCTTGGCTTTTCACTGGCTGAGTCCTTGCCAAGAAACAGAGGTCTCTTCTTCCTAGTGACTCAGTTATTATGGCAAGGCATGAGAGCCCCCTTTGCAGTCTCTCAACTCTACTTGAATGAAGTTTCTGTTTATTAATTTTTTATAATTTTTTCCTTTTTACATTTTGTGTGATTTCCTCTAGGAGCTTATCTGGATTAAAAGAAAATGAAAATAGAATGACAGTTCCCCAAATCACTCAGTTCAGTTCAGCTGCTCAGTCATGTCCAGCTATTTGTGACCCCATGGACTGCAGCATGACAGGCTTCCCTGTCCATCACCAACTCTTGGAGCCTACTCAAACTCATGTCCTTTGAGTCAGTGATGTCATCCAACCATCTCATTCTCTGCCATCCCCTTCTCTTCCTGCCTTCAATCTTTCCCAGCATCAGGATCTTTTCCAGTGAGTCAGTACTTTGCATCAGGTGGAAAAAGTATTGGCACTTCAGCTAAATCATCACTCCTTGCAATGAATACTAAGGATTGGTTTTCTTTAAGATTGACTGGTTTGATCTCCTTGCAGTCCAGGGGATTTTCAAGAGTCTTCTCCAATACTACAGTTCAAAAGTATCAGTTGTTCGGTGCTCAGCTTTCTTTACAGTCCAACTCTCACATGCATTCATGACTACTGGAAAAACCATAGCTTTGACTATATGGACCTTTCTTGGCAAAGGAATGTTTCTGCTTTTTAATATGCTGTCTAGGTTGGTCATAGCTTTTCTTCCAAGGAGCAAGTGTCTTAATTTCATGGTTGCAGTCACCATCTGCAGTGACTCTGGAGCCTAAGAAAATAAAGTCTGTTACTGTTTCCATGGGTTCCCCATCTATTTGCCATGAACTGATAGGACTGGATGCCATGATCTGGATGCCAGATGTTGAGTTTTAAGCCAATTTTTTCACTCTCCTCTTTCACCTTCATCAAGAGGCTCTTTAGTTCCTCCTCACTTTCTGCCATAGGGTGGTGTCATGTGCATATCTGAGGTTATTGATATTTCTTCCGGTACTCTTGATTCCAGCTTGTGCTTCTTCCAGCCCAGCATTTTGCATGATGTACTCTGCATGTAAGTTAAATAGGCAGGGTGAGAATATACAGCCTTGACGTACTTCTTTCCCAGTTTGGAACCAGTCCGTTGTTCCATTCCTGGTTCTAACTGTTTCTTCTTGACCTGCATATAGATTTCTCAGGAGGCAGGTCAGGTGGTCTGGTATTCCCATCTCTTTCAGAATTTTTCACAGTTTCTTATGATCTGCACAGTTAAAGGCTTTAACATAGTCAATGAAGCAGAAGTAGATGTTTTTCTGGAATTCTCTTGCTTTTTCTGTGATCCAATGGATGATGCCAATTTGATCTCTGATACCTCTGCCTTTTCTAAATCCAGCTTGAACATTTGGAAGTTCATGGTTCATGTACTGTTGAGGCCTAGCTTGGAGAATTTTGAGCATACTTTGCAAGCATGTAAAATGAGTGCCTTGTTTGGTACCTGGAATATTCTTTGGCACTGCCTTTCTTCGATTGGAAGGAAAACTGATCTTTTCCAGTCCTGTGGCCACTGCTGAATTTCTGAATTTGCTTGCATATTGATTGAAGCACTTTCATAGCATCATCATTTAGGATTTGTAATAGCTCAGTTGGAATTCCATTACCTCCACTAGCTTTGTTCATGGTGATGCTTTCTAAGGCCCACTTGACTTCACATTCCAGGATGTCTGGCACTAGGTGAGTGATCACCCAATCCTGGTTACTGGGTCATTAGCATCTCTTTGTATAGTTCTTCTGTGTATTCTTGCTACCCCTTCTTAATATCTTCTGTTTCTGTTAGGTCCATACTCATTCTGTCCTTTATTGTGCCCATCTTTGCATGAAATATTCCCTTGGTATCTCTAATTTTCTTGAAGAGATCTCTAGTCTTTCCCATTCTATTATTTTCCTCTATTTCTTTGTGTTGATCACTGAGGAAGGCTTTCTTATCTCTCCTTGCTATTCTTTGGAACTCTGCATTCAGATGGATATATCTTTCCTTTTCTCCTTTGCCTTTTACTTCTCTACTTTTCTCAGCTATTTTAAGGCCTCCTCAGACAACCATTTTGCTATTTTTCTTTTTCTTGGGGGATTATTTGGATAACCACCTCCTGTATAATATTACAAACCTCTGTCCGTAGTTCTTCAGGCACTCTGTCTAGCAGATCTAATCTCTTGAATCTATTTGTCACTTTTTCTGTATAATCATAAGGGATTTGATTTAGGTCATACCTGGGTGGCCTAGTGATTTTCCCTACTTTTTGTATGAATTTTGCGATAAGGAGTTCATGATATGAGCCACAGTCAGCTCCCGGTCTTGTTTTTCCCAACTGTATAGAACTTCTCCATCTTCAGCTACAAAGAATATAATCAATCTAATTTTGGTATTGACCATCTATGATGTCCATGTGTATAGTTGTCTCTTGATTTGTTGGAAGAGGAGTGTTTGCCATGACCAGTGCATTCTCTTGGCAAAACTCTGTTAGCCTTTGCCCTGCTTCATTTTGTACTCCAGTGCTAAACTTGCCAGTTACTCTAGCTATCTCTCAACAGATCACTCAGGTCGTCTCCTGTGTCACTCTATAATATACAGAGACTAAATGTTTACTGGAACCAAACTTACACTGTTGACTGTGGCACAATCATTTTCTGTTCAAACTGGGCATAAACTACCAGTGCTGGTGGGATTCCCATAGGACTTTTGGAGGCAGATTATATTTCTCTAGTCTATGGTTCTAAAGGGCTCATGCTGGTATCGTACAAAATTAAGGGGAAAATGCACAAGAGAAGCAAGCCTATCATGTATTTTTCATAAGAATATTGAGCAATGAGTTATTACATGTGTTGTATTTAATATGTGGAATGAAAATAAAGTAATAGTGGTTGGTAACTACAATATATCCATTTATACTTACCTTGGTTGGGATTTTTATGAATGAATATTTTAAAAGTCCTTGTTAAGATATAATTTGGGTAACAAGTGGGAAATAATAAAAATATACACTTTAAAAAATAACATTTCTTTTCCTCTATCATTGGCAAGTTTCCTACATATGCAGAAGGGAAAACAGAATACTGTCCAAGCTTTCAGAGAGAAGTTCCTAAATAATTATGGCTGTATTTTACCATAGTATAGCACTTTCAATAAACTATGAGAAAATTTAATAGATTATGCAAATGTGACAATCTGTGATACAGGAGTTCAAACCTGGTGTTCTGTGACATTCTAGAAGGGTGTGATGGTGTAGAAGGTGAGAGAGGTTCAATAGGGAAGGGACATACGTATACCTATGGCTGATTCATGTTGATGTATGGCAGAAACTAACACAATACTGTAAAGCAATTATCCTCCAAATAACAATAAATAAATTTTAAGACTGATTCAAAGTGTGATATGAAACAAATTTAAGAAGGGTGGAATGAATAAAATTACTTATGGAGAGATTGGAGAATAAACTAGGAAATGCAAGAAGAAGAGGGAATATTCCAGTCTTCAGGAGAAGCCCTCTTTGAATGACATTTAAGCTGACACCTGAAGGCTGAGAAGGAGTCTTCAATTAAGAACAGGGTTTGGCATATTGGATAGAAAGATGAGAGAGTATACAAAGAAAAGACAAGGGTCCTAGTTCTGAGTCTTGAGGATCTCTGACACTTGAAGTCTGGTTCAACAAATAAGTAGAAAAGTAATGAGAACAAAGAGTGGTATGAGGAAAATCTAGAGACTTGCTGACAAATAAAATAAGATTGTAAGCTCCCACCATCAGATCATTTAAGAGAAGGACAAATTAACAGAGCGGGACAGGAATGAAGAATCCAGAGAACGATGATTGACAAGTGTTAAATGAGAAGGCAGAGACACAATGGGGAGGTAACACTTTTGTGATAAAAAGAAGCACATCTGGTGGGCAGGAGGATTGGGGCAAGTAGTAAAGGGAGAAGACAGAGCATTGACTGGAAGAGAATAGGGAAATGAGAGGGCTTATGAGTTACTTTTGAGTTTATTTTCCAAATTTATTCTTCTTCAGAACGAAATCGATTGCTTTGATTACTTTTGGGTCTTCTGAGATTTCGTAGGAATTTTCAGTTCAGTTCAGCTACTCAGTCGTGTTCAACTCTTTGTGACCCCAGGTCACACCAGGTCTCCCTGTCCATCTCCAGCTCCCGGAGTTTACCCAAACTCACGTCCATTGAGTCAGTGTTGCCATCCAGCCATCTCATCCTCTGTCATCCCCTTCTCCTCCTGCCTTCAATCTTTCCCAGCAGCAGGGCCTTTTCAAATGAGTCAGCTCTTTGCATCAGGTGGCCAGAGTATTGGAGTTTCAGCTTCAACATCCATCCTTCCAATGAACACCCAGGACTGATCTTTAGGATGAACTAGTTGGACCTCATTACAGTCCAAGGGACTCTCCAGAGTCTTCTCCAACACCACAGTTCAAAAGCATCAATTCTTCGGTGCTCAGCTTTCTTTATAGTCCAACTCTCACATCCATACGTGACCACTGGAAAAACCATAGCCTTGACTAGACAGACTTTTGTTGGCAAAGTAATGTCTTTGCTTTTTGATATGCTGTCTAGGTTGGCCATAACTTTCCTTCTAAGGAGCAAGCATCTTTTAATTTCATGGCTGCAGTCATCAAGAGGTTCTGTAATGATGGGCTATAAGAGGGAAGTGAGAAGGAACCAAAATGTCAACAACACACTCATTCAATAATCATTAAAGCAGATGAGCCTGATATCAAAGATGAGCATGGACAGATGTGCACACAAATAAGCCTATTTATTAAGTTTCCAGTAATATCTGTCTACATTGGTGAGCCTAGATGTTATTATAGAATGCAACTATAAAAAGAAATATACTTGCAAAATCCAAGCTGATCCTATTTATTCTTTGTGATGAGTAGGCTTAATAGGAATTTTCTACAGAAATAAACTGTCATCAAGCATAAATAGAACATACGTTTTGAATTGGTTCTTTGCTCCAATTATTAGGCCTTTCATTCTTGTATGCAGACTTAATTTAGTGATTAATTGGAATGTGGGAGGACAGCTTATGTTGCCTTGGCAGCTTTGTAGGATTTACATGCTACTTCTAGACAGCTATATCAAATGTGGATTTAATCAGAACTCCTTATCCTCTGCTTCCACGAAAATTCTATAGGAAATTGGGTTTTCCCAGTTCCTGGACTGGTTTGACAGAAGGAATTAGACTTTTTATTTTTATGGCTTCAAAATTTCATTATATAAGGCCTTTTGCTAAGTCAGCTGCCTAAGTGACATAGCTAAATCTAATGAATTATATTCATCTTCCTCAAGACTAGATAGTAGGAATGAAGGGTAAGTTTGGATATCAGTACATTCCCATAATCATTAAAACTGAACCAGAAGCAGATTGTAAAGACCAAGATACTAGTTTACTTCTCTCCTAGAACATTTAGTGCTTATTTATTAAACCAAGTAAAAGATTACCATTGTATATTTGGTAAAATTCTATGGACTAGATTAGTTTGTGTCAAATTTCCCAACATCTTATCTGGTTCCAAGTCTGTCATGTAAGAAGTATCACTGAGTATTAATGTGATAATTAAATATGTTTGCTTCATACAGAGGTATTAGACTGGCTCTTTATTTTGGAAGCAGTCAACTAACACCATTTTGGGCATGAAGTGTATTTAAGGCAGGGGGATACTTGGGTTTGTCTGATGTTTCCTCATAATTAAATTCAGGTTATGGACATTCAATAATATCTGTGGGTAGACATCAAGCAATCAGGCAAAACTCTGTTACCCTTTGGCCTGCTTTGCTTTGTAATTCAAGGCCAAATCTTCCTGTTACTCCAGGTGTCTCTTGACTTCCTACTTTTGCATTCCAGTCCCCTATAATGAAAAGGACATTTGTGTGTGTGTGTGTGTGTGTGTGCATGTGTGTGTGTGTTAATTCTAGAAGGTCTTTTAGGTCTTCGTAGAACCATTTAACTTCAGCTTCTTCACCATTACTGGTTGGGGCATAGACTTGGATTACTGTGATATTGAATGGTTTGCCTTGGTAATGAAGAGATCATTCTGTTGTTTTTGAGATTGCATCCAAGTACTGTTTCAGTCTCTTTTGTTGACTATTATGGCTACTCCATTTCTTCTAAGGGATTCTTGCCCACAGTAGTAGATATAATGGTCATCTGAGTTAAATTCACCCATTCATCCACCCATGACCAGAAGATGGTGGAGTAGAAGGACGTGAGCTCATCTTCTCCTGTGAGAACTCCAAAATCACAACTCAGGGCTGAACAACCATCTACAGGAAAATATTGGATCCAAGCAAAAAGATATTCCACCTCCAGGGGCAAAGGAGAAGCCCCAGAAAGATGGTAAGAGGGGCAAAATCATGTTTAGAATCAAACTCCATACCTGCCAGAGATGCTCAGAGGGCTCAAACAAACCTTGTGCACACCAGGACCCAGAGATCTCATAGAGACTGAGCCAGAACTATGTGTCTCCTGTGGAAGTATGGGTCAGCAGTGGCCTGCCACAGGGGCAGGGGTTCTGGGTGCAGTAGACCTGGGTATGGTATAAGCCCTCTTGGAGGAGGTCACCGTTAGTCCCACCATAGAGCTGCCAGAACTTACACAGGACTGGGGAAACAGCCTCTTGGAGAGCACAAACAAATCCTTGTGCACACCTGGACCCAGAAGAAAGGAGCAGTGATCCCAGAAGAGACTGACCCATACTTGCCTGTGAATGCCCAAGAGTCTCTGGCAGAGGTGCCCTGCTGCAGGGTTGGGGGCACTGAGTGCAGCAGTGTGTGCATGGAACCTTCTGAAAGAGGTTGCCATTGTCTTCATTACCTCTACCATAGTTTGGCCTCAGGTCAAACAACAGGGAAGAAACAGAGCCCTGCCCATCAACAGAAAATTGAATTAAAGATTTACTGAACATGGCCCCACCCATCAGAACAAGACCCAGTTTCCCCTTCAGTCAGTCTCTCCCATTAGGAAGCTTCCATAAGCCTCTAATCCTTATCCATCAGGGGACAGACAGAATGAAAACCACAGTCACAGAAAACTGATCAAACTGATCACACGGACCACAGCCTTGTCTAACTCAATGAAACTATGAATCATGCTGTGTAGGGCCACCCAAGATGGATGGGTCATGGTAGACTGTTCTGACAAAATGTGGTCCACTGGAGAAGGGAATGGCAAACCACTTCAGTATTCTTGCCTTGAGAACCCCATGAACAGTATGAAAAGGCAAAAAGATAGGACACTGAAAGATGAACTCCCCAGGTCAGTAGGTGCCCAATATGCTACTGGAGATCAGTGGAGAACTAACTCCAGAAAGAAGGAAGAGACAGAGCCAAAACAAAAACAACACTCACCTGTGGATGTGACTGGTGATGGAAGTAAAGTCCAATTCTGTCAAGAGCAATATTGCATAGGAACCTGGAATGTTAGGTCCATGAATCAAGGCAAATTGGAAGTGATCAAAAGGAGATGGCAAGAGTGAACATTGACATTTTAGGAATAAGTGAACTAAAATGGATTGGAATGGGTGAATTTAACTCAGATGACCATTATATCTACTGCTGTGGGCAAGAATCCCTTAGAAGAAATTGAATAGCCATCATAGTCAACAAAAAGTCTTAAAAATCAATAATTTAAACAACTAATCCATTAAAAGTCAGCAAAATATCAGACACTTTAGCAAAAAAAAAAAATGCATGTCTATGAAAACATGTTTCCTGTCATGTCATTAAAAACCTATAAATTTCAATGACAGTGAGATACTAGTATACATCTGTTCAGTTCAGCTCAGTCATTCAGTCGTGTCCAACTCTTTGCAACCCCATGAATTGTAGCACGCCAGGCCTCCCTGTCCATCACCAACTCCTGGAGTTCACTCAGACTCACGTCCATCAAGTCAGTGATGCCATCCAGCCATCTCATCCTCTGTCGTTCCCTTTTCCTCCTGTCCCCAATCCCTCCCAGCATCAGAGTCTTTTCCAGTGAGTCAGCTCTTCACATCAGGTGGCCAAAGTACTGGAGTTTCAGCTTTAGCATCATTCCTTCCAAAGAACACCCAGGGCTGATCTCCTTCAGAATGGACTGGTTGGATCTCCTTGCAGTCCAAGGGACTCTCAAGAGTCTTCTCCAACACCACAGTTCAAAAACATCAATTCTTCGGCATTCAGCTTTCTTATATTTGTTGGAATGGCTAAAATCCAAAACACTGATAACTCCAAATGCTAGTGAGGATGCTGAGCAACAGGATTCTCTTTCACTGCTGGTGGGAATGTGTCATGGTACAACTACTTTGCAAGACAATTCGGCAGTTTCTTATAACGCTAAACATAGTCTTGCCATATGATCCAACAATTGTGTTCTCAGGTATTTAGACAGTTGAATTGAAGACATTTATCCACACAAACGCTTGTACATGAATGTTTATAACAGTTTTCTTCACTGTGACCCAACACTGAAAGCAATCAAGATATTCTACAACCAGTGAAACAGACTGCAGTGCATTCACAAATGGAATATTACTTATCAATAAAAAGAAATGATCTATCAAACTAAGGAAAGATATATAGGAATTTCAGTGGTATACTGCTGAATGAAAGAAGACAGTCTAAAAATGTTACATGCTATATGATTTTAATTAAGTCACATTTTTGAAAAGTCAAAGTGACATAGACTGTTTTTACTGTCTTAAACAAAAAGTTTTACATATCTTTTTAAATAAGTGAGAATCAGTAGTCCACAGGGAGAGAGGATAGGGATGGACAGGTAGAACACAAGTGAGTTTCAGGGGGGTTAAATTGGCCTATGTAAAACTCTAATGGCAAATATGCTCTTATGCAGTTTTCAAACTCCATAGCCTAACTCTAACCCATTTACAACACAAAGAGAGATCTTAATGTAAACTATGGACTTCAGCTAATAATAGCATGTCAGTATTTGCTGTTAATTATAACCAAAGGACTACACTAATGCAAGATGTCAGTGATGGGAAACTGTGGGTGGGGGAGCGTTGTGAGGAATTGGGGTTGGTGTATGGAATTCTTTGTACTTTCTATTCAATTTTTCTGTAAATCTGAAACAGCACTTAAAATGAAGTCTATTTGTTGTTTATAAAGCCTAATAATATTCAGAATAATAAAATAGGATCTAATAACTACCACATATTTTTTATAATGCCAATTTGCAAGCAAAATTGCAAGACATGTAAATAAGGGCATGGTATGACTCATACTGGAGAAAATATTAAAAGTCATTTTAATTGACTTTGAGTGGGCATAATACTGAATTTAGTAGAGAAATAACTTCAAAGAAAGGAATTATAAAAATTTTCATAGAATCTAAAAACATATTCAAAATATTAAAAGAATATATGTTATCAATGAGTGAACAAAATGGAAAATCTTAAGAAATGGAAATATAAAAAATAAGATAATGGAAAACTTAGTGCTGAAAAGTACAATAAATTAATGGAAAATTTACTCAATGAGCTCAAGAAGAAGATTTTAAATAAGAGAAGGAAGAAACAGTGAATCTGAAAGTAGACTATAGAAAATTATTATAAGCAATAGTATAGGAAAAGGTTTAGAAAATGAGTAATGCTTCAGAGATCTGTGGGACAAAGTAGTCTTTCTAAAACATGTGTAATTGGTATTCCAAGAAGAGAGGCTGAGAGAGAAAGGAGAATAAAAATTATTTGGAAAAAGTAATGGCCCCCAAATTAACAAATCTGGTTTTAAAAAAAAAAATACTAACAGATTTAAGAAGTTCAACAAATCCCAAGTAGGATAACAGGAAAGAAAATACACCTAGACATATTATAGTGAAACAAACAATGGAGTTCAGAAGAGAGTGACATTACAGGTGTTGAAGGAAAAAAAAGTCAATAAAAAATGCTTCTCAAAAAATACCAAAGCAATCCCTTCAAACTGAAAGAAAGTTACATCAAAGGGTAACTTAAAACACAGAAAGAAGTGGAAAGTCAACAAAATGATAAATGCATGAATAAGCAAAAGACTGTATGTGGGGATGTATGTGCATATTTTTCCTTTTCTTCCCTTAAAAACATAATAATTGAAAGAAAAAATATTATCACTTAATTGTTGAGTTTTTAAGATATACACATGAAATATATAGTACAATAATAACACAAAAGGAGTGGGGAAGAAACTAAACTGTATAGAGACAAAGATGCTATTTGTATCAGCTACGGGCCAGTAGTAACTGAAAAAGATTGTGGAATTGTGTGAAGTTAAAGATGAATATTATAACACCTGGAACAAACAAACAAACATACACACACACACACACACACACACACACACACACACACTTATGAACACATACCTCCTCAAAGCAACACAGTGGTTAGAGCTAAAATGGCAGCCTATAAATGTTTTTGTTTTTGTTTTTTAGACCATAAAAGAAAGGAGCAGAGGATGAACAGACAAAAAACAAGAAAAGGGAAACAAAGAGAATAACATAACATTTCTGACACAAACTCAATCTTATTGATATTTCCATTAAATATAAATGGGATGGTCTTTTCCCACTTTTTGATCGGGTTGTTTGTTTTTCTGGTATTGAGTTTTATGAGTTGCTTGTATATTTTGGAAATTAATCCTTTGTCAGTTGTTGTATTTATTATTTTCTCCCATTCTGAGGGTTGTCTTTTCATCTTGCTTAGAGTTTCCTTAGCTGTGCAAAAGCTTTTAAGTTTAACCAGGTCTCACTTGTTTACTTTTGTTTTTATTTCCATTACCCTAGGAGGTGGGTCACAGAGGATCTTGCTTTGATTTATATCACTGAGTTTTCTGCCTGCATTTTCCTCTAAGAGTTTTATAGTTTCTGGTCTTACATTTAGGTCTTTAATCCATTTTGAGTTTATCTTTTTGTATGGTGTCAGGAAGTGTTCTAATTTCATTTTTTTATATGTAGCTGTCCAGTTTTCCCAGCACCATTTATTGAAGTGGCTGTCTTTGTACCATTGTATATTCTCGCCTCCTTTGTCAAAAAGAAAGCACCCACAGGTGCATGGGTTTATTTCTGGGCTTTCTATCTGTTCCATTGGTCTATATTTCTGTTTTTGTGCCAGTACTATACTGTCTTGACTGTAGATGTCTTGAGGACTTGAAGACCTAAACAGACATTTCTCCAAAGAAGACATACAGATGGCTAACAGACACAAAAAGATGCTCAACATCACTCATTATTAGAGAAATGCACATCAAACCTACAATGATGTACCAGTCAGAAAGGCCATCATCAAAAGGTCTACAAACAATAAATGCTGGAGAGGGTGTGGAGAAAAGGGAACACTCTTGCACTGTTGATGGGAATGTAAATTGATATAGCCACTATGGAAGACAGAATGGAGATTCTTTTAAAACTAGGAATAAAACCACCGTATACCCAGCAATCCCACTCCTAGGCATATACCCTGAGGAAACTGAAATTGAAAAAGACATGTATCCCAATGTTCACTGCAGCACTATTTACAATAGCTAGAACATGGAAGCAACCTAGATGTCCACTGACAGATGAATGGATAAAGAAGTTGTGGTACATATACACAATGGAATACTACTCAGCCATAAAAAGAACACCTTTGAGTCAGTTCTAATGAGGTGGATGAACCTAGAACCTATTATACAGAGTGAAGTCAGAAAGAAAGATAAATATCACATTCTAATGCACATATATGGAATCTAGAAAAATGGTCCTGAAGAATTTACTTATAGGGCTGCAATGGAGAAACAGAAATAGAGAATAGACTTGTGGACATGGGAGAGGGGAGGAGAGGATGAGATGTATGGAAAGAGTAACAGGGAAACTTACATTACCATATGTAAAATAGATAGCCAACAGGAATATGGCTCAGGAAACTCAAACAGGGGCTCTGTATCAACACAGAGGAGTGGGATGCAGAGGGAGATGGGAGGGAGGTTCAAAAGGGAGGGGATATATATATATATATATATATATATATATATATATATATATACCTATGGCTGATTTATGTTGAGGTTTGACACAAAACAACAAAATTCTGTAAAGCAATTATCCTTCAATTAAAAAATATGTAAATGGAATAAACATTTCCAAGAAAAGTAGAGAGCTTTAGATACTGAAAAAAACAGCATTCAACTATATATGTTCTATAAGATATGCTCTTGAAGTTCAAAGTAACAAATTGATAGGCAAATGATGGGAAATACGATTTCAAGCAAATAACCATAGCTTAGCTAGAGTGGCTGTATCACTATTAGATTAAAGGGGTTTTAAGGTTTAACTAATAGGAAGCAATATTATTAGAAACAATGAGGGACATTTTATACTTATTAAGTGTCGATATAGCTAGGAAGCATAACAATTAAAAATATGTATGTGTTGAAACTTCCCTGGCAGTCCAGTGGCTAATACTTCATGCTCCCAGTGTAGGGCATGCAGGTTCAATCTCTAGTCAAGGAACTAGCTCCCACATGCCACGATATGAGTTCTCATCTGCAACTGAGAGTTTTCATGCCACAGTTAAAGATTCCACATGCTACAACTATGACCCAGTGAAGCCTAAATAAATAAATTAATTAATATATTTTAAAAACACATACGTGTCTAACAATAGAGGCCCAAAATGCCTGAAGCATTTTGAAAGAAGTACACAGTTAAATTGAAAGAATAAGTAAACAATTGACAATTATAGTTGGAGAGATCAATACTTCTAACAGCCATATATAGAACACTTTGAAACAATACCAGAATACTCCTGGGCATATATACCAAAAATATACTCTGGATGATTTCAATCTTTTAAAATTTATTGTTTTGCTTTGCGGGCTAACATATTATCTATCACAACAAATATTTATTTACAGATGTATATGCAACTGAGGCAAATTATCAATTTGGTTCTTTCAGTTATGAAAGAATATGTGAAGTTGCTCAGTCGTGTCCGACTCTTTGCGACCCCATGGACTGTAGCCTACCAGGCTCCTTAGTCTGTGGAATTTTCTGGGCAAGAGTACTGGAGTGGGTTGCCATTTCCTTCTCCAGGGGATCTTCCCAACCCAGGGATCAAACCCAGGTCTCCTGCACTGCAGGCAGACGTTTTACCATCTGAGCCACCATTACTAAATATCCTACAAAAATTAAATGGATTTAAAGGAGCTGTTATAAGCAAATTCAAGTGAACAAATTTGACAACTTATATGAAATGGAAAAAAATTCTAAAACACACAGACACTCAAAAACAAACTTATTCAAATAGAAATAGAACAGAGGAAAGCTCTATGACAATAAAAAGCTGAATTAGTCATTATAAATACTCTCACAAAGGAAAGTCAAAGCCCAGAACACTTATATGTAGAATCCCATCAAACATAAAAAAGAATATCATTTCTATACAAACTGCCAAGGTAATTCAACAAGAATCCTTTCTAAGTAAAGGTGATGGAACATTTGGATCCCCATATGCAGATAAATAGTCATTTATCATTAGCTCACATTACACACAAAGATTAACTTGAAAGGGATCATAGATCTAAGATAAAAGCTTAAACAAACAATTTCTAGAAAAAAAAACAAGAGAAAACCTTTCTTAATTTGACTAGACAAATATTTCTCAGGAACCCCCCCAAAAAAGAC
This sequence comes from Ovis aries, assembly GCF_016772045.2. Lineage (NCBI taxonomy): Eukaryota > Metazoa > Chordata > Mammalia > Artiodactyla > Bovidae > Ovis > Ovis aries. The sequence goes on along the minus strand of NC_056057.1, from coordinate 29,248,768 downwards.
ACAATTAATAAAACAATACATGATAAATTGGAATTAATCAAAATAAATTTTCTGTTCTATGAAGACACTGAAGAAAATGAAAATACAAATCCCATATTGGGATAAAATATTTAAAAACATATCTGATGACAGACTTCTATCAGGATATATAAAAAATCATATAACTAAATAAGAAACTAAAAATCCATTAAAATGTTGGGAAAATATTTTATAGATACTTCCCCCCAAAAGGTACAAATACATGAAAAAGTGCTGAGCACCATGAGCTATTAGGAAATACAAACCATTTCCGAGATATTTCTGTATATCTATCCAAATGGCTTAGATTTTTTTTTAAAGCCAGACAAACCAAGTATTAGTAAGGATATGGAGCTCCCAGGATTCTTATAAATTGTTGATGAAAATTCAAAAATTGACAGCAACTATGCAAAACAACTCAATTTCGTATAAAATATACCTATCCTATGATCAAGCAATTCAACTTTTCAGTATACTCTTCCAAATTAGAACCTATCTTTACACAAAGACTTGCATTTAAATGTTTACAGGAGTATTACTGAAAATAATGACAAATGTTGATAAGTGAGTAAAATATATATACATACAATGAGATGTTACTCAATGATAGAAACAAACAAACGAGAAAAGACATGGCAGATATAAAATTGTAATTCTAGGTGAAAAAAAACTAGATACAGCAGACATTAATGACTGTGCTTACATAATATGTCTAGAAAAGGTAAAGCTATAGGGACAACATATTCAAAAGCAGAGACATTACTTTGCCAACTAAGGTCCATCTAGTCAAGGCTATGGTTTTTCCTGTGGTCATGTATGAATATGAGAGTTGGACTATGAAGAAAGCTGAGCGTCGAAGAATTGATGCTTTTGAACTGTGGTGTTGCAGAAGACTCTTGAGAGTTCCTTGGACTGCAAGGAGATCCAACCAGTCCATTCTAAAGGAGATCAACCTGGGGATTTCTTTGGAAGGAATGATGCTAAAGCTGAAGCTCCAGTACTTTGGCCACCTCATGTGTAGAGTTGACTCATTGGAGAAGACTTTGATGCTGGGAGGGATTGGGGGCAGGAGGAGACGGGGACACAGAGGGTGAGATGGCTGGATGGCATCACTGACTTGATGGACGCAGCTCTGAGTGAACTCTGGGAGTTGGTGATGGACAGGGAAGCCTGGCATGCTGCGATTCATGGGGTCGCACAGAGTCAGACACGACTGAGCGACTGAACTGAACTGAACTGAACTGATAGGGACAGAAATTAGATTAACTGTTTCCTGGAACTGGAGTCAGAACAGGGATTAATTGCAATCTCTCATGACAGAATGTTTTTGCAGTGATGGTGTGTGTGTGTGTGTGTGTGTGTGTGTGTGTGTGTGTGTGTGTGTGTGTGTGTGTGTGTATATATATATATGCACACATGCACATATCAGAATAGGAAAGACTAGCGATCAATTCAAGAAAATCAGAAATACCAAGGGAACATTTCACGCAAAGATAGGCACAATAAAAGATGGAAATGGTATGGACCTACCAGAAGCCGATGATATTAGCAAGAAGAGGGAAAAATACAAAGAGGAACTATTCAGAAAAGGTCTTAATGACCTGGATGACCACGATGGTGTGATCACTCACTTAGAGCCAGACATCCTGGAGTGTGAAGTCAAGTGGGCCTTAGGAAGTATTGCTACAAACAAAGCTAATAGAGGTGATGGAATTCCTGAGCTATTGCAAATCCTAAAAGATGATGCTGTGAAAGTGCTGAACTCAATATGCCAGCAAATTTGGAAAACAGCACTGGCCACATGACTGGAAAAGGTCAGTTTTCATTCAATCCCAAAGAAGGGCAATGCCAAAGAATGCTCAAAGTACTGCACAGTTGTGCTCATTTCATGTGCTAGCAAGATTTGGTTCAAAATCCTTCAAGCTAGGCTTCAACAGTACATGAACTAAGAAATTCCAGATGCACAAGTTGCGTTTAGAATCTGTAAAATGCCATCAGTGAGATAAATAAATAAATAAACAAATCTCAAAAAAAAAAAAAAGGCAGAGGAACAAGAGATCAAATTGCCAGCATGAGTTGAATCATAGAAAAAGGAAGAGAGTTTCAGAAAAAATGTCTACTTCTGCATCACTGACTATGCTAATGCCCTTAACTGTGCGGATCACAAAAAACTGTGGAAATTTTCTTAAGAGATGAGTACCAGACCACCTTACATGTCTCCTGAGAAACCTGTATGCAGGTCAAAAAGCAACAGTTAGAACCAGACACAGAACAACAGACTGGCTCAAAATTGGGAAAGGAGTACATCAAGGCTATATATTGTCACCTTGCTTATTTAACTTATATGTAGACTACATCATGTGATATGTGGGCTGGATGAAGCACAAGCTGGAATCAAGAATGCCACAAGAAATATCAACCTCGATATGCAGATGACACCACCCTATGGCAGAAAGTGAGGAGAAAATAAAGAGTCTCTTGATGAAAGTGAAAGAGGAAAGTGAAACAGTTGGCTTAAAACTCAACATTCAGAAATGAAGATCATGGCATTCAGTCCCATCACTTCATGGCAAATAGATGAGGAAACCATGGAAACAGTGACAGACTTTATTTTCTTGGGCTCTAAAACCAATGTGGAGAGTGACTGCAGCCATGAAATTAAAAGACACTTGCTCCTTGGAAGAAACGCTATGACAAACCTAGACAGCATATTAAAAAGCAAAGATACTACTTTTGCCAAAAAAGGTCCATATAGTCAAACCTATGGTTTTTCCACCAAAGGATATGAAAGTTGACCATAAATAAGGCTGAGTGGCTATAGTATTGATGCTTCAAAATGTGATGCTGGAAAAGACTCTTGAGAGTCTCTTGGACAGCAAGGGGATCAAATCAGTGAATCCTAAAGGAAATCAACCCTGAATATTCATTGAAAGAATTGGTGCTAAACCTGAAGGAATCTCCAATACTTTGGCCACCTGATGCAAAGAGCCAACTCATTGGAGAAGACCCTGCTGCTGGAAAAAATTGAGGGCAGGAGAAGGGAGCAACAGAGGATGAGATGGTTGGATGGCATCATTGACTCAATGGATATGAAATTGGTTGGGCCAACTGAGAGATAATGAAGGATAGGGAACCCTGGTGTGCTGCAGTCCATGTGCTCACAAAGATTCAGACATGACTGAATGACTAAACAATCTGTATTTATGTGTGTGTATATATATTATTTATGTGTGTATATATATGTATTTATGTGTGTGTGTATATATATATGTGTGTGTGTGTGTGTGTATATATATATATTTATATATCTTAGACTAGGAAATGGCAACCCACTCCAGTATTCTTGCCTGGAAAATTCTATGGAGCCTGGCTGGCTATGAGTCAGAGAGTCAGACACAATGAGTGACTGAGCATATATATATATATATATATATATATATATATATATATATATATATACACACACACACACACACACACACTTAAGTGTACATGCATGTATGTTTAAGACACACAGACAGGAGAGACAGAAACAGAGAGAGAGAGAGATTTATATTAAGAACTTGGTCCTCGAAATAGTGAGGCTGGCAAGTCTGAAACCTACAATGCAAGTTAGCAGACTGATGACCCAGGGAAGAACAGAAGCTGCAGCTCAAGTCTGAATGCAGTCTGCAGGTAGAATTCATTATTCCTCAGGAAGCCTGAGCTATTTTGCTTAAGGCCTTCAGCTGACTTGATGAGTCCCATATACAATATGGAGGAAAATGTGCTTTCACTGAAAGTTTACTGACTTACACGTTAATCACATTGAACAAAACACCTCCTCAGCAACATCAAGACTGGCATTTGACCAAATCTCTGGTACCCTCAGCTAGTCAAGTTGACACATAAAATTAGCCAACACAGTATACCATTTACATACTACCACATGTATACATATCTCTTTATTTTTCTCCCTCTCTCTCAAAGTTAACCTCATTAAAATTGTAAGTTCCTTGAGCCCACCCACTTTTTTATTTCCATAATCATCTCATCGAATTTCCCAAGCTGATGCCTTTATCTCTTTCTATGACTAACAAGTTACTTTCCGAGTCTGGGTCACTTTCATTTTACATTTTTTCTCCTCCCATTGTATGGCTAATAGTGAATAAAACTGAACTCTAATAAAAATACATTGTTCTCTAGCAAACTGTAAATAATCTTTTATCTCTTATTAGTAAAACTAATTCATTTTCTTTATCAGCTGTTATATATTCATAAACCAACCCCCCATATTAACCATTCCCTCATCCTTCTTTAAAATGTAGGATTTACTATCATCTCTTGCTCAAATCAGCAAATATATACCAATTAATGCTCAGAATTATATTGACACTTACATTCATGTTCTTATATTACCAGTCCTCAACTTCTAATTCTAGTCACGTATTTCATTATAATGAGAATATGAGTCTTCATAAAATCTGGATCATCAGCTGTTCTTCAAATAATGCTCTTATCCTATATTCACATATTTATTAGACACTTTCCAAATAAATGAATGAGTGAATGCATTCATTCCTGAATCCATTCTTCCTTCTCACCCTTTTAAAATCCGACCCAACCTTTAAGGACCAGTTCACACGTATTAGATTTTTATGTGTGACCTGATAAGATTGCTCTGATCTCAAGGAAAGCTCCATTTTTGTTGGCCTGTCTATATACTTTGTATCACTAGTTTGGTACATACCATCTTCTACTTTCTGTGAAAATTTTTATGCAGACTTCTACTAGAAGGTAACCTTCTCATTCTGTTCACAGAGAACTGCTAAAACAACTGTATTACGTCAAATCCCATTAGTATATTGTTTTACACAGTATTATTAAGAAACAACTGATAGAGGAATAGATGGGTAGAAAGATGGAAGGATAAATGAATGGGAAATTAATTATATCAGCAGATTTGTGACACTATTCCATGAATGGTCTGTAGCTGGACAATTCTTGTATTCTGCAAAATACTGTAAAACATTTTCAAAAATAAAGTGTTTTCTTTAGGCTCATGTTGTTATATTCCGTTCAGTTCAGTTCAGTCGCTCAGTCATGTCTGACTCTTTGCGACCCCATGAATCGCAGCATGCCAGGCCTCCCTGTCCATCACCAATATTGCATGAGAGCAAATCAGAATTTAAAATACACACAACCATAATGAAAGATAAACTTATTTTAAACAACCAATGAAAAGGAATAGAGTTTTTGGAAAAAAGAGAAAAAAATAATTGATTTAGTTGGTTTGTGTGGTCATTCATTCAGCTGTGTCCAACTCTGCAATCCCATGGACTATAGCCAATCAGGCTCCTCTGTTCATGGATTTTTTCCAGGCAAGAATACTGGAGTGGGTTGTCATTTCCTCCTCCAGGGGATTTTCCTGACCCAGGGATCAAATTCATATCTCTTGCACTGGCAGGTGGGTTCTTTACCACTAGCACCTTACCATACTTTAAATAATATTTCGAATCCTGAAAGATGATGCTGTGAAAGTGCTGCACTCAATATGCCAGCAAATTTGGAAAACTCAGCAGTGGCCACAGGACTGGAAAAGGTCAGTTTTCATTCCAATCCCAAAGAAAGGCAATTGCAAACAATGCTCAAACGACCACACAATTGCACTCATCTCACATGCTAGTAAAGTAATGCTCAAAATTCTCCAAGCCAGGCTTCAGCAATACGTGAACCGTGAATTCACTGATGTTCAAGCTGGTTTGAGAAAAGGCAGAGGAAGCAGACATCAAATTGCCAACAACTGCTGGATCATCAAAAAAGCAGGAGAGTTCCAGAAAAACATCTATTTCTGCTTTATTGACTATGCCAAAGCCTTTGACTGTGTGGATCACAATGAATTGTGGAAAATTCTTAAAGAGATGGGAATACAGACCACCTGACCTGCCTCTTGAGAAATCTGTATGCAGGTCAGGAAGCAACAGTTAGAACTGGACATGGAACAACAGACTGGTTCCGAATAGGAAAAGGAGTACGTCAAGGCTGTATACCGTCATCCTGCTTATTTAACTTCTATGCAGAGTACATCATGAGAAATGCTGGACTGGAAGAAACACAAGCTGGAATCAAGATTGCCGGGAGACATATCAATAACCTCAGATATGCAGATGACACCACCCTTATGGCAGAAAGTGAAGAGGAACTAAAAAGCCTCTTGATGACAGTGAAAGTGGAGAGTGAGAAAGTTGGCTTAAAGCTCAACATTCAGAAAACGAAGATCATGGCATCTGGTCCCATCACTTCATGGGAAATAGATGGGGAAACAGTGGAAAGAGTATCAGACTTTATTTTTTGGGGCTCCAAAATCACTGCAGATGGTGACTGCAGCCATGAAATTAAAAGATGCTTACTCCTTAGAAGAAAAGTTATGACCAGCCTAGACAGCATATTCAAAAGCAGAGATATTACTTTGCCAACAAAGGTCCATCTAGTCAAGGCTATGGTTTTCCCAGTGGTCATGTATGGATGTGAGAGTTGAAACTGTGAAGAAAGGTGAGCGCCGAAGAATTGATGCTTTTGAACTGTGGTGTTGGAGAAGACTCTTGAGAGTCCCTTGGACTGCAAGGAGATCCAACCAGTCCATTCTGAAGGAGATCAACCCTGGGATTTCTTTGGAGGGAATGATGCTAAAGCTGAAGCTCCAGTACTTTGGCCACCTCATGTGTAGAGTTGACTCATTGGAAAAGACTCTGATGCTGGGAGGGATTGAGGGCGGGAGGAGAAGAGGATGACAGTGGATGAGATGGCTGGATGGCATCACTGACTCTATGGACGTGAGTCTGAGTGAACTCCAGGAGTTGGTGATGGACAGGGAGACCTGGCGTGCTGCAACTCATGGGGTCACAAAGAGTCAGACACGACTGAGTGACTGAACTGACTGAAAAGGAAAATGGGAAAAACAATAGCCTTTTATAATGACACTACTGACTCAGCCCTCCAAATGAAAACAAATGCTACAATAATGACAAAAAAGTCTAGCATGACAAAAAAGTCTAGCATAGCAAAATTCTAAATTATAAAGAAAATTGACCTTTAAAACAAAACTGTTAAAGTAAGAGGAAAGTTAAAGAACCTTAACTAGTATCAAATACCTTTTGTAGACTATGACAAATATGTTTTCAAGAGATGATTCACCAACATATGACTGCTAGCAGAAATTAATAACTAGCACCTAATGTTCTGGAAAAAAATCCACAGGATTGCATTGAAGACAAGTAAAAGGGGTTTGCATTTATTATGTTAGCACATCTGGAAGACCCAGCAGTGGCCACAGGACTGGAAAAGGTCAATCCTCATTCCAATTCCCAAGAAGGGTAGTACCAATAAATATGCCAACTATCAGACAATTGCACTCATCTCTCATGCTAAAATGCTTAAAAGCTTGTATGCTAGGCTTCAGGATTATGTAAACCAAGAACTTCCAGTTGTCTAAACTGAGTTTAGAAAAGGAAAAGGAACCAGAGATCAAATTGCCAACATTCGTTGGATTATAGAGAAAGCAAAAGAATTTTAGAAAAACATCTATCTCTATTACATCAACTATGCTGAAGTCTTTGACTCTGTGGATCATGACAAACTGTGGAAAGCTCTTAAACAGATGGGACTACCAGGCCGTCTTACCTGTCACCTGAAAAACCCATACGTGGGTTAAGAAGCAACAGTTTTAGAACCCGTTCCAAATAGGAAAAGGAGTACGTCAAGGCTGTATACTGTCACCCTGCTTATTTAACTTATATGCAGAGTACATCATGAGAAACGCTGGACTGGAAGAGACACAAGCTGGGATCAAGATTGCCAGAAGAAATATCAATAACCTCAGATATGCAGATGACACCACCCTTATGGCAGAAAGTGAAGAGGAGCTAAAAAGCCTCTTGATGAAAGTGAAAGAGGAGAGTGAAAGAGTTGGCTTAAAGCTCAACATTCAGAAAACAAAGATCATGACATCTGGTCCCATCACTCCATGGGAAATAGATGGGGAAACAGTAGAAACAGTGTCAGACTTTATTTTCTGGGGCTCCAAAATCACTGCAGATGGTGACTGCAGCCATGAAATTAAAAGACGCTTACTCCTTGGAAGGAAAGTTATGACCAACCTAGATAGCATATTCAAAAGCAGAGACATTACTTTGCCGACTATGGTCCGTCTAGTCAAGGCTATGGTTTTTCCTGTGGTCATGTATGGATGTGAGAGTTGGACTGTGAAGAAGGCTGAGCACCGAAGAATTGATGCGTTTGAACTGTGGTGTTGGAGACTCTTGAGGGTCTCTTGGACTGCAAGGGGATCCAACCAGTCCATTCTGAAGGAGATCAACCCTGAGATTTCTTTGGAAGGAATGATGCTAAAGCTGAAACTCCAGTACTTTGGCCACCTCATGCGAAGAGTTGACTCATTGGAAAAGGCTCTGATGCTGGGAGAGATTGAGGGCAGGAGGAGAAGGGGATGACCCAGGATGAGATGGCTGGATGGCATCACGGACTTGATGGACGTGAGTCTGGGTGAACTCCAGGAGATGGTGATGGACAGGGAGGCCTGGTGTGCTGTGATTCGTGGGGTCGCAAAGAGTTGGACACGATTGAGCAACTGAACTGAACTGAATAGAACAACTGATTGGTTCAAGATGGAGAAAGGAGTATGATAGGAGTGTCTGCTGTCACCCTGATTTGTTTAACCTACACGATGAGCACATCATGAGAAATGCTGAGCTTGTGTTACTATCTGGAATAAGGATACACAGGAGAAACATCAATAACCTCAGATATGCGAATGATGCCACTCTAATGGCAGAAAGTGGAGAGGAACTAAAGATCCTCTTGATAAGGGTGAAGGAGTAGAGTGAAAGAGCCTACTTAAGACTAAACATTAAAAAACAAAAAAACTAAGATCATGGCATCCAGCCCCATTATTGCATGGCAAATAGAATGGGGAAAACGTGGAAGTAGTGACAGATTTCCTCTTCTTGGGCTCCAAAATCACTTCAGACAGTGACTGCAGCCATGAAATCAGAAGACAATTGCTTCCGGGCAGGAAAACAATTACAAACCTAGACAGTGTGTTTAAAAGCAGAGACATTACTGTGCCAACGAAGGTCTGTATAGCCAAGTCTATGATCTTCCCAGTGGTCACATACAGTTGTGAGAGCTGGACCATCAAGAAGGCAGAACACCAATGAATTGATGTCTGTGAACCACGGTGCTAGAGAAGACTCCAGAAAGTCTCTTTGACAACTAGAAGATCAAACCAGTCAATCTTAAGGGATCAACCCTGAATATTCACTGGAAGGACTGATGCTGAAGCTGAAGCTCCAGTATTTTGGTCATCTGATGTGAACAGACGACTCATCAGAAAAGTCCCTGATGCTGGGAAAGATTGAGGGCAGAAGGAGAAGAGGGCTTCAGAGGATGAGATGGCTGGATGGCATCACTGATGCAATGAACATGAACTTGGACAAACTCCAGGAGATGGTAAGGGACAGGGGGCCTGGCATGCTGCAGTCCATGTTGGACATGAGTGGATGACTGAACAACAATTAAAAGGGATTTACTATTTATAATTTCTTCCCCAACATCCCCCACCCTGACCACCACCCGAAAATAGTAGTGGAATGTAATTTTCTAAAAACTTATTTTTTTCTTTTAAGTTGAATTTTAAATGCATACAAAACTCTGTATCATATTTCTTGAGAATTGTGTGGGATTCTTCTAATAATATACTCCCAAGTGAGATACTAGCTATCACTTTTATTTTTTTATTTCCAATCAGGTAATAAATAAGTTGACAATGCTGAACAGAGTCTTTTTGTCTCTTTTTCTTTTTTTTTTTTCCAGGTCCTGAAACTATAGCCCAGGTACAGTTCTAGTTCCCACCTGCTCCTTCATTATTTGGGATCTCTGCTTTTCCGAGATAACTGGTCTTTTGTGCCAGGATGCAGAATTATTCCATACAGTAATTTGACTCTCCTCTTTCAGCCAGGGATGATTTCTTAAGGTTGTGATTCAGTCAGATGACATTTTAGTGAATCAGCCAAGTTACACATAACAGGGAGGATTAGAGTAATACATCTTCAATTATGATTTTTAAAGCTATCAAGTTATTTGCCTTTGAAAAATAATGTGTTACCAACCAAATAGAAGCTTTTAACTACAAACACAGTTTATAGAAATGAGTAATGAAGATTAAAAAATGGCCACATATATTTGAATTGTTGACTAGTGTTTGATTTTGATGTTTAAATCCCAAGCTATGGCTAATTGTAGAACTGAGTCAGGGAATATACAAACAAGATAATGTTAGGTGATCTCAGACTGCCAGAGATCTTCCAGTGTAAGAAAACAATGAAGGCTAAACAATGTTGATGGAGGGTGAGAAGGTATGTCAAAGAGACATAAGAATCAACTCAATGAACTCCCAATTGCCAAAGCTGATACAACTTAAGCAACAAAATAACATTGCATTGGTGATAAATATCTGTGAGTGTATAGTAATAACAATAAGTAATTGAATAAATAAATAAATGAGAGAGAATAGACAACCATCTTGCAGAGAAAAATGCCAAATTCTTTATGTAGATACTCCCACTCAAAGAAATGTTGGTTGTATGTAGCCTTCCTTCCAAAGAGTACAGTGTGAGAAGGTGGAAAGAGAAGTAACTTCACAATGAGAAAATGTGACGCACACTACTCAATCTAGTTAGTATATGTTAGGTTTATCTATGTAGGTTTCCTTCCCAAAATCTGTAATGCCTGTATAATCATAAAAGAGACATCAGATAAACAAATCCAGGGATAGTCTAGAAAATATCATTCTACTGCTCCTCAAAATCATTACAGCCATAAAAAGCAAGGAAAGTCTGAGAAGCAGTTAGAGCCAAGAGGAGTCTAAGGAGACAAGAAAACTAAACATAATGTGGTATTCTGGATGGTATCCTGAACCAGAAAAAGTACACTGGCAAAAATCTAAGAAAACCTGAATGAAGAAAGGACTTCAATTAGTAATAATGCAACAATATTGTTTCTTTAGTTGAGACAAATGTATCTCACTAATGTAAGACATTAACAATAGGGGAAACTGGGTATATATAAACTACTATCTTTGCAACTTTTCTATAAACCTAACAGTATATTTTTTTTTAAAGTTTATTTAAAAAGAGCTAGATGTCATATCTAATTTTGAATATATCCTGAGTGGATGGTTATATCCTGTAGCATAGTCATCAAATATAACACATTTTGAAAGGGGATTCCACATACTTTTCAGATGCATCAGCTTTAACCACATGGTGAATAAGCATAGCAATGGCTCAGATACCTCCAAAAGGTTGCTAACACCACAAAACATTTCCTCAAGAAATAGGCAGCTTGATGGTTCATAGGTCAGTAGCAACTTCAGATTTTAGGATAACACAGGTGGCTATTAGTTTAGTAATAAAAGTAAACCTCCTAGAAATCTTAACCTTAAACAATCTTTTGATCATCTTTAGACCAGCACCATTGCCTCCTCAGTAAATGGCCCACTTAGTTATTTGCCCACTCCCTTGTCTTTCACAGGCTTGAATACAAATCCAGTCACCAATTCTATTAGCATGTCAGGATCGGCATCAGCGTTTCAACATTTATTTGTACGATCAAAGGCTCAAATTGGAAGAACTGCAGGTTCCATATGAAACTAATATCCCCTTCAAGGAGCTGCAGGAAAGATCTGATCCAATTATAACAGAAGTCAAATTCCCAGGCTTTTCACAGTAGCTAGACTGTCCTTCAAGTCAGAAGCCAAATACAACCCTCTTGCCTTGGCAACACCATCACTTGGACTGTCTGTCTTTCACTTTCAGACAGCATGGACTATTGAACTGCCTGAAGATCTGGGGACTAAATTCATGAAACAGTTTTAGTAGCACTTATGGGTATTGGGACTGCAAAAAAGATTCTGTACTTAAAAACTGAAAATCAGCGTACTTTAACCCTGAACAACTCATATTCCAGCTGCTTTCTGTAATATAGAGTAAGTCATGCAAACAAAACGACAGTCTACATATTCACCATTATTATTCTGAATGCAATAGGGCAATGAAAAATGATTACTCACCACAGACCAACTGATCATTTGCAATGATTCTCAATGGAGGGAGTAACAAGAAAATGCCTTTCTGAGAAACAAATTGTGTGTTACTGAAAAAAAAATTCATATTTGACAGATCTATTGTTTCCAAAGAATAAGAATTTAAAATTCCACAAAATAAGAATTTCAAATTATGTCAAAATAGGGTGAGCAATAACTACGTATTAAAATAATTGAGAAAGAGTTTTGAAAGATTCAGATATTGAGTTTAGACAGAGAAACAATGATTTCCAGTTTCAGTTTCTCCACTGACTGCAGGAAACTTTACTTTGTAGAAATACAGCCTGTTCCCTTTGGGTTCTCCTCTGTGATCAAAGACAATTGAGACTTCTCTGACTTAGGGTATAAATTATATGCCTCACTTTGCTTACTTTTAGAGTACATGTACTATATTACACCTATGAGATGTTTTCTTAACTTAATTTGAGAGAAACAGGAGGAAATAACTAGAGCATTGAGTTTTCGTTCGTAGTAGGAGAACTCAAGAGTCACCTGGATCCCAGGAGTTCTGGAAAGTGATTGACTCAGATATGTAGGGCATCATTCTGTCCTTTGAAAACTAATTATTTTTCATAATTAGAAGCCATAGAGATGAAGTAAAGGAATCCAGCACCCTGACTGATATAGGAGGAATCTTGGTGTGCATGTTATTTTTGTACCAAATCCTTACTGGTCAAATCACACTGGTCAGAAAAAGTGGGATTTTTGAAGTTATAATGTCCCAGCAAGTACACTTAGGTTAATATATTCCACCATGTTTAATTTTGACCAAGACATATTTTTCTTATTCCCTTTCTCCACTCATCTTCTATTTTCTACCAATAACTTTAGGGAAAAATGAATCTAGTTTCCCTGCAGACTCTCTACAGCAGCCCTCTTCCCTAGCCTAAATTAAAGAAAGGAAGGAGAGATGGAGAAAATATAGTCTAGGAGAGATGGAGCTTCCTTTGACAAATGTGCTCTAACTCTAGGCTTCCAGTGCAGCAGAAAAATGCTGTGTCATGAATCAAAAGCCTTGAAGACTTATTCCAGGATGCCACCAGCATTTTGGAACTTATAATTTTTAGGAATGCCTTCAGTTGGAAAACTCTATTATTATTCAGTCTCTTTTTATTTTACTACTTTTTTAATTCTTCATTCTCTCTTGAGGATCTGAAATATGGTTACTTTAAGAGAACATCTCTGATTTACATTAGTTCCAGGCCACTAAGTTAATTTACTGATATTATTCTTCAGATTTAGAAATAATTACAGAAAAGGCTTTTTCCCCATGGATACAGTATTCACTCAGTTTCACATCAATTCAGAAAGCATCCTTTGTCTACTATATATAAGCCACTACTATATATAAGCCACTATAGAATATAAAAATTAATAAAATCCAGTCTCAATCCTTAAGTAGTTCTGACTTTGATGATGGAGTCATGGAAAAGGAAAAAAAAAAGTAAAGAAAACCATTGTGATAGGCGGTGGGGCATTAGAAAAGTTAAATGTCCTGCTCTCAAGAGGTCAAAAGGACAATTTCAAGATACCAGTGTGATATCACTGAATATGGCACTGGGAAGAGATGTACATAAATGGCTCCAGCACACCCGTAAATCAGAGAAGAGATGTACATAATACTACATGTCCACAGTGTAAGCAGTCAGAAGACAGATACCTGATTCTTTGTGGTAGGTCAGGGAAAGACTGCAGAACGGGAGTCCTGGAGTTGAGACTTAAAGGACAAGTAGGTATCAGTCAGTAGGGCAAACTAGAGAAAAGTGTTTTAGGCAGAGGGAACAGTATGTGCAAAGTAAGGAAGAGTGACTTCCAGAAAAGAGGAAGGGTTTTCTTAAGAGGCTAAATATAGCAGGCTTTGAGAGTCCAGAGGAAAAACTGAGGATGTTATGTAGAGAGTCATATAACTATAAAATTCAGCCATTTGAGACTCTAACAAATAGCTTGTGGACTGTAAAAAACTAGACAACTGACTCAATTTGGCCCATGGGCCCTAGTTTGCTGAAACTAGAAAAAAGGTAGAGACTGCAAGCAAATTATTCTAAGGTCTCTTTTCTACAAGAGTGGATGTGTTTTTCCCATTCTCTTAAAATATAAGAGAGACAAAAGTCCACCTAACAGATATCTGGAAATAGCATTTTGTTTAGCTTGATCCCACACTACTTGATCCAGCAGAACTAAGGAGTATTGGTGAGAAACATCAGGGGCATACACTTCTCAGTCATTTTATAACCAAAATATACATCACTGTATATGGGGTACTGTGATACTCTTACTTAGGAAGGAAAATGGAGATCAGGAATTATTTAAATGGTGGTATACTGATGTGCTTAAACCTTATGTAAAGTGAGGAACACAGGAAAACTCAGGTTCTTTAATATGGTTAGTTTAGTTTCAAAACAGTTAGCGCTTGGTACAATGTAAAGCAAAGACATCCATTGGCATTAATCTTTCCTGAATAAAGTCTTATAGGATAAATATTTACTTGTTTTAGCATTTAAAAAAATATAAAAGGTACACTCTCAAAATACCCAACTGCCTCCCCTTATAAGTAAAGAGAGGCATATGATGCCAGAAAGTAAAGTATTCAGAATTAGATGGACACATGTCAAAAGGGACAGGAGTTAAGCCAAAAAAGTTCCTAATGGTCAAAAATAGAACAATTTGAATAAAAAAAATATTATTGGATTATAACCACAGCATAAAACAAAAATCCATAAATTTATAATAATTGGACAAATACACGAATGAAAGAGAAGAGACAGTTCTTCATTACAGAAGAATAGTTAAAATAAATGTAGAGGAGATGAGGCAGAGTAATCACTAATGGAACACCACTGTAAGCAAAATCTACCAATGGATGCTAAAATTAGTGGGTAAAATTCTCAAAGTATCTCCTCCAAGATCTCCTACAAAGACAAAACCTGCAGACACCTACTTAATCAAGTGATCATGGTTGTATCATCAGTAGTAAAACATGTCAACATCTTAGAAGATTACATCACTTCTTTGCTATACTTGTGCACAACCTCAATCTAATCATGAGAAAAAATATCAAACAGAAGCAATCTGAGGGACATTCTATCTGATGAGTATTCTTCACATATACCAGGTCATAAGAGACAAGGAAAGACTGATGAACTAACAGACTCAGGAAACATGACAACTACATGCCATGTGCTATTTTTGGACTGGATTCCAGAAAAGAAGGATATTAGCTTTTTTTTTTTTTTTCCCCAATTGGTCTATAATGCCTATAGTTGAATTTATGTACATTATTAGTATTGATTTCTAGGTAAGATATTACCACTAGGGGAATCTGGGTGAAAGGTATACTAACCTCTCTATATTATCTTTGAAACTTTTCTGAAGTCTAAAATAATTTCAAAATAAAAAAGTTAAAAAAGAGACAGAGAGATGGTGAATTAACATTTTTCATTCCTGATATACTTCCTGCTGACTTCTATTTTGGTTTTTCCCATTGATTTTCAGAAAGATCACAGCTTAATTATACAGGAGGATACATTGGAATTGAAATTGGTGATCATTAAAAACCCATTATTTAACCTTTTTTAAGGCAGAGATTAGAGCATCTCATGTGCATAGTGTATTTCTAGGTCAGAGCTAATTTTATAAGATCCCAGGAATTCTCCAATAGAGAGAAATGATTATCCTCATTTAACATTCACTGATATTGAGCCATTAAAATGGAAGCTCCTTGAGGAAAGAGATTTTTGTTTTCTTTGTATGCTGCCGTATCTTTGACCTCTAATATATTTCATGGCATAGTTATAAAATCAATAAATATTTTGAAATAAACAAATGAAACTTAAAGAGATTAAGCAACTTCTTCACATAGCTGGAGAATGGAAAACCATATTTTTACCCCAGAAATGTCTGATTCTGAGAATAAACTCTTATCCACTCTACTAGACAACATAGGTCTTAAGATCTTAGAAGTCAGATTGGTTGCAATCCAGTTCTGTGTTCACTATTCACTTCAATCAATCCATAAAAAATATAAGAATCAGGAAATCCAAGGAGTCTGTTAGTCTGACCGCAGCATCACTTGTTTTTTACTCATTTGCTCAAGCAATTAAAAAGTGGAAATATCTAGAAAGAACCCAGCAATTTCTCCACAAACCAGCACTGTGTAGCAGGGTGCTACAAGAATACATTCTAAGAAATGGCAAACAGTGCAGTATCCAAAGCAGCATGGCTTCTACTTTAAACAGTAGTAGGACATTGCTGATGGTTTTGGCTAAATTTGATTCACCTTCCCTGGAGCAGTTCTAGGGAATTTTCTCCAAGTATTTGGCTGAGTTTATTTGAATTTGTCTCAAAGGTTGAACTTGAATAATATTTTCATTTCTTCACCACAGAACGTGACAATTAATTTAAATCACATCTCATATTTTAGCATTGAAGCACCTTTGGGACTAGACTTTTTATTTCTGTGTTACTTTGGCAAAACTTCTGCTGCAAATTGAGGGCTTGGGTAATGCAGTGGAAAGAGCCCCAGACTAAAACTCAGAATAAAGAGTTCTATGGCTTGTTCCATTGCTAACTAGCTATGGTACCTCCAGCAAGTGATTCAGACATATCTGAAACTCAGTTTCTGTACCTCTAGAATGGGAACAAGAATTTCTTGGGTTTTTGACACAAGATTGTTTTTTAAAAAATGATATATATTTGGATATGTAAACCACTATGCCCGTTTTTTAAGTGAGAATTCAGAAAAATAGCATATTTGTAAAAGGAAGTAAACGCAAATTCTTTTCTAAAGTATCTTCTCTAGTTTTAACTTGTGAATGATTTGCTTGCTATAGTTTTTCTTTTTTTCCCATTGAACTACTAAAAGTTTTTCTTTCTGTACTAGATTTTTATCATCAGTATCTATAATTTTTGGAAAATTTATATAATCCCTTAGCCCATGAATTGTTCCTAAATTATTACTACTTAGGAACAGCAGGACAATGTCTCTAATTAGAACCTTTTTTTATTAAAGGATGTAGTCTTTTAAGATTGCATAAAAGGTTATATCTTTTTTAAAAAGGCATCTGATTAAAGATTAATCTCTAGATAATGATTAGGCTATTTTAAGCATCTTCCAAATAAACTGAAGAGTTAACAATGCAAACTGATTACCAGTATGCATTAACTACTACCAAAGAGAGAGAGACGAAAAATAAAAACAAAAGCAAAATTCTTATTATTCAAACTAGTCATTCATCTGAGTTGATTAGTTAATTCAACTTTTTAAACATATTCCGTTGGTGAGTATCATGAAGATAAGTGTAAATCAGATGTCTCAGGTTCAAATTCCACCACAGCTTTTGCAGTATGAACAATAAAGCAAATGTAAATAAAGTAAACTGGGTCAAGGAGACTGGGAATCCTTGCTGCTTCTGAGGAATGCACTCAAACTGAGCCTTTGATCCTTCAAAACAAGTTGAGCACAGCCTGTCAGTGAAGTCTTAAATCAGTTAACAACTAATTTGGAACTTTACAATACTGTATGTGCCAAAGAAAGGGGCCATGGTGTTACTGCTTTGGGACCTGTGTTTTTTATTTTTATTTTTTAGTTACTACTCATCCATTGCCTCAGATTATGAATCCATTATATAGAGAGAGTCATCTTAGACTTTACAGCTATTTACAGTTATTAGAAAGTCATTTCAGGAACCTTAAAAAGCTATAATATTGGAATCCAACATCACTAGTATGAGAAAAGGATTCTCTGCTTCACAAAAAGACTCACCTTTGGAAAATAAATACACAGAGGGCTGTTCTGCCACATTTAAAATAAACTAAACCTATGAAATGCAACAATAACATATAAACGTTTCAGTTTGCACACCCTGAATACCTCTATTTCACCATACTTACAGACTCTTAAATTTTAATTATACAACACCGAAACAACAGATTAAAGATAGGTGAATAAACCTCACACTGGTAAATCGATACGACGTTCCTCTACCTATTACCAAAGTTCCTCAACTCTCATTTACTCAAATAATTAGCTTTGACTGAAAATAAAAACCGAACAGCTGTGTCTTTTGACTTAGGAGTGTCTGGGGCACCTTGGCAGTATCTGTCCATCCACTAGATAGAAATTTAATGGCATTTTCCAAGTCAAGTGACTGCCACTTCCCAATTCTCATTTCCCAACTCGTTACTGCAAAAGTTACTAAGACTTCCAGTGCTGGAGGTATGGTGCCTCTTCCAAACTTTTCCTTTTTAATCTTTACCCATCCCTACCTTCCCACCATTCCAAGGACTCCACTATTACAATTTTTCTCTCACCAGCTTCCCGTCCACTAACCAACCTCCCCTACCTCCCTCCCCCCGCTCCCATCAAATACTTTCGTTATCCAAGCTTTCTGAGAAATGGAAAGTGAAAAGTAGTTCCTCCTTTCAAAACCAGTTGGAAATTCATGCCTTAATATTTGTCTGGAGCTTTGCTTTTATTTTCCAAATGATCTGGGTTTGGCAAAACCCTTTCAGTTAAGTAATAGACAGCAGCACAGCATTCCAAAAGACAGATGGAAAACTCAGGCAATCTAGGCTTTCCTGAAGACTAAACACTGGACCCTTACTGTCCAGCCTCCAAAACCCTCCCCCAGATGGAGAACTGCATCACTTTTTAAATAACTGGTAGCGCAGAATACACATTGCTGTCACTTAAGTTGGTATTTCATTTTATCCTCTCTCCCTTTACATATGGGCCTCTCTTGTGGCTCAGATGGTAAAGAATGTGCCTGTAATGCAAGAGACCAGGATGCTATTCCTGGGAAGATCCTCTGAAGAAGGGAATGGCTACCCATTCTGGTATTTTTGCCTGGAGAATTCATGGACAGAGGAGCCTGGCAGGCTATAGTCCATGGGATCATAAGGAGTCAGAGAGTCGGACAGGACTGAGAGACTAACACTTTCTCACCCTTTATATATAGATGACGAGCAGGAATCTACAGTCATATCTCGGCTCTTAGAGTAGGACTCGAACTCAGAGTAAAAACCTCAAACATCTTTTTTAACCTTGTGGGTAGATGTCATTATTATCCTCATTTTACAGAGAAAACAATTGAGCCACAGCGTGGCTAACTAACTTGAAGACGATCCCATGATTTAAATTTTGCATCTGCTTTCAGAGTCCCTGCCCTTAATTAACCCCTGTACTAAATGCCTTTCCACTGCTCATTTTTTTTTTCAAACAAAGTTCCCAGTTCTGAGAATGTGTTTCCACTTTGAATCTGAAACAAGCCATGAGTATTGGTCTGAGACTGGATTCCTTGATTGCTTTGCAGTATATACATATTTCTCCAGTTCCTGTTCTTAACATGGAGAGTCAGATTTTTATTTTCAGTACAGTGACCATCTAAGTCGTTAATTCTTTCACAGGCAAGTACTTAAGAGGTAAGCTCTTATTAAAAGATCCTTTGTTTTTAAATAATATTGGAAGTGAAAATTCAGACAGAAGTTACCAGAACTCTTCATGAATAAAAGCAAAAAAGTAGACTCCAAGGGAAAAGAGGAGCCTCGGTTAACAAACCCCCCAGGTCACTTTATTGTGCTCTTTAAATTTACTGTATCAACCTCAGTCATTCTCTCCAGCCTGAGGCCAGGGCAGCTCCTGGGGTTGCTGGGGCCTGTCTCATTATTCCTGGGGGCTCTCTGTCTCTGCTGCGGTGGGGCTCTTGATCTAACAGGCATCATGCACCCTCAGTGCGGGTGGGTCTCATGGCCCTGAATTATCAGAGGAAGTCTTCTAGGGTGCTTCCTATCCCGTGGAAGCCTGGTTTCCTGCTCTATTTCCAGTAACATTCAGGATATGGAACCTGATCAACATTCAAGCCTATTAGGGCTTCCCAACCAGTCACCACAACTAATGATAACATTAAATTTTAGGAGGAGGCTGCATCTCTTGCTCTTCTTGATTGAGACTTCATCACCTCACACCTTTCTCATATTGCTCAACAAAAAGCAGGTCCCTGCAAAACATTCAAAGATGTACCTCTGAAATCTTAAAAAAAGGCCTGAACATGTCTCTGTCCCTTGCAGGCCACTTCTTTCATCCTTGGAGTGACCAGGAAATTCACAATTCAGGAAAAAAAATAAAGCAAAAAAGAAGAATTTCTGGAAAGTAAGGTCCATCTTGATGTGGAAAACATAAATTATGTACTATCGAAAACAACTATTAAAAGTTTCGTGAATAAAGAAGAGAAGGTACAAGTATCTACAGACGCTGATGATCTTACAGCATTCACAGCAGACTGCTCATGAAACTAACCAAAGATGGACACCTTGCCTGTCCTCACCGAGAGGCTCTTTCCCACGTCCTTAGCCATAAAGAAGGGTATGCTGTGGTCTCAGATACATATGTTCTACGTTTCACTACGTGGCTTTCCAGTGAATAGCTCCAACAAGTCCAGTTTATAACACTGTCCTGAATAGTACAGAGCATTACCCACCATCTCTAGCCCACACAACTCCCTCTGCAGAAAACCAGGAAGAAATGACTGCATTGAGCTGCTCTCTTCTAGTAGGGGGTGCAACTTCCCTGAGATTCCTACCCTATCAGTGCCAAACTAAAGGTACTCAGGCAAATAGCCTTGCAAGCATTTGCCCTTGGCCTCCTCTGAATTGACATGGCTCCTGGGCCAAGATGAGATCAAAGATACAGGTTCAGGCATGGAATCTGTGGTGGCCTCTCCCACCTCCAAATGTGCTCGTTTATTCTTCTCTTTGCAAACATTGAACTATCTTCTTTCAAAGCCCATTCCTATTCGTTTTCAGGAGCTGCTCTGCTCACCCCCACCTTTCTGCCTATGCCAGCGAAACACATCAAGGACCCCTGATAACCTGACTGGGTTCTCAGGACCCTGAGCTCTTCGTATTTACCTTCATAGCTGTGACCTTTGTCTCTCTCACCAGAATCTTACTTCCAGCAGCAATAGTCAACGTCCAAAGACTCTTTTCCAGATATATAATCTATGTACAACTGAGAGACAACAGAATGACAGTTTCATACTCTTACAATCCCTTCTCATCTCTCCTTTCCTCAGTGGCATATCATTATATTCTGGGCCTGCTGTAATGGAAAAAAAAATCTACTATACCAGGTAGATGGCCCTCACCTTTTTCTGCTTTGTGCCTGGGGTCATTACTGGGACCTATAAATGGAGGCAGAGAGGGTGTGGTAGACATAAGATGCAAGCTTCTAGTGTAAATAATTATACAGTATTTTGAAAAAGAAAGATTTCTGTCACATTTGTTTAGTTACAAATTCTAATTATATAATAAAACCTTGTCTAATAAATTCCTTTTAGGAATATTTGGCTTTTACATATTACTATTATGAAAATGACTCTTCTAACACATTTAAGAGATTATAGTCACTTCTTCCTCTTAAGTCACATAAATATTCTCTGTAAGTGTCTTTACCTGATGAGTTAGTTGGTTTAGAAATTCTTTCCTTATAAAACACCCTTGTTGAAAGTATCAAAAACTTTCAGTCTATAGGATTCAACTGTACTCCTAAATCTTATTTCATCTCTGAGTACTGTGTCTTATAAAACTAAACAGTTTGATGACCTCCTTGATATCAGCCTGTGACATTTTCAGAAACAATAAGTCTTATTCCATTTTTACTACTTTAAGGAGATACAATCCAACTGTTCTTTGTGTCCTGCTTATGATGCACAGAGAAATCTTAAAAAGTTCTATCAAGAGAACGTTTACTATTTCCAATTCAAATGGAAATAGCTTTCACTTTTGATCTTGTAGAAAAACCTAGGCAAGTGATGAAGTACAATACTTTCTTTGTGTTGGACGAGGCTGCCTGACTGTTACAGAATATGTTTGAGCGTTTGAGCTAAGAGGCCAGAAGAGGCTTTCCAGCCACATGTTTAAAAGAATAGGCAGCAAAAAATGACTTAAGTCAATTATAACCCTTCTTTCAGAACCATCTTGTGGGACGAATACTACTATTATCCAGATACTTCTATCTAACAGTCAGCCAACTCTCCTCTTAACTGGCTGTGTTTTTGAAATCTACTTACTCTTGAGACTGACCATAAAATCAACACACTGACAAAGCAACAGTTTTAAATTCCAAACATGCACAAAACCCAGAACCATAATTACCTCCACGCTAAGCCCAGTGGGAAAGGGAAGCATGTGGCCTACTATGTTTTATTCAGTACAGGGGACCTTGTCAGTACTTCACAGATGCCAAATAAATCCTCAAAATAATAATCCTCAGATTGGAAGGCCTGTGTCCACCTGGGCAGAAATCAAGACAAGGAGAAATCTGTTCCTGAATGGAGTGCGCATCCTAGATCTGTTGTCCACTTTGTGATAAGTGTTCCCATTTCCGCCAGGGGCCACTCAGAGAGGAATATAAAACCACTACCCTGTGTGAGCATGGTGCTCCAAAGAGTTGCTGGGTCATGCAAGTTACAGGCATGGGGAGCTGACTCTGAGTACAAACTGAGATAGAGCTGACGTAGCCGCAACTGGTTAGGTGATTGAAACCTTGCAGATTCATAGTCCAAAACTAAGGAGGCTAATGAACAAACACCAGTCCCTAATTGCCCACAACAATCTCAGAAAGAAGAAATGCTTGAAACTCTAGGTAAAATAGAGAAATTGATTTTTAAATATGTCATCATACTAGAGCCATTATTTTGAAAGTTCTGAAAACAAGTTATGAGTTGTTGAGAGTAAAAATACTGCTGACTTTATACAGCAGTAATCTGGTTCTCTTTATATGGGTGGACGTCAAGAATCATAACAAGCCAGTGAGTTTATACTGAATAATAACAGTTAAGTAACTATTCATACAAATGTATGTTATAATTTTTAAAAGTATTTCAACAAATAAATATCAATTTCCTACCACGCACTAAGCTAAAGGCATTGTGTATACTGTAGTGAACAAAAAGAAAAATGTGGACTTTATCTTCATGAGCTTCAAGTGTATGAGGAAGACACACATTATCAAACAAGATGGTAGGTTTTTATTCAGTAGGATTAATTTAACAAATAACTCCTTCAGGTCCTATAAAGACAACGTGTTGAAAAGTTGTATTCTGGGCCCAATGTGCTTTCCTTGGCGTACCTTAAAGAAAAGGGGAACAAGCGTCTCTGGTACCCGGTTGCCTCCGCCATGAGAAAGCCCTGTTTAAGCACTTGGTGACTTGGGTCATGGAAGCAGTGGCCAAGTTTCCTTATCAACCTCTTAAATGAAAAGACAGCACCTAGTGGAACTCTGCTGATAGAAATTCGCAAGGTGAGAAACACATGGCAAGTCCTCTGTGGTTCTGGTGGCCCAACTACACGTATGTGGCCCCCAGGGCAGGCTTTGATTGCAAAATAAGAGGCTGAATCTTGGTTTTAGGAACTCTACCTGTACCACAGGATCAAAGGCTCAGAAAGCAGCTCTCAACTGTTTCCTAGCAGCCTGCCCAGATAATATGTTAAGGAGCTGAGCATTGAGCTTCCAATTAGGAAACTACTGCCAGAAGTACGGTTTCAAACGGAGTAACTGTGATAGGTGCAGTTATTAGTGATCTCAGTTGAGAGACTGAAAGTTTGACTACCTCTGAGTTACAGGCTACTAAAAAATGATGATATTCAAATTTTCTTGATCATGCTGCACGTAAAAAGGAAAAGATGTATTCTTTATCACTACAGTGCAATGGACACAACTTTTTTTTTTACAAGCTATCCATTTTAAAATGATGGAACAATGAAAAACAATTAAAAAGTAGTGGCTCTTATTTTAAACTGAATACTGAAATTTCAATCTATTATCTTTATAACTACAATTGCCATAAATAAATGCAGCCTTTTGGTATGTCAATGTATATTCATGTTTGTATGTGTGTGCCAAGATGTATGCATATGTGTGTGCATCAGTAGATTGAAAGTTATTATATAGTGAGAAAAATTCTAGGGTAACTGCTCCCAACATTAGACAACTGGAATAAGAATGTGCTACATAATAAAAAGTGTTGCCATTTTCTACAATCACTCACAGAGGCTTTTGATTCACTGCAGTTTCTGTATTACTGAGAAAAATGGCAGTTAATTACCTCTAACACCTATGCAGGAACAGCTGGGGGAAAGAAAAGAACCATGAAATTAGCACTCTGTGACTGAGTTAAATATACCATTTAGCTCAACAGAATCAACTATCATAAGTCAAACTTGGGTTATAAAGAATTAATTTCTTTTTTATGCCAAAACGCCTTTGTTTTGATCCATAAATCCCTTAATGCACCCTGACTTTTATTGATTCTGTTCCTAAAAAGGGTCCACTGCCAAAAGCTGAACTGCAAGTAGGTCTTTCCAACAGAGTTTTATGAATAAACCAGAACACACAATAACCACTTATTTCTATGATTATAGAAATGGTTTTACATTGTATTCTAGTAACATGATGGAAGAGTGTGCTTATTTTTTAACCCCCTCTCATGGGGGAACATTCAGTTTTTGAGAAGTTAAAAAAATATTTCAAAATAGTAGTGTACAGAAAAAATCTTAAATCTTTAAATCTTCAGTTTAAAATAATTGTATTGTGTGTTAAATCTTAAACAACTGTGAAGTACCAAAACAGGACGCAGGTTATGAATTACTTAATACAGCTTCCTACATTTATAGGAAATGCTGCTATAGAATCAGCAACTTTATTGTCAAGCTATGTAGTCATGTGTTTCTCCATTTGCTCATTTCACAGATATTTATGGATCATATACCATGTGCATGACAACATGATAGGTGCTGGGGATGCAGAGCCATGATAAAGACTGACATGAATGATGTGCCTGCATAAATTTTAAGTTTCCTTCCAGAGACTGTTTCCAGTCACTGTCATCATCTGAGCTGGTTAAAATTGGAGAATAAGGCATGCACGTGTATGTATACTAAGTCACTTCAGTTGTGTCCGACTCTGTGTGACCCTATGGACCGTAGCCCGCCAGGCTCCTCTGTCCATGGGATTCTCCAGGCAAGAATACTGGAATGGGTTGTCATGCCCTGATCCAGGGGTTATTCTCAACCCCGGGATCGAACCCCTTTCTCTCATGTCTCCTGCATTGGCAGGCAGGTTCTTTACCACTAGCGCCATCTGGAAGCCAGGCACATCCATCCCTAAATGCAGGAAGGCACAGCAAACATCTAGAATTATTTCTGTTATCTTCTATGTGTAACAAAATGACAGATTGTGCTCCTCTGGTAGCTCAGATGGTTAAAAAAAAAAAAAAAAACCAATCTGCCTGTAGTGCAGGAGACCAGTATTCAATTCGTGGGTTGGGAAGATCCCCTGGAAAAGGAAATGGCAATCCACTCCAGTATTCTTGCCTGGAAAATCCTATGGACAGAGGAGCCTGGCAGGCTATAGTTCACAGGGTCAGAAGAGCAGGACACAACTTAGTGACAAAACTACCATAAGAAGCTTAAACTGAGTACATTTTATTAAAGAATCACTGAAATAACATACTATTTGAAAGCATTCTAATCAAGCCATTCCTGTGTGTGTGTATGGAAAACTTTAGTAAACCTACCAAGTTCTGCAACCATCATCCCATTTCTGGTTAGAACAGTCCCATTGCCCCGTTCAGATGCCTGTGCAATTTACAGTTAACTCCTGTCCCTACTCACAGCCCCAGGCAACTACTGACCCACTTTCTGTCTTTCTGACTTTTCTAGACATTTCGTATAAATGGAATAGTACAATATGTGGTCTTTTTGTGTCTGGTCAACCCAGTCTTTTAAAACATAGCTATTTTAAGTACTTACTAAATTAGATTATTTAACAATTCACTTATGTGGCTTATAACTTTGGGAACTCTCATTAGGCATAATTGGAAGGCTTAAGACTTCAAGTTTACACGTTAAGTAACAAAATGGTCTAAGAAGATCTTTTGTTTGGATGACCAATTCACAGAAACTAGAGATAAACACAGTTGTTGCTCTGTATATTTATTTATAAAGTGACTTAGTGTCTCAGCAATTTGCTTAGTGACGACCAGGGAATTATATATTTTACAACCAAATCCATTGTTGAATGTAGTCCCAGAATCTCATTAGATGACATGTTTGAGTATAATTTGAGAAGGAAAATCTGAAAATTTTGATTTATCTTTCATGAAATTTAGTACATATTTTACATATCATTAACATGTTCATGGATATATTTCATTCCAATTCAATATAGCTTTATTGAGCACCTATCACATGTTAAGCAGAATATTTTGGGCTAGAGATACAGATGAATAAGATGGTCAGAGAAAAAATAAAAGTGAATAGGTAAAAAGATGTAATTGCATATGGTTTTTAATTAGCTCCTTTATTTTGAGTACACACTAATGAAAGCAAGTAGAAGCAAAGACTTTTCTCCCTAGGATTTTTCTTGCACAAAAGCAATCGAAGCAGGAGGATTTTTATTGGTAAAGTGCTGATATTAGGGATATTTTTAATCCTCCAGTCTAAATAGAGAAGTTAGTAACCACAAATCCAAGGTGAAAGTGGCCTGATTAATAAAGGTATAGGTTTTAAAGAGATCCAGCAAAATGTAGGAAAGACAGCCTGAAGAGTAGCAAGTGAGACCCACAAAAGTGGATGATTTTTAACCAGGTAAAAGCACCTGGAGTAACAGACAATTTGGCCCTGGACTACAGAATGAAGCAGGGCAAAGGCGAATAGAGTTTTGCCAAGAGAACGCTTTGGTCATAGCAAACACCCTTTTCCAACAACACGAGAAGACTCTACACATGGACATCACCAGATGGTCAAAACCAAAATTAGACTGATTATATTCTTTGCAACCAAAGATGGAGAAGTTCTACACAGTCAACAAAAACAAGACTGGGAGCTGACCGTGGCTCAGATCATGAATTCCTTATTGCCAAATTCAGACTTAAAATGAAGAAAGTGGGGAAAACCAGTAGACCATTCAGGTATGACCTAAATCAAATCCGTTATGATTATACAGTAGAAGTGACAAATAGATTCAAGGGATTAGATCTGAAAGACAGAGTGCCTGAAGAACTATGGACAGAGGTTCGTGACTTTGTTCAGGAGGCAGGGATCAAGATCATCCCCAAGAAAAAGAAGTGCAAAAAAGCAAAATGGCTGTCTGGGGAGGCCTTACAAATAGCTGTGAAAAGAAAAGAAGCAAAAAGCAAAGGAGAAAAGGAAAGATATAAGCATCTGAATGCAGAGTTCCAAAGAATAGCAAGAAAAGATAAGAAAGCCTTCCTCAGTGATCAGGGCAAAGAAACAGGAAAACAATAGAATGGGAAACACTAGAGATCTCTTCAAGAAAATTAGAGATACCAAGGGAACATTTCATGCAAAGATGGGCACAATAAAGGACAGAAATAGTGCGGACCTAACAGAAGCAGAAGATAATAAGAGGTGGCAAGAACACACAGAAGAATTATACAAACAAGTTCTTCATGACTCAGATAATCATGATGGTGTGATCACTCATCAGGAGCCAGACATCCTGGAATGTGAAGTCAAGTGGGTTTAGAAAGCATCACTATGAACAAAGCTAGTGGAGGTGATGAATTCCAGTTGAGCTATTTCAAATCCTAAAAGATGATGCTGTGAAAGTGCTACACTCAATATGCCAGCAAATTTGGAAAACTCAGCAGTGGCCACAGGACGGGAAAAGGTCAGTTTTCATTCCAATCCCAAAGAAAGGCAATGCCAAAGAATGCTAAAACTACTGCACAATTGCACTCATCTCACACACTAGAAATGTAATGCTCAAAATCCTCCAAGCCAGGCTTCAACAGTATGTGAACCATGAACTTTCAGATGTCCAAGCTGGATTTAAAAAAGGCAGACGAACCAGAGTTCAAATTGCTAACATCTGCTGGATCATCAAAAAAGCAAGAGAGTTCCAGAAAAACATCTACTTCTGCTTTATTGTCTATGCCAAAGCCTTTGACTGTTGTCACAGTAAACTGTGGAAAATTCTGAAAGAGATGGGAATACAGACCACCTGACCTGCCTCTTGAAAAATCTGTATGCAGGTCAGGAAGCAACAGTTAGAACTGGACATGGAACAACAGACTGGTTCCAAATCAGGAAAGGAGTATATCAAAGCTGTATATTGTCACCCTCCTTATTTAACTTATTTGCAGAGTACATCATGAGAAAAGCTGGGCTGGATGAAGCACAAGCTGGAATCAAGATTGCTGGAAGGAATATCAATAACCTCAGATATGCAGATGACACTACCCTATGGCAAAAAGCAAAGAAGAACTAAAGAGCCGCTTGATGAAACTGAAAGAGGAGAGTGAAAAGTAGGCTTAAAACTCAAGATTCAGAAAACTAAGATCATAGCATCTGGTGCCATCACTTCATGGCAAATACACGGGGAAACAGGGGAAACAGTGACAGAATTATTTTTTGCGGGGGTGGGGGGGGTTCCAAAATCAATGCATATGGTGACGGCAGCCATGAAATTAAAAGATGCTTACTCCTTGGAAGAAAATTCATGACCAACCTAGATAGCATATTCAAAAGCAGAGACATTACTTTGCCAACAAAGGTCCGTCTCTAGTCAAAGCTATGGTTTTTCCAGTAGTCATGTATGGATGTGAGAGTTGGACTATAAAGAAAGCTGAGCACCAAAGAATTGATGCTTTTGAACTGTGGCTTTGGAGAAGACTCTTGAGAGTCCCTTGAACAGCAAGGAGATCCAACCAGTCCAGCCTAAAGGAGATCAGTCCTGAATATTCATTGGAAGGACTGATGCTGAAGGTGAAACTCCTATCCTTTGGCCAACTGATGCGAAGAACTGACTCTTTTGGAAAGACCCTGATGCTGGGAAAGATCAAAGGTGTGAGAAGAAGGGGATGTAAGGGGATGTCAGAGGATGAGATGGTTGGATGGCATCACTGACTCAATGGACATGAGTTTGAGGAAGCTCCGGGAGATGGTGAAGGACAGGGAAGCCTGGCGTGCTGTAGTCTATGGGGTCGCAAAGCATAGGACATGACTGAGCAACTAAACTGAACTGAACTGAAAAGTACTGGACAAGCAAATCAGCATAAATAAGTAATTAAGGGCCATTAAGATAAGAATTCTAAATTTAAAAGACTATAAGAGAGAACAAAACAGACTCCAAGCTCTTCACACTGTAAAACAAGTGCAGAGATATTTTTTTCAGTACAATTACTGCTTTTAAGTTAGTTAGGAAATACATTAAATTTGTGAGTTGCACAAATTAATGATTCTAAACATATCCATAGCAGTGACTATAGCTAGTCAAACGAAAAGGGAATTACAAATATCATAGTATCATATAATTGTGCCCAAATAACCAGAAAAGTAGTTTATGGCAAAAACCTATAGGCACAGATAGGCAAAAACTACAGGCATGTGGAGGCAAAAACTGTACTACACTACTCAAGAGAGGCAGCTTTTGTAATAGGCCAGACTGAGGCTCTGTCTTTTCCTTTAAAAACTCAAAAAGCCTTCAGGCCCAATTCAATTCTTACATAACTTAGAATTCAGAGGCATAGTCCCTTGGTTCTCCATGTGAGAGGGTATCCTTAGCACTTGTTGCCACTGGCCATTGGTAAAGCCAAGCTAGGTCAGGGCTGACCACTTACTGTGCTTCCCCAGTTCTTATGGATCTTCATATTTTGCCTCTAAACCCTCAGATTCAAGTAGTTCTCATCTAAGCTGAGACCCTAAATACCTGTTCTGGCTTATCTAGAAGGTTTATCTGGTTTATATGGCCTTTATTTAGAAGGTCAGATTCACTCTGTGTCAATATAAATTTGTTCAGAGAAACATATACCCTCCTGTTTGGAGGAGAGTTCTCCAAACTATTAGCAGACTATTTCAGCTGATATTGTTTCATAAAGAAATGGAGTACCTTGCAACTTTGAAGAACCAGGTCAGATGAATCTTCACATTGGTCAGATCATTCATCTTGCCCTTGAATGTGGGATGGAAAAATGTAGGTCAAGCCTCCTCACTCTAATGTAGAGAAACTGTAAGAAAAAATATTAGAGAGCCCATAAGGAGAAGAATAAAAATGTGATTCAATCATATATTCAATTGTTCATTTAGGTAGTGATGCATGGACACACGCAACAAATATTCAACTGAATGTGGATTGCATAAATAAAGTCAAATTAAATCCTTCATCCCCCAGGAATGGCTGAATTCTCTAAGTTGTTCCTCCAAATAGTGACATGATGCAGCTGAGGATGTACAGAGCACATCCCAGGCTTCTCCTGGAACTGCAGGTATCTGGTAACCTTAAATGTAGAAATAACACTACATCAAAACTTGTCAAGAAACAAAAGCTCATCTGGATAATAGAGACATTGAAAGTTCCATTTCTCAAGTCTAACCTTAAAGGGTAAGTGCTAATTCGGAAGATTTGTGATATCACCCGGGGCGGGGGGGTGGGGGGACCCTCATCAGTAGTTCTTCACAGCTTGCCGTTAGGCTGACGCATGTGCTGCGTCTCTCAGTTGTGCCTGACTCTTTGCAACCCCATGGACTATGGCCTACCAGGCTCCTCTGTCCTTGGCATTTTTCAGGCAAGAATACTGGAGAAGGTTGCCATTTCTTTCTCCATTAGGCTGACTGACCCATCGTTTTAAAGACACTTTCCATAAGCTTAATCCATATATAATATGTTTTATGGAAAAGTAATTTTTGCAAAATATTTTCTAGCCTCCATCCCAAAGATGTGGAAATAGACAGTTAAGTCAGTCTGTAAAATCTTCCTCAGTCATTCACAACTCATGACATAAGTCTAATCTATACTAATCTATAAACAGTGGATTAAAAATCACTATGGTTTTTAATATTCAGTTCAGTTGCTCAGTCATGTCCAACTCATTGTGACCCCATGGACTGCAGCATGCCAGGCTTATAAAGATGATATTAACATAGCCGTATTACTAAAAAGTTTGAAAAGCAGAAAAGGAAAAATATTCTTAAAACATTGCCCCCAAATTGCAGCTACCATTGTTCTGGAGTATTATTCTCCATCTATTTATTTGCATATTTCTAAGTATCTGTAGTGTACACAAAATTTTTATCCTGTTTTTTTTTGTTGTTTTTGTTGTTCCCTAATGTTACTGTTAGTTCATAAGCTTTTTTTCCATATTGGTATATGATATTTATAATTTTAATTGTTGATTAGTATGCAGCTAGCTGATGTGTTATAACTTAACCATTTGATTTTCAGACACTTTCGTGTTATCAAATTTTGGCAATTATAAATAACGCTTTTCTAACCATCCAGTTATTTCTCTTTGACAGATAACCACAGATAGGATTGCCAAATATTAGAAATGGTTGTATACATTATGAAATTGGCTTCTGAAAAATTATGTCTCCTTTTAACACCATGAACAGTATGTGAAAGTATGAACTTTACTGATGTTGGTTATCACTTATGTATTTTTGAAATAAACAGGTATAAAATGGTTGTTCAATGATATCATTATTCATATTTCTCTAATAACTAGATGATATTTTTCCTAATTTTTTCTTTATTATTTTTCCCATTTTATGAACAGGCTAAAACTTTTCCTTGTTTGTCAACATGATGCAATATAATTGACTATTTTTTAAATTTCAGCTGAGTTATTTGATGGTTGTATGTTGTGTGACAATAATTAAGACTTTCTGAATTAGACTTCAAAATAAGCAACCAAGTTATTAGTCTTTGGCTTAAAGGAACCGTAGCCAACATACAGTCCTGTGAATTCAGAGAGGCCTCTTTTCCAAACCTGAAATGCTAAACACATCTAAAAAAGTATCCAGTCTAAATGAGCAGTTGGTAAAGCAATCAGCCTTTCACACTGGAACAAGCAACAAACATGTGCAACAACCCTAGCATTTCTCCTCTGATTTATAGCCGTCTTGGAAAGGAGCTTAACAAGATGGCATAGAGCTTCAAGGGCAGTTGCAGTCAATTTATTGTCTGAGTTGTTAAAGATGTTAATTAGATTAGGAATTTGCTGAGGCCCTTTTATTCTGTGCAGAAAGAAGAGTGTTTCTCATGTTTCTCTTTGAAACTTAGTTTTGTGGCATAAAAACACAGGAAAGAAGAAATCCTACACTCAAGGAAATTGTAGGGTCCCATTGAATTCCATAATATTGTAAAAATTCCAATAATAACAGTTACAAAAGAGCCAAGAAAGTACCAGACCTGCTTTTTAAAATAATACACTCCAATGATGCGTGCATTGTTTGATGTATAGAAGACAAGAAGTGAACAGATCAAGGATGGTATATCTAGGAAGTCTGGGCTCAAGGAATAAAAATCATATTGCATAGCAAATCCAAGTATGCAGTGAGACAAAGAAAAGAATTTCTGGAAAAACAGCATGCAGGCCTTTTTATTCCAGAGCAATAAACATCACTCTGTACGTCATTTTAATGCCCTAGACAAATGTTTTAATACTGAGCTCTTGCAAAGGCAGTGAAGAGGTTATTAGATACTTTGCTTTTGACACAATTCCTCTGCAACAGTCCATTCCAAAAATATGTTTTGTCTTAAATTAAACAAAAGAAAACATGAAACAGTCCAATAAATTACTTTCTCACCTCAAAAAAATGACATATGTAGAAAACTCTCTCAGAAATGTAACTAGGAAGGTTAAAAAAGAAGAGTGCTAGGTTTTGGTAAAAAGTGAAATATCAGGATAATCATTTAGCAGAGCTCAGTAAAGATTAATTTATAAAAGTTGTCACAATCCTTAGTTCAAGGCAGTTTTCATAAAATTATTTTAGGTAAAGTGTGAAACAAATATACATATATAAATTTCACAATAGCACTTAAAGAACAAATACATACAGCAATAACAAAGTTAAATATTTTAAGCATGTAAAATCTAGGCAAGCTCATTCTTAGGAAAAGAGCTTGTTGCAAGCCCCAGGGAACCTAACAAGGTTGGCTATTTACTCAAAAGTGACAATGCTTTGAACAAAATATTTTAATTCTAACTATAACTATTTTTGAGAAGAGTATTTAGATTTAGCAAACAAGCTTTTTGGCCAGTCCATGAGATACATTTTGGTTATTACCATATGTCCAGGAAATCCCACTCCTGGACACATACTCAGAGAAAATCATAGTTCAAAAAAGATACACACACCCCAGTGTTCATTGTAGCACTATTTACAATAGCCAGGACATGGAAGCAAGCTCAAAGTCCATCAACAGAGGCATGGATACAGATAATGTGGGACACATATAACAACGGAATATTACTCAGCCATCAAAAGAAACAAAATTGTGCCATTTGTATAAATGTGGATGGACCTAGAGACTGTCATACAGAGTGAAGCAGGTCAGAAAAACAAACATTGTATTTTAATGCATGCATCTGGAATCTACAAAATGGTAGAGACGAACTTATTTGCAAAGCAGAAATAGAGACACAGACATAGAGAACAAATGTATGGACAGCGAGGCAGGGGAAGTAGGGGAAGAGGAAGAGGATAAATTGGGAGATTGGGATTGACATATATACACTGCTGCTGCTGCTGCCAAGTCGCGTCAGTTGTGTCTGACTCTGTGCGACCCCATAGACGGAAGACCATCAGGCTCTCCTGTCCCTGGGATTCTCCAGGCAAGAACACTGGAGTGGGTTTGCCATTTCCTTCTCTGATGCAGGAAAGTGAAAAGTGAAAGTGAAGTCGCTCAGTCGTGTCCGACTCGTAGCGACCCCATGGACTGCAGCCCACCAGGCTCCTCCGTCCATGGGATTTCCCAGGCAATGGGGTGCCCATTGCCTTCTCCGATATATACACTACTGTGCATAAAACAGATAACCAATGAGAACCTACTGGATAGCACAGGGAACTCTACTCAGTGTTTTGTGGTTCCCTAAATGGGAATAAAATCCAAAGCAGAGGGCATATATGTATTAATATAGCTGCTTCACCTTTCTGTACAGAAGAAATTAACACCACATTGTAAAGCAACTATACTTCAGTTAAAAAATTTTTTTAAGTTTAGAGTGCACCTCTTGTACTGTATATCTTGGATTTTCCATCCTCCACTCCTACTTTTGCTACTTGCCTGGCAGATCATGGAAAGTACCTAGGGTAAAGCTGAGAATCAAGTAGCTTTCAAAGTGGTCCTAAGCATAGAAGATCCTAAAGCTGATTTAAACTACGGATCTCAAGTATTTAGAATTAATTTAAATAGCTCCAAAATGGCATGTATGGAGGCGATTACTTCTTAATGAAGCTAAAATATTTTTTCCAGTAATTACATTATAGGGATGCTGTTAACGATTGAATGAATGTTGAAGTTCATGTTGACATACCAAACTCCAAGATGATTCTGTTTGAATAGGCTTTTAAGGAAGCAGAATTAAATGAGATATTAGGGTGGGGCCTTTATCCTATAGCATTAGTATCTTTATAAGAAGTAACAGCAGATCTGTGTGTATGCATGTGTGTGTACATACATACATACATACATAACGTGCACACACACATCCCCACCCCCCACCAAGGAAAAGCCAGTGAGGACACAGCAAAAAAATAGCCCTCTTCAAGGGAGGAAGAGAGTTCTCACCAAAACTGAATTTGCTGGCACATTGATCATGTACTTCCAGTGTCTAGAACAATGAGAAAATAAATTTCTATTGTTTAAGCCACTCAATCTGTGGCACTTTGCTATAGAAGCCCTAGTAGAGAAATACAGACAGTCTGTATGCAGGGCATTGCCACAATGAAGTTCAGGATTTTTCTCTATTTTCTTTAAAGATTGTGACACTTATTTGGGGGAAATTTCTAGTGAAAATAATAATTTTTATATGTCTAGTTGTTACCTGGGACATTGGTATACCTTAGAACAACTACAATTTTTGATCTAAATTTATGGTACTAGTCCCTCTTGTCAGAGAAGGCAATGGCACCCCAATCTAGTACTCTTGCCTGGAAAATCTCATGGATGGAGGAGCCTGGTAGGCTGTGGTCCATGGGGTCGCTAAGAGTTGGGCACGACTAAGTGACTTCACTTTGACTTTTCACTTTCATGCATCGGAGAAGGAAATGGCAACCTACTCCAGTGTTCTTCCCTGGAGAATCCCAGGGACGAGGGAGCTTGGTGGGCTGCTGTCTCTGGGGTTGCACAGAGTTGGACACGACTGAAGGGACTTAGCAACAGCAGTCCCTCTTGTCATTTTTTCTCTTTATTGCATTCCTTTCTGCTTTTTTATTCCTGAGATTTTTCACCTCTAGGACTAAGTAACTCTGTAAGTTTTTCAGATTTGTCTTGAGTTAATGTGCAATAAGGCAAGATAGTGAATAAATCTTTTCATGCATTCTAGTAATTCTAAAATAATACCTGAAAGTTTATCATTGCATTATTTTATGTCATCACATTATTATCTATGACCACCATAGAATTTACTATGTGTGTGTGTGTGTGTGTGTGTGTGTGTACATATACATATGGTGGAGAACTTACGAAACAGATTTTGGTAATATTTCTTGCATGTGTACTAAGTCACTTCAGTCATGTCCGATTCTTTGAGACCCTACGGTCTGTAGCCTGCCAGGCTCCTCTGTCCATGGGATTCGCCAGGCAAGAATACTCGAGTGGGTTGCCATGCTCTCTTCCAGGGGATCTTCCCGACCCAGGGATGGAACCCATGTGTCTCATGTCTCCTTTATTGCCAGGTGGGTACTTTACCAGCTCCACCTGGGAAACCCTAATGTTTCTTATTTCAGTATAAATAATATAATCTATAATTTAAGACCTATATGAAGAGTTAATGTAACTGTCTTTGAATCATTTTCTAGATATAAAAAATAGATTAAATAGTAATTTTAGCCTAAATATATGCATTGTTATTTTGAAACAACTGTCTATTTAGAAAGTCACTTTCTTCTTCTTTATGCTTAAATTAGAAAAGTAGACGCTTAAGGTATTCAAAATGCAGCAGGAACAAAATCAGGTCAGAGTCTACATTTTAAAATATATTAAAAGATCAAGTAAATTTAGATACATCTGTTCTGGATATGAGTGGTGCATTTATAAGAAAACTTGTCAGCAAGAGGATGGGCTGTTAGACAAAGTGAGGTAAGTCAGAAAGAGAAGACCAAATGTCATATACTAACACGTATACGTGGAAACTACAACACAGAGGCCAGACATGTGGACATGGGCCGGGGGTCGGGGCGGGGAGGGAGGGTGGGAGGAACTCAGAGAGTGGCACTGACAGATATACACTACCATGTGTAAGACAGATGGCTAGTAGAAAGCTGCTGTGTAACTCAGGGAACGCAGTTCAGTACTTTCTGAGGACCAGAGGAGTGGGATGGGGGAGTGGGAGAGAGACTCAAGAGACAGGGGACATATGTATATTTAGAGCTTGATGCAGGTTGTTGTACAGCAGAAATCAACACAACATTGTAGGGCAGTTATCCTCCAATTAAAAATAAATTTAAAGAAGAATATAACAACAGAGGATGAGATGGTTGAATGGCATCACCACCTCAATGGACATGAGTTTGAATAAACTAGGAGTTGGTGATGGACAGGGAAGCCTGGTGTGCTGCAGTCTACAGGGTTGCAAAGAGTCGGATACGACTGAGCGACTGAACTGAACTGCATGGTATAATAATGTGATTCTAACCTACATGAAAAAAGAATCTAAGAATGATTGTACGTATATGTATAACTGAATAACTTTGCTGTATGCCTGAAACTAACACAACATTATAAATCAACTATACACCAATAAAATTAAAATTTTACAAAAAGTAGATGGCTGGTAGAAAGATGTGATCATGCTTATTATTCTTTATATATTTGTTGATGGAAGAAGAAAACTTGGATATTTGGGAAGGTCTAATTATCATTTTAAAAGACTGAGTTATAAATATATCTGTACTGCTTATTACAATTATGCACCATTGTACATTGTTTGGGTTGTAATGCCTTCAGTATTTCTCATTTATCCCAACTGGGTTTTATGTTCCCCGAGGAAACCACAAATTTATGGTTCTCAGTTTCAGCCAAATATTTCATTTTGCTCAGCTCTTCTTTTCCTTGTCTTAGTTAATTTCCTTTCTATTCTTCTCTACAACTATGTCATTATTTCTCTTATCTTCTCAAATCCGCTTTTCATGTTTGCCTACCTTAACTCTCAGCAGACGTCTTGTCACTTACTTCATAAAAAACCTTAGAGGCTATGGGACAATACTTCAATAAACTTTGTTTCTATTCTTCACTATAAAGATAAATGAAATTAAAAAGCAGTAGACAAAGAAAATTTGGAAGCATTCATAATCACATAATACTTCAGAATAAGTCTCAATAAAGAAGGCAAATTCTGGAAAGACTGCCAAAAGGAGAACAAATTACATAAAGAAATATTGGGTTGGCCAAAAAATTTGTTCATAAAAATCCAGGTTACAAAATATGGATGATTTTGAAAAACAATGCAAATAGGTTAGAAACAATAGTCCACTGTATGGGGAAAGAGAGCATTCTAGATCACAAAAAGATTTAACTTGGGAGCCCTAGAGATGGCAAAATTGTTCAAGGAAAACCAGTGTACTGAGTTCGATAGCATGTGTGTGCACACACACACTGTAAAAATGTTAAATTTCAAGATTAAAAAACACTACGAGCATCCAAAAGGGAGAAAAGAGTTATTCTCAAAGAAGCAAAACCAAACCAGTCTTACATTTCTGCTTTATGACAATAAAAACTCCATAAGGCAATGAAAAAATATCTTTAAAGATTTGACAGTGGAGAGGATTATAACCCAATGATTTTATTGTGTTATAAAGACATCCTCAGATTTATAAGGTTTTGGGGAGATGCATTAATGTAGGCCTTTTTCTTTCCAAAGCTTTCTATGTGGTCGGATGACTCAATCAAGAACAGAATCCAAGAACTGGGGAGTGACAGTCGAATGGACTGACAGTGAAGCTTAAAATAAGCTAAATATTAGAAATAAAATGAAAGGGAGAAAATAAACACTTTCTGAATACCAACTTGTGCCAGAAACTTCTCTTAAAAAAAAAAAAAAAGCCCACAGAGATTTTATCTGGTTGCTTAAGCTAATACTATTAATATAAGCTTGACCTAGTATTTACATCCCATAGAAGGCAATGGCACCCCACTGCAGTACTATTGCCTGGAAAATCCCATGGACAGAGGAGCCTGGTGGGCTGCAGTCCATGGGGTCGCTAAGAGTCGGACACAACTGAGCGGCTTCACTTTCACTTTTCAATTTTGTGCATTGGAGAAGGAAATGGCAACTCACTCCAGTGTTCTTGCCTGGAGAATCCAAGGGACGGGGGAGCCTGGTGGGCTGCCGTCTATGGGGTCGCAGAGTCGGACACGACTGAAGCAGTTTAACAGCAGCAGCAGCAGTATTTACATCCAGATTTTCAGTTTCCAGAAGGCACATAGGAAATGAAATAATTATTTGTGAAAGAGAATTTGATCTGATTTCTAAATAACTGTCTTCATACCACCAAAATAGAATGCAGGGAGAAAACAAATACTGATAGTAGAGAGTTAGTAGTCATATATATGGGATTTGCCATTCTAGTTTAGATAAATGAAAAAGAAAGCAAAAAAGAAAAAAGAAATATAAGTCCCTAAACACTTAAATTGTTTGCTCACAAAACAGAGTTAAAATTAGTGCTTCTTTTATAACTGAGGGTTCTGTATGTTTGCATATAATGCTTGTATTATCATTGACAGAGTCAAAATTACAGTAAATTTCTGACAGTTCAATGTAAAAGAAAACAAGCAGTTCATGGCGATCTATACAGGAAATCTCTATAGCAATCGATATAGAAAAATATAGCACAAGAAAATAAAAAGGAAGACATTAAACATATGGCAGTCTAAATGACATATTTGTGACTGTATTCACTGTAGACTAGTAACCTTACTTTACTTGATACCTCATTCAGAAGTGTGCACTGCGATCTGTTCGGTTGCTTTCTCTCAGCCTTCTTTACCAACCTTTCTTTTTGCACCCAACTGTTAAATGCTAGAAAACCTAAAGCATTGGCCCAAGGTCTCTTTTTATCATTTTTACCCTCTCTTCTTAAAAAACGTTATTAGTTACACCTCACTAGCTCTGTCAATGACCTCTGCTTTTATATCTCGTCACACAAACCTGCCAATTGAAACTTTCCAGGCTCCTCAAACTCACTGTGATGCAGACAACACCTTCTATTGACACTTCTTCAAATCCAGATTCTCTTCCAATGTTCCTAATCTCATAAAGCATTACTGTACACTAGTTGTTTAAATAATAACTTGGAAGTGATCCTGGACTTCTACTTTGTCTCTAACCCACTCCCAGTTCAGTTCAGTTGCTCAGTCGTGTCTGACTCTATGCAATCCCATGAATCGCAGCACGCCAGGCCTCCCTGTCCATCACCAACTCCCAGAGTTCACTCAGACTCATGTGCATCGAGTCAGTGATGCCATCCAGCCATTTCATCCTCTGTCGTCCCCTTCTCCTCCTGCCCTCAATCCCTCCCAGCATCAAAGTCTTTTCCAATGAGTCAGCTCTTCGCATGAGGTGGCCAAAGTATTGGAGTTTCAGCTTTAGCATCACTCCTTCCAAAGAAATCCCAGGGCTGATCTCCTTGCAGTTCAAGCGACTCTTAAGAGTCTTCTCCAACACCACAGTTCAAAAGCATCAATTCTTCAGTGCTCAGCTTTCTTCACAGTCCAACTCTCACATCCATACATGACCACTGGAAAAACCATACCCTTGACTAGATGGACCTTTGTTGGCAAAGTAATGTCTCTGCTTTTCAGTATGCTATCTAGGTTGGTCATAACTTTTCTTCCAAGGAGTAAGCATCTTTTAATTTCATGGCTGCAGTCACCATCTGCAGTGATTTTGGAGCCCCCAAAATAAAGTCTGACACTGTTTCCACTATTTCCCCATCTATTTCCCATAAAGTGGTGGGACCGGATGCCATGACCTTCGTTTTCTGAATGTTGAGCTTTAAGCCAACTTTTTCACTCTCCACTTTTACTTTCATCAACAGGCTTTTTAGTTCTTCTTCACTTTCTGCCATAAGGGTGGTGTCATCTGCATATCTGAGGTTACTGATATTTCTCCCGGCAACCATGATTTCAGCTTGTGCTTCTTCCAGTCCAGCGTTTCTCATGATGTACTCTGCATAGAAGTTAAATAAGCAGGGTGACAATATACAGCCTTGACGTACTCCTTTTCCTATTTGGAACCAGCCTGTTGTTCCCTGTCCAGTTCTAACTGTTGCTTCCTGACCTGCATATAGGTTTCTCAAGAGGAGGTTAGGGGGTCTGGTATTCCCATCTCTTTCAGAATTTTCCACAGTGAATTATCCACACAGTACAAGGCTTTGGCATAGTCAATAAAGCCGAAATAGATGTTTTTCTGGAACTCTCTTGCTTTTTCCATGATCAGGCAGATGTTGGCAATCTGATCTCTGGTTCCTCTGCCTTTTCTCAAACCAGCTTGAACATCAGGGAGTTCACTGTTCATGTATTGCTGAAGCCTGGCTTGGAGAATTTTGAGCATTACTTTACTAGTATGTGAGATGAGTGCAATTGTGCAGTAGTTTTAGCATTCTTTGGCATTGCCTTTCTTTGGGATTGGGATGAAAACTGACCTTTTCCAGTCTTGTGGCCACTGCTGAGTTTTCCAAATGTGCTGGCATATTGAGTGCAGCACTTTCACAGTGTCATCTTTCAGGATTGGAAATAGCTCAACTGGAATTCCATCACCTCCACTAGCTTTGTTCATAGTGATTCTTTCTAAGGCCCACTTGACTTCACATTCTAGGATGTCTGGCTCTAGGCGAGTGATCACATCATTGTGATTATCTGGGTAGTGAAGATCTTTTTGTACAGTTCTTCTGTGTATTCTTGCCACCTCTTCTTAATATCTTCTGCTTCTGTTAGGTCCATACCATTTCTGTCCTTTATTGAGCCCATCTTTGCATGAAATGTTCCCTTAGTATTGCTAATTTTCTTGAAGAGATCTCCAGTCTTTTCCATTCTGTTGTTTTTCTCTATTTCTTTGCATTGATCTTTGAGGAAGGCTTTCTTACCTCTTCTTGCTATTCTTTGGAACTCTTCTTTTTCTCCTTTGCTCTTCACCTCTCTTCTTTTCACAGCTATTTGTAAGGCCTCCCCAGACAGCCATTTTGCTTTTTCGCATTTTTTCTCCATGGGGATGGTCTTGATCCCTGTCTCCTGTACAATGTCATGAACCTCCATCCATAGTTCATCAGGCACTCTATCAGATCTAGGCCCTTAAATCTATTTCTCACTTCCACTGTATAATCATAAGGGATTTGATTGAGGTCATACCTGAATGGTCTAGCGGTTTTCCCTACTTTCTTCAATTTGAGTCTGAATTTGGTAATAAGGAGTTTATGATCTGAGCCACAGTCACCTCCTGGTCTTGTTTTTGTTGACTGTATAGAGCTTCTTCATCTTTGGCTACAAAGAATATAGTCAATCTGATTTCAGTGTTGACCATCTGGTGATGTCCATGTGTAGAGTCTTCTCTTGTGTTGTTGGAAGAGGGTGTTTGCTATGACCAGTGCATTCTCTTGGCAAAACTCTATTAGTCTTTGCCCCGCTTCATTCTGCATTCCAAGGCCAAATTTGCCTGTTACTCCAGGTGTTTCTTGACTTCCTACTTTTGCATTCCAGTACCCTATAATGAAAAGTACATCTTTTTTGGGTGTTAGTTCTAAAAGGTCTTGTAGGTCTTCATAGAACCATTCAACTTCAGCTTCTTCAGCATTACTGGTTGGGGCATAGGCTTGGATTACTCTGATATTGAATGGTTTGCCTTGGAAACAAACAGAGGTCATTCTGTCGTTTTTGAGACTGCATCCAAGTACTGTATTTCAGACTCTCTTGTTGACCATGATGGCTACTCCATTTCTTCTAAGGGATTCCTGCCTGCAGTAGTAGATATAATGGTCATCTGAGTTAAATTCACCCATTCCAGTCCATTTTAGTTCGCTGATTCCTAGAATGTTGACGTTCACTCTTGCCATCTCCTGTTTGACCACTTCCAATTTGCCTTGATTCAAGGAACTGACATTCCAGGTTCCTATGCAATATTGCTCTTTACAGCATCAGTCCTTGCTTCTATCACGAGTCCCATCCACAACTGGGTATGGAGCCAAAGCAAAAGCAGAAACCCACTCCCAGCAGCCTCTCAATTCCACCTCCTCTGGTCCATTATACTTCCTTTAAATCAAAGAGTATCTATTCCACTCCAAATAGCCAAAACTGTTTCTAGTTCAGATCATGATCATCAGTCATCCAAGTTAGTCTAGAACCTTCCTAGCTGGTCTCCCTTTGCTTACTCTTATATCTCTCCAAAGCATTTTCTATTAAATGGAATTTTTAAAAATGCCTATGTCAGCAAACCATCTTTCTGTTTAGAATTCTTTCTATGTCTTTTCAATAGAGTCACTGATACCTATGTCCTTGTCTAATTATTAATAGTGCCTCTTCTCATTCTAGAAAGTATCCCAGTTTATACCACTTCCACAAGGGCATCCCTGACCTTATCAGCTTCTCTGCCTTCCTCTCAAGACTCATCTCAGGCTACTCCCTGTCTTGCCATCTATACTCCAGCTATGATTAACTGCCTTTTGCATTTTCTCCCCCATCCATCCTTTCCCCCTTCCTACCTCATCTTTTAACAATTAAAAAACAAAACCAAAACACTTTGGCTCATTTTTCACTAGGTGACTCCTACTCACCCTCTTTATTGTAGAAAAAAAATGTCACGTGTTTTAATTTTCCTGTTACCCTTACTGAATCAGAGTCCCTACAACGCCTTGCGCAACATTTATTACTTCCTCATCATAACACTTATAAGTTTTTTGTGATTGGTTTCTGCCTATATTCCTCAGTTACTTTGAAGGACATCAGGGCTGAGCCATTTTGTTCATCATTTTATCCCCAGTTCTCAAACAGTCACCAACAGTTAATAAACATTTCCAAAAGTCATAAAGATGTAAGTACATCCTTGAAAGTCATAAAAGAATTAAAACAATACCAGTCATAACAACCTAGATCACCTTTCAAAGTACTTTCTAGTTCATAAATGATTTTCTTTTCTCATTAGTTTTGAATGTTTCAAGTAAAAGTTGCATCTAAGTCTCGTGAAGAAAAAGAGTATTTCTTTAAAGAGAGATATAACCTACGCTTTGCATGCATCCAAAATATTGTTTCTCTCATATACATTTTACTCCTAGAGTTAAATGTCTTCAAAAGTAAATCTACTTTTGTAATAGAACTCTAAATCTTGAAAGGCTTGAAAAGAAATGTTCCTACTTCCCTTCTCAGCAAACACAGCAGCCTGGTTTTAACTACCAGGGCTGCTCTACTTTTCTCATTTCGTCCTTTTTTCCCCTCAAGCAGCTCTCAGGGTTTTTCCAATGACTTCCTCTCACCCTTTCTCCTTTCACACCCTCCCACCCCACACTCTGTTGCTGCTAACAATCACATCTCTTTGTAGAGATGTGAGCATTTGTCCTAAGGACTCATCCAGTACATGGGTTGGGAGGCTAACTGTGGCCACCTAGTAGACATAAAGCACTTTCTTCCTCTCTGTCTCAATTCCATCTCTCCTTTCGTTAATATTTCAGGGCAATATTCCACCCTTCTCCTTCTGCATCTGTGGCTGGGGTGTTAATTGATGAGATAATTCTTGGATCAAATCCAAGAACGGCTTTAAA
This sequence comes from Ovis aries, assembly GCF_016772045.2. Taxonomy (NCBI): domain Eukaryota; kingdom Metazoa; phylum Chordata; class Mammalia; order Artiodactyla; family Bovidae; genus Ovis; species Ovis aries. The sequence goes on along the minus strand of NC_056057.1, from coordinate 29,204,826 downwards.
AAATTTAATGTATGTGGGTACCAAATAATGATCTCACACTGTGTATGACCCAGAGTACTCAAATGTGTCATGTTACTGAATTACCCTTAGGTAACCATTTCTGTGTCTGGGTGGCCACGGGTAGGGTAGGAAGGCAAAAGATGTCTCTGAGTATGTGGTAGGTAGAGGGAGACAGGGAAGAAAGAGAGGTGGTCTGCACCATTGTACCCAACATATTTATAATTGTAACTGACTATCACTTACATAACTTAATATCTCTGTGTGGAAGCTTTTTAATATTTTTATAAGTATATATTTTACCACTCCTCAAACTACTAGAATTTCTACTGAAAGTCTAATACAGGTTTACTACGTGTGGCTTTTAAAACAAAAAGGATTGTAACATTTCCAGTGTTTTCCTGCAACGTTCATTTAGAAAGGAATTTCATTTATAATTCATTATTACTTTGAATGGAGTCCATGTATAAGATGAACTCTTTAGGGGAAAACACCAATACTGAAAAGTAGTTAATGTGATTGAAAGGCTTCTATAACAATGATTGAAGATTTCTCCACTTGCCAAATGGTTCTACAGGTCCAAGGGATTAGGGAAGATTTGAAGAAAGAATGAAAAATATAATTTTTTAGATTAAAACTGTATATCAGTTCAGTTCAGTTGCTCAGCCATATCCGACTCTTTGCCACCCCATGAATTGCAGCACACCAGGCCTCCCTGTCCGTCACCAATTTCCAGAGTTCACCCAGACTCTCGTCCATCAAATCAGTGATGGCATCCAGCCATCTCATCCTCTGTCATCCCCTTCTCCTCCTGCCCCCAATCCCTCCCAGCATCAAAGTCTTTTCCAATGAGTCAACTCTTTGCATGAGGTGGCCAAAGTATTGGAGTTTCAGCTTTAGCATCATTCCTTCCAAAGAAATCCCAGGGTTGATCTTCAGAATGGACTGGTTGGATCTCCTTGCAGTCCAAGGGACTCTCAAGAGTCTTCTCCAACACCACAGTTCTAAAGCATCAATACTTCAGTGCTCAACCTTCCTCACAGTCCAACTCTCACATCCATACATGACCACAGGAAAAACCATAGCGTTGACTAGACGGACCTTAGATGGCAAAGTAATGTCTCTGCTTTTTAATATGCTATCTAGGTTGGTCATAAGTTTTCTTCCAAGGAGTAAGGAGTAAGCGTCTTTTAATTTCATGGCTGCAGTCAACATCTGCAGTGATTTTGGAGCCCCAAAATTAAAGTCTGACACTGTTTCCACTGTTTCCCATCTATTTCCCATGAAGTGATGGGACCAGATGCCATGATCGGCTGTGACCAACTGGCTCACTACACGCGGGCAGCTGCGACCGATGCCCTAAGCACGGGTGACAGGAGCTACCCCATGATGGAGGTCAGGGGCAGAAGCCAGGAGGACCCCATGCCCGATGGTCGGCAGCCAAGAGGAGTTACCCCACGTCAGAGGTCAGGGGCAGCGGCCAAGTGTGCCAGGCTGCGATGGTGCAGGAACGGCTGAGAGGAGCTACCCCGCATCCGAGGTCAGGGGCGGCGGCCGGGAGGAGCCACCCCATATCCAAGGAGCAGTGGCTGCCAGGGTGCAGGAGGGCCTAGAGGAGCTACCCCATTTTGAAGGTCAGGAAGGGCGGCAGTGAGGAGATACCCTTCCTCCAAAGTAAGGAGAAGCAGCTGCGCTTTGCTGGAGCAGCCGTGAAGAGATACCCCACGCCCAAGGTAAGAGAAACCCAAGTAAGATGGTAGGTGTTGCAAGAGGGCATCAGAGGGCAGACACACTGAAACCATACTCACAGAAAACTAGTTAATCTAATCACACTAGGACCACAACCTTGTCTAACTCAGTGAAACTAAGCTATGCCCAGGGGCAACCCAAGATAGGCGGGTCATGGTGGAGAGGTCTGACAGAATGTGGTCCACTGGAGAAGGGAATGGCAAACCACTTCAGTATTCTTGCCTTGAGAACCCCATGAACAGTATGAAAAGGCAAAATGAGAGGATACTGAAAGAGGAACTCTCCAGGTCAGTAGGGGCCCAACACACTACTGGAGATCAGCGGAGAAATAACTCCAGAAAGAAGGAAGGGATGGAGCCAAAGGAAAAACAATATCCACCTGTGGATGTGACTGGTGATAGAAGCAAGGTCCGATGCTATAAAGAGCAATATTGCATAGGAACCTGGAATGTCAGGTCCATGAATCAAGGCAAATTGGAAGTGGTCAAACAGGAGATGGCAAGAGTGAATGTCAACATTCTAGGAATCAGCGAACTAAAATGGACTGGAATGGGTGAATTTAACTCAGATGACCATTATATCTACTACTGTGGGCAGGAATCCCTCAGAAGAAATGGAGTAGCCATCATGGTCAACAAAAGAGTCCGAAATGCAGTACTTGGATGCAATCTCAAAAACGACAGAATGATCACTGTTTGTTTCCAAGGCAAACCATTCAATATCAGAGTAATCCAAGCCTATGCCCCAACCAGTAACACTGAAGAAGCTGAAGTTAAATGGTTCTATAAAGACCTACAAGACCTTTTTATAACTAACACCCAGAAAAGATGTCCTTTTCATTATAGGGTACTGGAATGCAAAAGTAGGAAGTCAAGAAACACCTGGAGTAACAGGCAAATTTGGCCTTGGAATGCAGAATGAAGCGGGGCAAAGACTAATAGAGTTTTGCCAAGAAAATGCACTGGTCATAGCAAACACCCTCTTCCAACAACACAAGAGAAGACTCTACACATGGACATCACCAGATGGTCAACACCGAAATCAGACAGACTATATTCTATGCAGCCAAAGATGGAGAAGCTCTATACAGTCAACAAAAACAAGACCAGGAGTTGACTGTGGCTCAGATCATGAACTCCTTATTACCAAATTCAGACTTAAATTGAAGAAAGTAGGGAAAACCGCTAGACCATTCAGGTATGACCTCAATCAAATCCCTTATGATTATACAGTGGAAGTGAGAAATAGATTTAAGGGCCTAGATCTGATAGAGTGCCTGATGAACTATGGACTGAGGTTCGTGACATTGTACAGGAGACAGGGATCAAGACCATCCCCATGGAAAAGAAATGCAAAAAAGCAAAACTGCTGTCTGGGGAGGCCTTACAAATAGCTGTGAAAAGAAGAGAAGCAAAAAGCAAAGGAGAAAAGGAAAGATATAAGCATCTGAATGCAGAGTTCGAAAGAATAGCAAGAAGAGATAAGAAAGCTTTCTTCAGTGATCAATGCAAAGAAATAGAGGAAAACAACAGAATGGGAAAGACTAGAGATCTCTTCAGGAAAATTAGCGATACCAAGGGAAATTTTCGTGCAAAGATGGGCTTGATAAAAGACAGATATGGTATGGACCTAACAGAAGCAGAAGATATAAAGAAGAAGTGGCAAGAATACACAGAAGAACTGTATAAAAATACCTTCACGACCCAGATAATCACGATGGTATGATCACTCATCTAGAGCCAGACATCCTGGAATGTGAAGTCAAGTGGGCCTTAGAAGGCATCACTATGAACAGAGCTAATGGAGGTGATGGAATTCCAGTTGAGCTATTTCAAATCCTGAAAGATGACACTGTGAAAGTGCTGCACTCAATATGTCAGCAAATTTGGAAAACTCAGCAGTGGCCACAAGACTGGAAAAGGTCAGTTTTCATCCCAATCCCAAAGAAAAGCAATGCCAAAGAATGCTCAAACTACCGCACAATTGCACTCATCTCACATGCTAGTAAAGTCATGCTCAAAATTCTCCAAGTCAGGCTTCAGCAATACGTGAACTCCCTGATGTTCAAGCTGGATTTAGAAAAGGCAGAGGAACCAGAGATCAAATTGCCAACATCCGCTGGATCATGGAAAAGCAAGAGAGTTCCAGAAAAACATCTATTTCTGCTTTATTGACTATGCTAAAACCTTTGATGTGTGGATCACAATAAACTGTGGAAAATTCTTAAAGGGATGGGAATACCAGACCACCTAACCTGCCTCTTGAGAAACCTATATGCAGGTCAGGAAGCAACAGTTAGAACTGGACAAGGAACAACAGACTGGTTCCAAATAGGAAAAGGAGTACATCAAGGCTGTATATTGCCACCCTGCTTATTTAACTTCTATGCAGAGTACATCATGAGAAATGCTGTGCTGGAAGAAGCACAAGCTGGAATCAAGATTGCTGGGAGAAATATCAATAACCTCAGATATGCAGATGACACCACCCTTATGGCAGAAAGTGAAGAGGAACTAAAAGCCTCTTGATGACAGTGAAAGTGGAGGGTGAAAAAGTTGGCTTAAAGCTCAGCATTCAGAAAACTGTATATAGAATTCTCAAAATGCAGAACCTTAAAATTTTATTGACATGATACTAGAAACCAATGAGGCCAATCTTTTGCCTTTGGATATACTCATGAACATAAAAATAAATGTGCAAGTCTACCCAGGAAACATTTATGCCTACTACAGAGCTGGAACCCAAACTGAGGAATCTTGACTCTTGTGTAATATACTTTAATTATTCATTAATATATCAATCTAGTATTGAATGTTGACTCTGAGAAATATGGGCATAATAAACAGGAATGGGACATAGTGGCTGTCTGAAAAAGCTTTCTTCCTGTGATAAGGAAGTTTCAATAGGGTGTATGTAATAATAGTCATATAACTGAAGGAGTAGAGAGGAGATTACAATACAATAAAAGCCAGTCTGTGTGTCCAGCGAAGGTTCTATACTGAAGGAGACACATGTTTGAGCAAAAACTTTACAAGTATAAATAGCACATAGCTTGCACACAAACAATTTCTGTTGTTTACAGTGGGTTTAAGAGAGTGATGAATGGATAGACTGGAGAAAGGAAAAGATAAACGAGGATCTTGCATGGCAAGACAGGGGCTAGGCCTTTATTTTGTACAATTCGGGGTCATCAATAGAGATATTTTTGAGCAGAAGAGGAAGACGAAGCAGTTAGGTGAGTTATTATCAAATCATTTTTGTTGGACAAGTTGTTATTTCATTTTATTTTGCTTTGATTTCCAGTTGGCCACAGATCCATGTGTGATCATCCTGGACATCACTAGCACTCAGTTTATGCCACAAGCCAATCGCCAGAAGAGCTAATGACACTCTAAGTGGTCCACAACCTAGTCAATGAGACAAATTCAATCATTACATGCTTGGAATTCAAAACATGTCAAAGTGCTATAATAGCCAAACATATTCACCTTACCACACCCAACACCTGCAACTTATCTCCCCCTCCTGCTATGCACCATCTTACAGATGCAGATCTTTTATTTCACCCAAACGACTCATGAAGTGAAGTCGCTCAGTCATGTCCGACTCTTTGTGACCCCATGGACTGTAGCCTACCAGGCTCCTCTGTCCATTGGATTTTCCAGGCAAGAGTACTTCAGTGGGTTGCCATTTCCTTCTCCAGGAGATCTTCCCAACCAAGGGATTGAACCCAGGTCTCCTGCACTGTAGTACAAGGCATTAAAAAGCATATGGCGACCCAGAGGGATGGTACGGGGAGGGAGAGGAGTTCAGGATGGGGAACACGTGTATGCCTGTGGCAGATTCATGTTGATGTATAGCAAAACCAATACAATATTGTAAAGTAACCTCCAAATAAAATTTTTTTAAAAAGGGCAAAAAAAAAAAAGCATATGGCAGGCTTTGCAGTATGTTTAGGGAGACAGAATAGTTTTACACCCTGGCAAAGCAAATAGCTTCAGATTGACTATTGGGGGATTAAGAGGTACAAACTACTATGTTAAAATAAATAAGCTACAAGGATATATTATACAGCATTGGTAATATAGTCAGTATTTTATAATAGCTATAGATGCAGTATAACCTTTAAAATTGTGAATTAATTTGCTGTACACCTGAAACATATATAATATTGTACATCAACTGTACCTCAATAAAATATATATATATATATCTGCATGTATCTAAATTAACAAATCAAAAGAATATAAAGTTTAAAAGATAATATAATAGCTTCTAAATGCTTAACCTCAATTTCTATAGTACTTTTCTCATTACAGTCCATCAGCCATTTGAATAACACTGAGTTAGGGAGACTTTTGCAGTGGTCTGGTCTGATGATTACAAAGGCCTGAACTAGGATAATGAGGATATAGATGATAAAGAGACTGGAGAAAGATTTGGAAGAAAAAATGAAATGGGGAGGACTTAGGAAAAGAGAAAGAAGCTGAGACTGAACATAAAAGCAAAACTATACTGCCATTTTTCTGGGACTAAATACATAAATGCATGGATATACATGAGGTCAATTAACCAAGTTTAGATTTTACATAAAATATGTTTAATCAGCATCATCTCAGTTCTTGACTTTGTGAAACAATCTTATGCTCACATATAGGTCTGACCTGAAGACACTTTTGATAGAAATGCTTGCTAATGCCTTTTAAGAGAGTGAAACTTCATGTATCACAACCAAGGATGCATTCACCTAATACTTCATGGCTCTAAAAAGATTTCTCTATAGGTGTAAAAATCTAAGAAGTGATGCTTTTCTTTTCTTCACACAAAAATTCAAAGAGAGTTTTAGAAGAATATTGCTCTATGAAGAAGCCAAGTTATCACTTAAATAGATGGAGAAGAGGAAGTAAACCATGCTACTATAGCTTAATGTTTACTCCCATAGACAGATGATGATTCTGATTAAAAAGATATATAATTAAGAATATATGGGTAGAAAATTTGAATTTCCTGGATATATTGTTTCCTGAGAATAGAAAAACTGCAAACTTTGTAGGAGAAAAATGCATAAGTGTTTTCTAATAAGGTATTTCTTAAAATGAGAAAGAAAGTAAATATTCTTTTCCAGACATATCACCTGAGACTTGAAAGGCAGGTATTTTAGATTTGAGCATGCTGGGAAAAAGAAAGACCAGCCAAAGTGTCAGGAAGATCCCTCACAGATATCCACAGATTGCCACTAGAGTCTGAGCTAGAATCTGAGGGTAGGAAACAAAACAAAACCTGCTTTCTGTTCTGTCCCAAGTACTTAAAACAATGCAATACATCTTAGTTGTCTGAAGGGTCAATTTAGTGAAGTCCAGAATCTTGATTTTATCAGCACATCTATATATGCCTCTTGGGATTGTACTCAACTTCAACAACTTAAGATAGACCTGTATCAAATAAAAATGATAATATACTAATTTAAAAGAAAAACTATCTCATGAACAAGAAAAACCAAGTCAACTATATCAGAATGGACTTCTTTGTTGTCAAGCTAAATGCTAAGGTAAATCATACACAGAAAGAAAATTTTTAGTTTGCAATGAGAAATATAACTTTCCTGGGAATTTGAATGTCAATTTATGTTTGACTAGAACAGTATCTCTGTAAAAGTCAAATGGGAAATCAAAATTAATGGAAGTTTCCTCAGTATACCTGGAATCAAAACAAAAGAAATGGTGGCTTAGATGGTAAACCATTTGCTTGCAATGCAGGAGACCCAGGTTTGATCCCTGGGTTGGGAAGATCTCCTGGAGAAGGGAACGGTGACCCACTTCAGTATTCTTGCCTGAAGAATCCCATGGATAGAGGATCTGGCGGTCTACAGTCCATGGGATCACAAAGAGTCAGACACCACTGAGGGACTAACACTTTCACTTTCAGAGTAAAGTTTTAGTGAACCCTGTTAAGACAGGCTGGTGTACCCATCCCATAACAGGACAGAATACTAGCTACTGTCTACAGTCTCCTCCATTCTGCACACGTGTTGACTTTGTAAGGTTCATTTGCAAAGATTCACTTCTCCCCTGGACTTTCTGGCTTTAAGATCTAACATTTGCCTGTATGCATCTCTTTTTAATTAGTAGCTGAAAAAAATATACTGCATTGCACCCTCCTTCAATGATCTTCTTCTTTCTTTAGATAAGTTTATATATTAAGTTGTGTAACAGCAAAGTTTTGAAGGCAACGAATTACTGTATTTCTGAATTGATTTTGCATGTAATATTCTGATCAATTATGTGTCGGTTTAAAATTTTAACTCTCAAAACCAATCCCAATTACTCCCAACACCAAGGTTTGGGAGACTACTTCACTAGCAAAAGGAATTTGTTATTTGTGTGTGTGGGTGTGTGTATGTGTACATAAACAAACACATATGTATTCATATTTTAGTCAGTTCTTGGATACCCATACAATATGGGTATTGCAGAGCCTAATATGTAACATCCCAAACAGTTGAAGTAACAGAGGTATTTGATAGCTGCTGCTGCTGCTGCTGCTGCTAAGTCACTTCAGTCATGTCCGACTCTGCATGACCCCATAGATGGCAGCCCACCAGACACTCCCATCCCTAGGATTCTCCAGGCAAGAACACTGGAGTGGGTTACCATTTCCTTCTCCAATGCAGGAAAGTGAAAAGTGAAAGTGGAGTCGCTCAGTCATGTCTGACTCTTAGCGACCCCATGGACTGCAGCTACCAGGCTCCTCCGTCCATAGGATTTTCCAGGCAAGAGTACTGGAGTGGAGTGCCATTGCCTTCTCCATTTGATAGCTAGATGGAGTCAAAAACTTCTGAACAATGGAGGAACATTTTTAAAAGTAAGTATTCAACATGTCCTTATCAAGATGGTCCCTTTTACTAACCTCAGAATTGCTGCTCAGTGCAGAGTTCAGAGAGGAAAGGCTTTTGCACAGCATGCACTGGAGAGTGTCATAGTTCTTGCATGCATGAGCAGTGGAAAGTAATGCCAACAGAAAAAGCAATGGAATTACAAAAATTTTATTTCACACATGCTTTACCTTGACTGTATAAAAAGCAACTGGTTGCTCTGCAGTTAATAAAAAATAAATAAAATGATGATGTCAATGAAGACTGACGTGTAAAACAAAATCACTGAATTGTGTAAAATGAAAATAAGGGAAAGAAGATCTAAGGAAGCAGGGTAGAACAATTTCTTTTGGCACAACCAAACTAAGGGATTCAATAAGGGAGGAAGATGATTGAATACACTGTGTTCTTTGTAAAACTGTATTTATATTTATTGTAATAAACTTTATAAGGTTTATTATGCAGTATCAACTGTAATATCTCTCAAAATATTCAGAAATTCTGTTCATAAAGTGAAGTTGCTCAGTCGTGTTCAACTCTTTGTGATTCCATGGACTGTATAGCCTACCAGGCTCCTCCAACCATGGGATTTTCCAGGCAATAGTACTGGAATGGGGTGCCATTTCCTTCTCCAGGGGATCTTCCTGACCCAGGGATCGAACCCAGGTTTCCCCCACTGTAGACAGACACTTTACCATTTGAGCCACCAGGGAAGTCCAGGAAGGCCTATTCATAAAGAGATTAAGACAAAAAAGTTTGGCTATTTCCTTTTAAGAATTCAAACTATCAGCTGTCAATGAGATAAAATGATGAGATAAGGATTGCATAACTGACTGTGGGGCTGTTTCCTCTAATATCTAGTCCTTGATTCAGGCAGTGTATAGTTACAGTGAGAGCGTATTTAGTTATAGTCCTCACTATATTTTTAATCATACTTCATTTATAGACAAAAGTTTAGAATCTTCTGAAGTGTTGCTGATTTAGAAAAATAGGCTATTGAATTAATTTTTTGATAAAAATATGTAGAAACTATTGTAATAGAGTTTTAAATATTGAAAATGCAAAATGAAAAGCTATGCAGCAGCTATATCACTGCCTTTGAAGATGAAGGATAGAGTCAAACCAAGGAATGAAGGCAGCTTCTACAATCTGGAAAAGGCAAAAGATAAGTTCTCTTCTAGAGCATTGGGATGGAAAGAGGCCCTCCAGTGAATCTCATTTTAGATTTCTGACCTCCAGAACTGTAAGATAATAAATTCATGTTGTTTCAAGCCATAAATTTTGTGATGATTTGTTACAGCAATAATATAAAACTAATATAAACTGTAACTTTATTTGCAAATACTTTTAACAGTTTGACTTTTACTATACTTAATGTACTTTTCTTCTGTGACACATTTTTTTAAAATTATGTAATTCAACATAACACTGTTAACCTTTATATTCATGAGTTTTCAGTGCTAGTTAGGAAAGTTTCCTCCCTACCAAAATATAGGGGAATTCACCCATGATTTTATTTTCTAGTTACTTGTGTGGTTCTATTTACTAAATTTGAACTTTTGATTCATGTCAAATTTACCATAACATATGGCATACAAAGGGAGAAGGTAATGGCACCCCACACCAGTACTCTTGCCTGGAAAATTCCGTGGACAGAGGAGCCTGGTGGGCTACAGTCCATGGGGTCGTGAAAAGTCAGACACCACTGAGTGACTTCACTTTCACGCATTGGAAAAGGAAATGGCAACCCACTCCAGTGTTCTTGCCTGGAGAATCCCAGGGATGGGAGAGCCTGGTGGGCTGCCATCTATGTGGTCGCACAGAGTCAGACATGACTGAAGCGACTTAGCAGCAGCACCAGCATGGCATGCAGAATAAATCCAATTTTGCCTTTCTATTCCAACAACACTTATTTTAAGCTTTTTTTATTTTTCCTGGTTATTTGTATTGCTACCTATAGCATATTCTAAATTTACATATGTAAATCTAACAAGACACTATCATTTCTTCAGATAAAAGATGGAACAAACAAATGGAAAGGTATTTTATGTTCCTAAACTAGAATTAATACTGTTAAAATGTGCATACTACTTAAAGTGATTTAGGATTCAATTCAATCCCTATAAAAAATTCCAATGGCACTTTTCATAGAAAAAAATTCTAAAATTTGTAGGGAAATACAAAAGAGCTCAAACAGCCAAAGCAACTTTGAGAAAGAAGAACAAAGCTGAAAAGAATCACACTTCCTGATTTCAAACTATCTTACAAAGCTATAGTAATCAAAATGGTATGGTGTTGTGATAAAAGAAGACACACAGATCAATGCAACATAATAGAGAGTCCAGAATTAAACCCATGCATATACTGTCAACAAGAGCACTAAGAATGCGCAACAGGAAAAAACCTTTTCAATACATGGTGTTGGAAAAACTGGACATTCACATGCAAAAAAACTTTAATTGGACCCTAATCATGTGCTACACATTCAAATGGTCTTAGTATGGATTAGAGTCCTAGAAGAATACTAAAAAAAAAAACCCTCTCCTTGACACTGGCCTTGACAATGATTTTTTAGATATGACACCAAAGGTAAAGGTAACAAAAACAATAATTTAAAAAGTGGGATTATATCAAACTAAAAATAATAAAGGAAATAATCAATGAAAACACAACCTATGAAATGGGAGAAAATATTTGCAAACCATGTATCTGATCAAGGATTAATGTCCAAAATATGTGAGGAACACATATAATTCAACAGCGAAATGGGAAGGAAGGAAAAAAGGAGAGAAGGGAGGGAGACAGGGGAAGGGAAAGGGAGGGAAGGGGAGGAAAAAGAGCCTTGTTAAAGAGTAAGTAAAGGATCTGAAAAGACATTTTTCCAAAGAAGACATACAAATGGCCCACAGGTGTATGAAAAAATGCTCAGTGCCCCTAATTATTAGAGAAATGTACACCAAATTCACATGAGATATCTCTTCACACTTCTTAGGACAGCTGTTATAAAAAGGCAAGAAATACAAGTGTTGGTGAGGATGTGGAAAAAAGGGAACCCTTGTATACTACTGGTGGAAATGTAAATTGGTAAACCACTGTAGGAAATAGTACAAAAGTTCCTACCCAAATTAAAAATAGAATTAGCAAATGATGCAGGAATTCTACTTAAGGGTATATATCCTAAGGAAATGATATCACTATCTTAAAGCAATATGTGCACTCCCATGTTCATGCATCATTATTGACAATAGTCAAGCATTGGAAACTACTTGCTGCTTTGTACAACTCAATTTCAAAACCTAAATAAATTAGCATTTTTCAGAAATAGAAGTAGAGAATATATTTTAAAAATCTGTCCATGTAAAAAACCAGTTATGTGGTTTCACAAGAGAATTCTATAAAACATTAAAAGATAAAATAATCTAATGCTACTAAATAATTTAAGAGTATAAGAAATATTTTCAAATTAATTTTATGAAGCAAGTATTATAGTCATGAAAACCTGATAATGAAAAAAGAAATCTATGCCAATATCACTTATGCATATCAATGCAGAAAATCTTAAATGTTAATCTACAGAGTCTAACAGCACATTAAAAGATAGTACATCTGATGTATGGCAAAATACATCACTTACAATATTGCAAAGCAATTATCTTTCAATTAAAAATAAATTAATTAAAATGTTAAAAAAAAACTCCCACTATAACTGTAGATTTTTATACTTGTATTTTTTTCAAATTTTACTTTGTTTTAATGTTATGATATTATGTGACTAAAATTAACACTTGCTATATCTTCATGACTAAAAAAAGAGAGACAGTATATCACAGCCAAATAGGATTTTAAAGTTCAAAAGTGGCTCAGTAGAAGAAGCATTAATAAAATTAATAATATGATCATCTCTATATGTGAAGAAATTAATATATTTCTTTATTCATTTTTGACATATCTGAAAAACATTAATGTAGATTTCAACCTGAGCTGTACAAAGCAATCTCCTAAGATGTGTTTAAATTAAATCTTTTGGTGATTATGTCTCCTGTGTGATTGCTAATTTTGTGTATTGGTTTTTCATCTTTTTGTTTCTATTCGGTTTTGTTAATGGTTTTCCTATTTTGTTATTTTTCTGCTTCTATTGGCTTTTCACTTTCTAATTTGTACATTTTTGTTTTCACCTTTATTAAATAAGTACTTGTACTTTTCTCTGGTTTGTTTAGTCATTGTTTTTCTAGATTTTTAAGTGAGAGTTTAATTTATTCACTTTCTTTCATAATTTTTTATTGCTACAATGATCTCAAGTAGTAACATTTTCACTGATTGTTTTAGCTGTATCCTCCAAATTCTAACGTCCAATTTTTACCACCTTTATTTTTTATTTTCACTTTGAAATAGCTCTTTAAGAATGCATACTGTGTTATTCTTTCTATATATAACTGGAGAAATTTTTTATATCTTGTTATTATTTTCTAGATTTATTGTTGTTTACTGAAATAAAAACATACAACATAAGTGCTGTAAGTTTGTTTTATTAGAGGGACTCGCTGAGGGCTGTAGCCCAGAAGATGGCTTCTCAGATAGCTCTGAAAAACTGCTTGGAAGAGGTAGGGGGAAGAAGCCAGCATTTTTATGATTTCAGCTGGGGATATAAGCGCTCAAGTGTACATCTCAGTAAAAGATTACTGCTAGCCATGAGGATCAGCTATCCCAGTTAAAAATTAATTATCTTAGTGTTTTTCTATGTATGGGAAGATGCAAGAATCTAGGTTCACCACAATTTTCCTTAAGTATAACTATCTAAGGGCCTGTTTTTCCAAAGCACAGAGTGCCTCATTCTATTGTTTGCTCTGAATTCCTTTCAGGGTGTACTGTACATCAGAGAGCGCAGCAGCCAACGACATTCTTTGTAGAACTGGATGGCAAGTGATATTCCTTATTTTACATTGTTCTACAGTCGGAAAAAGCTCTTTGTGTTATTTCTACTTTTTCAAATTTGTGAGAATAAGATGTATTCTTATTAATGGATTCAGTATGTGTATTTATCTGGAGAAGGAAATGGCAACCCATTCCAGTATCCTTGGTGTATTTATCAGAATCATCGTACTTACTTTGGGATTTAGGTCTTCAGTAACATTTTTTCTGCATTCCATCTACCTTTGAAGGAGTGACTTATGTTAAAATCCTCCTTTGTTAAGGTATCTATCTCTCCAAATATCATCTGTTGTTTTTGCTTTAAAAAATTTGTTCAGTTAGTTCAGTTCAGTCGCTCAGTCGTGTCCAACTCTGTGACCCCATGAACCACAGCACGCCAGGCCTCCCTGTCCATCACCAACTCCCGGAGTTCACTCAGACTCATGTCCATCGAGTCAGTGATGCCATCCAGCCATCTCATCCTCCGTCGTCCCCTTCTCCTCCTGCCCCCAATCCCTCCCAGCACCAGAGTCTATGTGTGTATCTCTCTCTCTCTCTCTCTCACACACACACATATATATATGCTAGGTATATAAGTATACCAATATACTTCCTCTTCATTTTGAATTGTGGCCAAGCATTAAAAATTGTCCTTTGCATCTTTTAATTCTATTTCTCATCTACACAATCAGTTATTAATTTCATGAGCTCTACTTTATTTCATTTAAAATTGCATAGTATATTACTTTCCTCTCAGTTTCTAATTGCTTTTTATATGTGTCTCTCACATAAGCTTAGTATTAAATGCTGATTTTTGGACAGTATAAAACCTCTTGTCTCTTAATAGATTTGCCAGTCTGCATATATTTATCGACCTGATTGATATTCTGGACTACATTCTGTCATAGTCTATGTCATATTTGAATGTACATGTCTTGATACACACAGTTGTTTATCATGCAGTCTATTTTAGTTACTTCTGTTTCTTCTCTTTTTCTTATTTCCTCTTACCCTCCTTTCTCTTTCCCCTTCTTTTCCTTCTCCTTCCCTTCCTCTTCTTCTTTCTAATACCCTCCCCCACAAAGCAGAAGAGAGAACTCATCATGAGTTCAGGTCTCAAAATAGGATTTCTAATTTTAAAAAGTCAACAATTCTGTACTGTAATAGAGCATATCTATAGGCGGTGCAGAGACCACCAGGCACGGCCGCTCTTTCCTCGGTCACTGAAATCTTGCTATTGAGTATGCCTGTGTCCCTTGGTGTTGCACTAGTCTTAGATCTGGTCAATTAAAGGACTGCTTATTTAATTCCCTGGACATATTCCTGCAGTATCACGAAGGCACCACTTTGGAATTTAGGAAGCATGATTGATCTGTGGCTCACCTCTCCAGGCTCCTTAAAACATTTCAAAGTACCAGTCCTTTGTACACCCAACTGCCTCTTTCAGCCTGAGGAAGCGCAATGTGCAGGGAAATAGTTAGAATGACTTTTACAAAGGACTCCGGGGCTATTGCTGAGAGGGAAGGGAGGTGAACATTAAAGCAACAAAACCCAAACAGTGATTTGTTACCATTTCAAAATGCTGCTGGATTTGCCATCACTGGGGCAGTGCAGTTCCATAGGCAAACACAAGCTTCTTTAAGAACAATCTTTGTGTCTGAACAGAAAACATTTTGTCTTTTCAGGCAGGAAACCTAAGGCAAGGCTTACCCAGAGACATATTTTCCATCATGTGGCCGGGACAATAAACATGGGGCTTTTGATCTGGGTGGCAACAGTGACAGAGCCAGAGTTCCAAAAGGAGAAAAATGGGAAACAAACCTGCCAGAGGTGAGTGCGTGTCCTCAGGTTATTTTTTCACGTCTAGAGTTCACCAAGCAAAGCCAGAGAGATTTCAAATAAACATGTCTAAAGGAGTCATAAAAATCCTAACCAGTGTGATAGTTTAAATCCCAACGTCAAAACACAGAAATGCATGGCCTATATCACATGAAACTTCTTTGGCCCCAGGTTTATAAATTAAACTTCTTTCAAACTCTTATTTTTACAAGCATAAATTTATAAATACCCTTCCTCCCTACTACCATCTTCCTATTATAAATAACAGCAAAATTATCCTCTGGTTCTGCAGGTGAAATAATTTTGCAATTAAAATGGAGATTAAAAAGTGTGTTAAAAGTGAACCTTTTTAATTTTCATTAGGACACAATTGCATGCCATTGTCACTGTATAAGTGTTCTTTTTATTTTAAACTGTTATCCTAGAAACCACTGAAATTCATTATTTTACACGTTCCTCCATTTACAAATCAAAATGCCAAAGAGAAGCTCAGTTTATTTCAGCTCTGTTGGAAGAGATTGCTGTTATTAGGAAATGTGAGTGGGCCGAAGTGGGACTCCCTGTGGAGTTACTTGGCAGAGTGGAGTTCCTGGCTCAACCTGATATTAACAGTGAGTCATCAGTTTACCCGCACAGCAGGGTCTTCACTTTGTACTTTTCAGTCTGAGCAACTCAGCAGCGGGTCCAAGGATTCAAAGTTAATTTCTATAATTAATAATCAAGTGAAAGAAACTCATCTCATTTATTTTGAGAATAATTATTCATAAATTCCTTACTGACAAATAATAACACAAATAAAATCTCTATCAAGAAATTCAGTTTATATATTCAGTGTGATTTATGTATTCTAAAGGCCAAAGGCATCTCTGTCCACATAAAAGTGATTTTTCCCCCCTTTACGTCCATTAAGAGACATTTAAAGGGCAAAAGTTTCAGGCACCTCTATCCTGTGTTTTAGAAGAAAAATTCAGTAATTTCTGTGTACTCATAAAAAAATACACAATTAGAGCTATTATAACATTCTAGCTTTAATAAAAGAATGTAAAAATGATTTAAGATTAATTCTTCATCATAAGAACTAATAGATAAATGCAATTTAATTTTTCTCTCATTTCATGTACTAAGAAATGCAAGGTTTTATTCTTAATCTAAACTCAGTAAATTTCTAGTATATTTTCCAAGGCAGCCTCATGTTATTGGTGAAAAGACATGAATATAGTCTGCTCCTAAGTAGACAGTGTCTGTTCAAGATGAAATGAAGTACAGTATTTAATAACTAATAGTGACAATTCTGTTAGAGGTTGGTGCAACATATAAGTGGCTGGTAGAATAAGCAAAATTGAGCACTTAAAGTTCTGTTCTTACATCATGTATACATACAACCCTCACATCCATTCATCTATATATTTAATACCTGTTTTCTTAGAATTAGCAAAATCCTTAAATGAGACCTTATCTGCATCTCTAGCCTTGGCTCTCACTATCTGTATGATGAACTCCAGCTACAGAAAGAATTTAATCCTGAGCAAGCATTCTCATATTTTGCTTCTTTGCATACACTGATTTACCTTCAGAAATACTTTCTCCTTCTTTTCTAATTGTTACACT
Organism: Ovis aries; assembly: GCF_016772045.2. Taxonomy (NCBI): domain Eukaryota; kingdom Metazoa; phylum Chordata; class Mammalia; order Artiodactyla; family Bovidae; genus Ovis; species Ovis aries. Next base: position 29,187,854 of record NC_056057.1, on the reverse strand, counting down.
GAAAATATCCTCTTTTCAAATCTTAAGTACCCATTAATTTGTTATTGTAGTCTTTTCTATGCCATAAGCATTTACTGAGCATGGCCCTGCCCGTCAGAACAAGACCCAGTTTCCCCTACAGTCTCTCCAATCAGGAAGCTTCCATAAGCCTCTTAACCTTATTCATCAGAGGGCAGACAGAATGGAAACCACAATCATAGAAAACTAACCAAACTGATCACATGGATCACAGCCTTATCTTATTCAGTGAAATTATAAGCCATGCCCTGTAGGGCCACCCAAGATGGATGAGTCATGGTGGAGAGTTCTGATAAAACGTGGTCCATTTGAGAAGGGAATGGCAAACCACTTCGGTATTCTTGCCTTCTGAACCCCATGAACTGTATGAAAAGGCAAAAAGATATGACACTGAAAGATGCATCCCCAGGTCAGTAGGTGCCCGATATGCTACCAGAGAAGAGTGGAGAAATAACTCCAGAAAGAATGAAGAGACAGAACCAAAATGAAAACAAGCCCAGCTGTAGATGTGACTGGTGATGGAAGTAAAGTCCAATACCATAAAGAACAACATGGCGTAGGAACCTGGAATGTTAGGTTGATGAATCAAGGACAATTGGAAGTGGTCAAACAGGAGACGGCAAGAGTGAACATCAATATGTTAGGAATCAGTGAACTAAAAATGATTGTATAGAGCTTCTGTATACAGTCCATTTTAATTCAACTGAGATGATGATTATATCTACTACTGTGGGCAATAATCCCTTAGAAGAAATGGAGTAACCCTCACAGTCAACAAGAGTCTGAAATGCAGTACTTGGATGCAATCTCAAAAATGAGAGAATGATCTCTGTTCATTTCCGAGGCAAACCATTCAATATCACTAATGCTGAAGAAGCTGAAGTTGAATGGTTCTATGATGACCTACAAGACATTGTAGAACTAACATCAAAAAAAGATATGATTTTTATCAGAGGGGACTGGAATGCAAAAGTAGGAAGTCAAGAGTTACCTGAAGTAATTGGCAAGTTTGGCTTTGGGACTACAAAATGAAGCAGAGCAAAGACTGACAAGAGAACACGCTGGTCATAGGACACACCCTCTCCCAAGAAACAAGAGAAGACTCTACACATGGACATCACCAGATGGTCAACACTGAAATCAGATTGATTAGATTCTTTGCAGCTGAAGATGGAGAGGCTCTATACCGTCAGCAAAAAAAGACTGGGAGCTGACTGTGGCTCACATCATGAACTCCTTATTGACAAATTCAGACTTCAGCTGAAGACAGTAGGGAGAACCTCTAGACCATTCAGATGAGACCTAAATTAAACCCCTATGATTGTACAGTGGACATGACAAATAGATTCAAGGGATTATATCTGATAGACAGAGTGCCTGAAGAATTATGGATGGAGCTTCACGAAACTGTACAGGAGGCAGGGATCAAGATCATCCCCAAGAAAAGAAATGGAGAAAGGCAAAATGGTTGTCTGAGGAGGTCTTACAAATACCTGAGAAAAGAAGAGAAGCTAAAGGTAAAGGAAAAAAGGGAAGATAAACCCATTTGAATGCAGAGTTCCAAAGAATAGCAAGGAGAGAAAAGAAAGACTTTCTCAGTGATCAATGCAAAGAAAGAGAAGAAAACAATAGAATGGGAAAGACTACAGATCTCTTTTAGAAAATCAGAGATGTTAAGGGAATATTTCATGCAAAGATGGGCACAATTAAGGACAGAAATGATATGGACCTAACAGTAGCAGGAGATATTAAGAAGAGGTGGCAAGAATACACAGAAGAACTATGCAAAAAAGATCTTCATGACCCAGATAACCACAATAGTGTGAACACTTACCTAGAGCCAGATATCCTGGAGTGTGAAGTCAAGTGGGCCTTAGGAAGCATCACAACGAACAAAACTAGTGGAGGTGATGAAATTCCAGTTGAGCTATTTCAATTCCTTAAAGATGATGCTGTGAAAGCGCTGCACTTAATATACCAGCAAATTTGGAAAACTCATCAGTGGCCACAGCACTGGAAAACGTCAGTTTTCATTCCAATCCCAAAGAAAAGCAATGCTACAGAACGTTCAAACTACTGCACAATTACACTCATCTCACACACTAGCAAAGTAATGCTCAAAATTCTCCAAGCAAGGCTTCAAGAGTATGTAAACCAAGAATTTTGAGATGTTCGAGCTGGATTTAGAAAAACAGAGGAAACAGAGATCAAATTGCCAACATCCTCTGGATCATTCAAAAAGCAAGAGAGTTCCAGAAAAAAACATCTATTTCTGCTTTATTGACTACATCAAAGTCTTTAATAGTGTGGATCACAACAAACTGTGGAAAATTTTTAAAGAGATGAGAATACTAGACCACCTTTCCTGCCTCCTGAGAAATCTGTATGCAGGTCAGGAAGCAACAGTTAGAAGTGGACATGGAACAACAGACTGGTTCCAAAAAGGAAAAGGATACATCAGGTTGTATATTGTCACCCTGCTTATTTAACTTACATACATGGTACATCATGCCAAATGCTGGGCTGGATGAAGAACAAGCTGGAATCAAGATTGCAGGAAGAAATATCAATAACTTCAGATATGCAAATGACACCACCCTTATGGTAGAAAGCGAAGAGGAACTGAAGAACCTCTTGATGAAAGTGAAAGAGGAGAGTGAAAAAGCTGGTTTAAAACTAAACATTCAAAAAACTCAGATCATGGCATCCGTTCCCATCACTTCATGGCAAATAGATGGGAAAACAATGGAAATAGTGACAGACTATTTTGGGGGGCTCCAAAATCACTGCAGATGGTGACTGCAGCCATGATATTAAAAGAAGCTTGCTCCTTGGAAGAAAAGCTATGGTCAACCTGGATAGCATATTAGAAAGCAGAGATATTACTTTGCTGACAAATGTCCATTTAGTCAAAGCTATGGTTTTTCCAGCAGTCATGCATGTATGTGAGAGTTGTGCTACAAAGAAAGCTGAGTGCCAAAGAATTGATGCTGTAGAACTGTGGTGTTGGAAGACTCTTGTGAGTCCCTTGGACTGCAAGGAGATCAAACCAGTCAATCCTAAAGGAAATCAGTCCTAAATATTCATTGGAAGGACTGATGTTGAAGCTGAAACTCCAATATGCTGGCCATCTGATGTGAAGAACTGACTCATTGGAAAAAGACCCTGATGCTGGGAAAGATTGAAGGCTGAAGAGAAGGGGACATCAGAGGCCAAAATGGCTGGATGGCATCACCTACTCAATGGACTTAAGTTTGAGCAACCTCAAGGAGCTGGTGATGGAAAGGAAGCCTGGCATGCTGCAGTCTATGGGGCTGCAAACGTCAGACATGACTGAGCAACTGAAGTGAACTGAACTGATTTTATTACTTTTATTAAAGTATTACATCATCTTTACACTTAGTGCAAAGAATAAACAATATGAAGAAAAAGATTTTCTCATTAACATTCACAATAAAAATGGTCTGGTTCGTTCTGCAGACCTGGGTTTAATTGTACAAGAGGGAGCATTTAATGGCTCAAGTGGATCAAGGTGTCATTTAATTCTGACCCACAGAATAGAATATCATCCATATTTGGTAACTAGACTAACTCTATGGGAGCTCTGATAGATAGAACCATTTTTGTGGTTATGTAAAAGTCCCAGGCCATCCTCTATTCCAAGCCCATCTGAATATTTAGTATTTTAACTAGACTTCTATAGAATCCTCTTATTGAATTGGACAGATTTTCAATTTATTTGTTTAAATTATCCTAATAGACAATCATACATGCATAATATAACTTTATACATTTTTCAATACTTACCTATCTTTTTTTACACACTGCATTACTTATAAACTCCAGGATACTTTTAAAACTAGGGGCAATATTAGATAGCCTAAGCTTTCAGCACTTTAAAACATATGTAAATTTATATTTTTCTGGAAGCAATTCATTTTATTGTTATTATTAATTTTATTGCATGTTACTTTCAGATGTTTTAAAATCTCTCTAGAGATTTTTAATGAATATAGATTGAATCTAGATTGACTTAATTTTCTATCTTTTCTCCCTTTTTTTTTTTTTTTGGCTTCATAGCCTAGTCTCTCTAAACAATGAATCATTTCGATGTATTTTGATTTACAGTTAATTAATTTTCTTCTTGATCTTTATTAAATTCTTCTTCCAGTTGCTCTAGTTTGTCCTGCTGTTTCCATTCTAAGTTAAATTTTTTTTTAATTTAGAGAAGATTATTTGTGTTTTATATTTTAACTCTGATGAGAACATTTCAGTAGTCCCTGCTGGAGATATACTGTGTTCTAAATGTCTTGATTTCCAAAATGTGGCTCAACCGATTAATAATTTGTCCACAAAATTATGGAGAATAATATTCTTTTTGTTTTGTTTTTGGTTTTCACTTTTTACATTTTCAAGTGACCGAGAAGTGTCTACTTGTCATGCATATTTCCATTTTTACTTATTTAATTTTATTAATCTGATAAAGAAGTCTATAACAATCTCTGTATATTTTGGTATATCGTCTATGGCCTGAAATAAAATCAGACATGAAAAGATTCTCTATTACTGGGAAAAAGGTAGACATTTTATATAATGTATCGCACACAGATGAATTTATAATACAAAATATATACACATATGTATATGTGTACATGTGCATATGCAATGTTATTTATTGTATTATACTGCCTGTATATTATATTACAACAGAAACACATACACTGTTGTCCCTCAGTATCCATAGTGGATTGGTCCCAGCACCTGCCATAGATACCAAAATCCATGGATGCTCAAATCCCATAGTGTACCCTTCAAATGCACAGTTCAGCATGCAAGGATTAAGGAACCCCCAGAAACTTCAATTTGCAGTGGCTATATCTGCAGATTCTGAAACCTGTGAATAGAGAGCTAGTTGCTCATCTGGGGGGAAAAAAAAATTGGCATATGAGTGAACTGGTGCAGTTCAAACCTGCACTGTCCAAGGGTCAACTGTGTGCTACAGTTAGGAGCAATACTCACTGCCACTTTTGGTTAAAAACAAGTGCTCTGGATTTAAACTGCCTGACTTTTGATCTTCATCCTGATTTTTACCAGAGGCATTACCTTGGATAAAATACATGATCTTAGTAAGCCTCAGTTATTGCTAGAGTTATCTGAGTAACAAGTAGATTAAATTATGTAAAGGATTTCACTTACTGCCTGATATATAGAGCTTCCCAGGTGGCACTAGTGGTAAATAACCCGCCTGTCAATGCAAGAGACATAAGAGACACGGGATCAATTCCAGAGTCTGGAAGACACCCTGGAGGAGGGCATGACAACCCTCTCCAGGGTTCTTGCCTGGAGAATCCCATGGACAGAGGAGCCTGGCAGGCTACTCTGAGTCCATGGGGTCACAAAGAGTCAGACATGACTGAGTAACTAACCACAAACACACACGCCTGACATATAAAAGGTCAATACTTTGGCCACCTGAAAAGACCCTGATGCTGGGAAAGATTGAAGGCAGCAGGAGAAGGGGACAACAGAGGATGAGATGGTTGGATGGCATCACCGACTCTATGGACATGAATTTGAGCAAGCTCTGGGAGATGGCGAAGGACACAGAAGCCTAGCAATCTACAGTCCATGGGGTCGCAAAGAGTCACACACATCTGTACAACTGACCTGTCCAAGTTGAAGAAAAATGAGTTTTAATTGTCCTAAGGTGACATCAAGCATGCATTTTAAATTGTATTTAAAAGCACATTAAACTTGAGAAGCTAAGGATTTAAATTCTGATATATTGAGGCCAATTATATTGCTCAAGTTTCAGAATATTTTCCCTTGAACAAATATATACGATATTCTAAAAATACATTAGGTGTAGAAAATGCCTAAAAATTGCTAAATGTTAATACATAGCTACCTATGTATTAACTTGGCCATAGGTTCAATGGCCAAGTTAATATCTAGAATTTTATATAACTTGAAACTCTTTGCTTCAATAACAAAAGGAATTAGAAAACATATTCTGAATATTTTGACTTTTAGTTTTTATATCTTACATAGATATTTAACCAGCATCAAAAAGTAAGAATTTTCATTATTATTTTTTCTAGTTTAATTAAGCCACACCAGAACCTATGGGCAAAAAGTCAGATTTCTGATTGAATTTCTAGTCCCATGTGACAGAGTGTTTCAGGAAACAACACAGTACTCTGTAGTGCTCCTGGCATGACTTCAGTAAAGGTCAAAGAAGTTAAGTGTTCCAGCAGTGAGCCCAACATTTAGTAGCCTTCAAAGGACTTTACTAGGGTTTATCCTGTACATTACAACACAGACTATCAAAGGCATTCCTTGAAAATGTTCTGCAGTGAATTCTGACTACCTTTCCATGCTAGTCAATGCTAAACATTAGATTACTATACCCTATGAAATAAAAATGGATAAATCCATAAATGTTAGCAAAATAACTCTCTCTTACTCTGCAGCTACACAACTTTAATCCAAAAAAATAGAACACAAAGCTTATTTAATTCATTCTTTTATCTTTTTGAATTTATCTTAATTTATTGAACTACAGTAGACTTACAGATAAATGCACTTATCACAAGTATATGACTTGACACATTTTTAATAAACTGTACACACCCATATAGCATTTTCAGGATCCCAAAGTTCATATATGCTCCCTTCTGGTTTGGACTCACTGCTCAAAGAATATCCACTGTATACAATTCTACCTAGACCAAATAGTTTTGCTTTATAATGTTTTTAATTTTATGTAAATAGAATCATATGGTATGTGGTCTTTGTGCCTCATTTGTTGCTTCACTTGTGCTTTACTCTTATTTGTGAGATTCAGCATATTTTCCATGTCTGTACATGCTCAGTCACTCAGTTGTTCCAACTCTTTGCAAGTCTATAGACTCTACCCCACCAGGCTTCTCTGTCCATGGGATTTCCCAGACAAAAATACTGTAGTGGGTTGCCATTTCCTCCTCCAGGGAATCTTCCTGACCCAAGGACTGAATATATGTCTCCTGTACTGCAGGCAGACTGGACATGGAACAACATACTGGTTCCAAATAGGAAAAGGAGTACGTCAAGGCTGTATATTGTCACCCTGCTTGTTTAACTTATATGCAGAGTACGTCATGAGAAACACTGGACTGGAAGAAACACAAGCTGGGATCAAGATTGCCGGCAGAAATATCAACAACCTCAGATATGCAGATGACACCACTCTTATGGCAGAAAGTGAAGAGGAACTAAAATGCCTCTTAATGAAAGTGAAAGAGGAGAGTGAAAAAGTTGGCTTAAAGCTCAACATTCAGAAAATGAAGATCGTGGCATTTGGTCCCATCACTTCATGGGAAATAGATGGGGAAACAGTGGAAACAGTGTCAGACTTTATTTTGGGGGGCTCCAAAATCCCTGCAGATGGTGATTGCAGCCATGAAGTTAAAAGACGCTTACTCCTTGGAAGAAAAGTTATGACCAACCTAGATAGCATATTCAAAAGCAGAGACATTACTTTACCGACTAAGGTCCATCTAGTCAAGGCTATGGTTTTTCTTGTGGTCAGGTATGGATGTGAGAGTTGGACTGTGAAAAAGGCTGAGCACCGAAGAATTGATGCTTTTGAACTGTGGTGTTGGAGAAGACTCTTGAGAGTCCCTTGGACTGCAAGGAGATCCAACCAGTCCATTCTGAAGGAGATCAGCCCTGGGATTTCTTTGGAAGGAATGATGCTAAAGCTGAAACTCCAGTACTTTGGCCACCTCATGTGAAGAGTTGACTCATTGGAAAAAACTCTGATGTTGGGAGGGATTGGGGGCAGGAGGAGAAGGGGATGACCGAGGATGAGATGGCTGGATGGCATCACGGACTCAGTGGACGTGAGTCTGAGCGAACTCCGGGAGTTGGTGACGGACAGGGAGGCCTGGCATGCTGCGATTCATGGGTTTGCAAAGAGTCGGACATGACTGAGCGATTGAACTGAACTGACTGATCTTAATAGGATGCTAATCCCTTTGCTTTACTTTTTTTAAAACTTAGATTTCCAGAACTATTTTGAAATGGCTCCTATAGGGATGAAGAATGGGCTAATGGTCCAAACTTCACAATTTAACACATATTGCTTCTGTTTCTACAAGATGGCCCATTTTCTTGAAGTAGGATTCAGCCACAAGTTAACCTGGTTGAGGATGATTGTTATCGACAGTTTTAAGCTTCTGTATTTTCTTTATAAGGAGCTACTCTAGTGGTCTGGTGGTTAAAACTCCATACTTCCATTGCTGGGAGTGCAGGTTTGATCCCTGGTAGGGGAACCAAGATCCCACATACTACAAGGTATGGTCCAAAAAGAATGGTGGGTTCTTTTTCTATGAATAAATATTTGTCAGAGCTTTCTGGGATGTGATACCAATTTATCTAATATTTGGCCAAGACAGAACTGGCTTCTGATAACAAGAGAGACTGAGGCATTAAACTAGTTAGCCCTAAGCTAAGAAAATATGATGATGTCTCTCATAAGGCATCCTACATAGTCTTAAGAAATCAAAGATGATACAAAGAGATGAAAAGATGTACTATTTCTTGGTTTGAAATGTACTATTTCTTGACAGTCAATATTGTCAAAATGACTATACTACCCAAGGAAATTACAGATTCAATGCAATGCCTATCAAATTGCCAATGGCATTTTTCACAGAACTAGAACAAAAACATTTTTAAAGACTCCAAATAGACAAAGCAATCCTGAGAAAGGAAAAGGAATGGAGGTATCAGGCTAGACTACACTACAAATCAACAGTAGTCAAAACAGCATGGCACTGGCCCAGAAAAAAGATACACAGATCAATGGAAAAGGATAGAAAGAACAGAAATAAATCCATGCACCTATGGCCAACTAATGTATGACCAATGAGGCAAGAATATACAATGGAGAAAAGACAGATTCTTCAATAACTGGTGCTAAGAAAACTAGACAGCTGCATGTTAAAGAATGAAATTAGAACATTCTTTAAGACCATATACAAAAATAAAGTATGCCTGGACACTATAAAACTCTTCGAGGAAAACCAAGCCAGAACACTTTTTGACATAAACCTCAGCCATATCTTTTTGGATCCACCTCTCAGAGTAACAAAAATAAAAACAAATGTAAACAAATGGGACCTAATCAAACTTAAAAGCCTTTGCACAGCTAAGGAAACCATAAATGAAATGAAAAGACAACTCAGAATGGGAAAGAATATTTCCAAACAAAGTGACTGATAAGGTCTAATCTCCAAAATATACAAAAAACACATGCAGCTCTATGTCAAACAAAAAAGAAAGAAAGAAAATAACCCAACCAAAAAATGGGCAGAAGATCTTAAAAGACGTTTCTCCAAAGAAGACATGCAAATGGCTAAAAATACATGAAAAGATGCTTAACATCACCACTCATCATAAAAATGTAAATAAAAACTACAGTGAGGTATCATCTCACACAGGTCAGAATCAGTTCAGTTCAGTTGATCAGTCGTGTCCAACTCTATGCAACCCCATGAATCACAGCACGCCAGGCCTTCCTGTCCATCACCAACTCCCGGAGTTTACTCAGACTCATGTCCATGGAGTCAGTGATGCCATCCAGCCGTCTCATCCTCCACCGTCCCCTTCTCTTCCTGCCCTCAATCCCTTCCAGCATCAGAGTCTTTTCCAGTGAGTCAACTCTTCACATGAAGTGGCCATAGTACTGGAGTTTCAGCTTTAGCATCATTCCTTCCAATGAACACCCAGGACTGATCTCCTTTAGAATGGGCTGGTTGGATCTCTTTGCAGTCCAAGGGACTACAAGAGTCTTCTCCAACACTACAGTTCAAAAGCATCAATTTTTTGGCACTCAGTTTCTTCACAGTCCAACTTTCACATCCATACATGACTACTGGAAAAACCATAGTCTTGACTAGACAGACCATTGTTGGCAAAGTAATGTCTCTGCTTTTGAATATGCTATCTAGGTTGGTCATAACTTTATTTCCAAGGAGTAAGCGTCTTTTAATTTCATGGCTGCAATCACCATCTGCAGTGATTTGGGAGCCCCAAAAAATAAAGTCTGACACTGTTGCCACTGTTTCCCCATCTATTTCCCATGAAGTGATGGCACCAGATGCCATGATCTTCGTTTTCTGAATGTTGAGCTTTAAGCCAACTTTTTCACTCTCCTCTTTTACTTTCATCAAGAGGCTTTTCGTTCCTCTTCACTTTCTGCCATAAGGGTGGTGTCATCTGCATATCTGAGGTTATTGATATTTCTCCCAGCAATCTTGATTCCAGCTTGCGCTTCTTCGAGCCCAGTGTTTCTCATGATGTACTCTGCATAGAAGTTAAATAAGCAGGGTGACAATATACAGCCTAGACGTACTTCTTTTCCTATTTGAAACCAGCCTGTTGTTCCATGTCCAGTTCTAATTGTTGCTTCCTGACCTGCATACAGGTTTCTCAAGAGGCAGGTCAGGTGGTCTCATATTTCCATCTCTTTCAGAATTTTCCACAGGTCAGAATGGCCACCATCAAAAAGTTTACAACAATAAGTGTTGGAAAGGGTGTGGAAAAAAGGAAACATTTCTACACTGTTGCTGGAAATGTAAATTGGTACAACCATTATGGAGAACAGTATGGTGGTTCATTAAAAAGCTAAAAATAAAACTATCATATGATCCTGCAATCCCACTGCTAGGTGTATAGCCAGAGAAAACCATAATTAGAAAAGATACATGCACCCCAAAGTTCACTGAAGCACTATTTACAATAGCCAAAATATGGAAGCAACCTCAATGTCCATCAACAGTGGAATGGATAAAGAAGATGCAGTACATATATAAAATGGAATATTAGTCTTAAAAAAGAACAAAATAATGCCATCTGCAGCAACATGGATGGACTCAGAGATCATCTTAAAGTATATCAAAGAAAGATAGTCATATGATATCAGTCATATGTGGAATCTAATTTTTTTAATGATATAAAGAAACCTGTTTGCAGAACTAAAGAAGACTCTCAGGTTTCGAAAACAAACTTAGGGTTACCAAAGAGGAAACATAGAGAGGAGGGATAAATTAGGAGCTTGGGATAACATACACACACTTCTGCTGTTGCTAAGTTGCTGCAGTCGTGTCTGACACTGTGCAACCCCATAGACGACAGCCCACCAGGCTCCACTGTCTCTGGGATTCTCCAGGCAAGAACACTGGAGTGGGTGTCCATTTCCTTCTCCAATGCATGAAAATGAAAAGTAAAAATGAAGTCGCTCAGTCGAGTCTGACTCTTTGCGACCCCATGGACTGCAGCCTACCAGGCTCCTCTGTCCATGGGATTTTCCAGGCAAGAATACTGGAGCGGGTTACCATTGCCTTCTCCGATACACATACTACAACATATAAAATCAATAACCAACAAGGACCCACTGTGTAGCACGTGTAACTCTATTCAGTATTCTGTAATAACATATGGGAAAAGAGTCTGAAAAAGCGTGAATGTATGTATATGTAAATTGAACCACTATGCTGTACACCTGAAACTAATACAATATTGTAAATCAACTATACTCTAATAACATTACAAAAAAAAAGGATCCTCATAGTCTTAAGTAAATTAGATTTTGTTGCAATTAATTTTAAATTATTTATTATGATCCCTAAATTCAGTCCCCTAAAATGTGCTGGGGAGTGGCCTGATTGTATATCATGCTTTCTGGTTTCTATTTTCATTCCAGCGCTCCCATTTCAAAGTAGCTACTTAGAGCTCTGTCTCTATTCTCAGCACCACACAGACATTTCTCATATTCATACATATATTTCAGCTACTTGCTACCTGTTCTAATTATGAAAGAAAACATGTACAACTCTTATCCTACTAGTTTCATCTACTATGCCCTAAAACCTTGTCTCCCTACCCACTAGCAATCCCACACACCCTCATTTATAAAATTAAATATCACTCCTGTGTCACCTCCTCCATGAATCAAAGGAGAATATTTGGAATTTTTCACTTTAGGCAAAATGGCTTGGTTTCTGTGTTAGAGTTGAAAAATTTCACACTTGCCCTAATTTTACATATCAGCAGACCCTGATGCTAACTAACAATGATAACAATAATATTATTGCTAATGATAAATTAGCTTTGGATTGAGTTTGCAAAATTTCCTTAAAATAGCTATGGGAATAAGCAATTTGAATTTAATGATAGCTCTGTGGTCATGCTATGGTGGAATTTGTTCCAACTTATTTTTTGGAACTATCTAGACACACAGGTGAAAAATAAATCATATGAATAAAAACATCCTTGTATTATCAAAAATATTGATCAATAAATAAAAAATAAATTCAATTTTAAACAGGATAAAGTAATTTTCAAACATTTTAAGTCTAGTTTTTTCTTGCTACAGGCCAATATTTTAATATTCTTTTCATTGCTTACAAGTTTCAAGGATATAACTGATATTCGGCTTACTTTGTTATATATGTTCTTAATACACTCAATCAATTAATAATAAACTGAAAGTCAAAATTCTAATTCATTTAAATTATTCTTGTCATATTAAAAAAATTATTATGTCAGACTGGGCTATTTGAAGTGTAAGACAGAATTTCAAATTGAAGGTCTTCTGTGTTAAGTATAGCATTATTTTTAAGTGATTCCATAGTCAAATTAGAACAGATGACATTTATTTTGAGAAGCTGACAATTCCAAATCAGCTAAGTGAAAAACAGAAATATTGTCATCTATTTGAGAATAACTAGAAGATTCTGAATGGTAGTGAATTTAGTCATGTCCTACTCTTGTGACCCATGGACCATAGCACACTAGGCTCCTCTGTCCATGGGATTTTCCAGGCAAGAATACTGGAGTGGTTTGCCATTTCTTGCTTCAGTGGATCTTCCCAACCCAGAGGGATTGGACCCGGGTCTCAGAGAAGGCAATGGCAACCCACTTCAGTGTTCTTGGCTGGAGAATCCCAGGGACGGGGGAGCCTGGTGGGCTGCTGACTATGGGGTCGCACAGAGTCGGACACGACTGAAGTGACGCAGTAGCAGCAGCAGCAGCAGCAGCAGCTCCTGGACTGCAGGCAGACTTTTGACCGACTAAGCTACCAGGGAAACTTCTGAATATTTCTGGTGTTTTCTGATCTAAACATACTCTTACCTCTAAAAGAAAGCTGTGTGAGCTTAGGTGTGATTTGCTATTGTTTTGAGTCAGGAATGCGCGTCTTCCAAAATCCTCAAGTGAAAGTGAAAAGTGAGCGTCTGTCACTCAGTAGTGTCCAACCCTTTGCGACCCCATGGAATATATCCCGCTAGGCTCCTCTGTCTATGGAATTCTCCAGGCAAGAATGCTGTAGTGGGTAGCTATTCTATTCTCCAGGGCATCTTCCCAACCCGGGGATAGAACCCAGGCTTCCTGCACTGCAGGCAGATTCTTTACCATCTGAGTCACCAGGGAAGCCATTTTTTTTTCAGTCTACAGATATTGATGCGTGATGCACACTGACTGGTATGCATCCTAGTATGTAGGGTCAGCATCCAACATACTGGATTCAATAGAACAGAATCAAAAGGAAGCACCAGTATTCCCTGCTCTTTATTTTAAAGCTGATGAGAATTTAGAATACCTCTCGAATTCTGGCTACATTATTATAGTATATATTTATTATCAAAGTAAAGGCTGAATGATGGCTTAAAACTCAGAATATGCTAATGAAACCACAAACAACTAGCTGCGTGAGAGTGCACAGATAATGTCCAATTGATCGTTGGAATCTAAAGTATCCATGAAATGTTGGACACCATGCCAAGAAGTGGTATATTGCCATTATAGAGACACTAAAGCAGAAATAAGTAGAAATCTTTGCTCTGGGAGGTGGGAAGGGGAAATGTATATCATCTCAAAACCCACTCTACTTCAAGGAATGCCATAATCATTCCCACATGCAAGGTACATGCATGCAAATTAAAAATGCTAAAGCACGAAAGGGCTCTGGGTGAAGAAGTCCCAAGTGCTAGGTCGTTCCAGCAGAAGAGCTGAGAACCTGGAGATTCTGGGTGCTCTTTCAATTCTCTCTCAGAACAATTAAAAGTTTAAGTATCTACTTTCCCCTCACTCTCTCCAAAAAAAAAAAAGTTTTACTACCAAGATTCCAATTGCTATCAGATGCTACTAATTGCTGTGATAAATGTATTAAAAGATAAATCCTTTCATTTTAAAAACTTTAAAATTAAATTTTTATTCATTGTAATTTTTATTCATATCATTATATCACATTTTATCACAATTTTAGCTTATTCTATATGCCATGCCACTCAAGTTGACTGTTTTAGCCCTGCTTTCCCTATGCTGTTCTTAGACGCCTGCTGGCAGAGGTAATGAGGGGAAATCCATTAGCTGCCTGTGTGGAAGATGGCTGCTGCTTTGTTTTTATTAGGTTGGTGCAAAAGTAATCACGGTTTTGCATCTGTTGAACTTTGCTGTTTGATATTGGAATACTTAATTAAATGTGGTTATGTTATACCTTATTTTAAGGTGCATTTCTCTATGTTTTTTTGCTAATGCATTATTGCTTGCTGTTTATTTGATATTTATTTTATTATATTTTTTTATTTTTTTTTAATTTTTAGTTTTTTATTTTTTAAATTTTAAAATCTTTTACCCAAAACCTGTGGGACACTATAAAAGCAGTGCTAAGAGGAAAGTTCATAGCAATACAGGCATACCTCAAGAAACAAGAAAAAAGTCAAATAAATAACCTAACTCTACAACTAAAGCAACTAGAAAAGGAAGAGTTGGAGAACCCCAGAGTTAGTAGAAGGAATGATATTTATTTTAGACTATAGAAATGATGTTAGATAAAAAGCAAATTTGAGCGATTTTTAAATTAGAGTTCAAAATGGGTCATGGAGCAGCAGAGACAACTTGCAACATCAACAACACACTTGGCTCACGAACCGTTCAAGAACATACAGTGCAGTGGTGACTCACAAAGTTTTACAAAGGAGCCTTTAAGATGAGGAGCATAGTGGCCAGTCATCAGAAGTTGACAACAGCCAACTGAAATGATCATTGAAGCTGATCCTCTTACAACTATATGAGAAGGTGTTGAAGAACTCAACATCAACAATTTTATAGTTGTTCGGAATGTGAAGCAAATTGGAAAGGTAATAAAGCTTGATAAGTGGGTGCCTCATAAGCTGACTGCAAATCAAAAAATCATTACTTTGAAGTGTCTTCTCTTATTATACGCAACAAAAAGGTATCATTTCTTGATTAGATTGTGACATGTGACCAAAAAATAGATTTTTATCCAACAGTCAGAGAGAGACGACCAGCTCACTGGTTGCACCAAGAAGAAGCTCCAAAGCACTTTCCAAAGTCAAACTTGTACCAGGAAAGGTTATGGTCACTATTTGGTGGCCTACTGTCCATTTGATCCACTACAGCTTTCTGAATCCTGCCAAAACCATTACATCTGAGAAGCATGCTCAGCAAATCAGCAAGATGCACTGAAAACTGTAAAGCCTGCAGCCAGAATTGGTCAACAGAAAGAACCCAATTTTTCTCTAGGACAAGGCCCGACTGCACATCACACAACCAGTGCTTCGAAAGTTTAAAAAAAAAAAAAAAAAAAACTGAGCTATGAAGTTTTGCCTCATCTGCCATATTCACCTGATGACCTCTCACGAACCAACTACCACTTCAAGTATCTTGATAACTTTTGCAGGAAAAAAGCTTCCACAACCAGCAGGAGACAGAAAATGCTTTCCAAGAGTTCATCGAATCCCGAGGCATGGACTTTTACGCTGCAGGAAAACTGTGTTGACTGTAATATTTCATATTATGACTAATGAAGATGTTTTTGCACCTAGGTATAATGATTTAAAATTCAGAGTCCAAAACTGCAATTACTTTTGTCCCAACCGAGTAAGATGCCTACCCTCACCTGACTGACCTCTTGACAGGGAAATCTTAAAACTCACTGTTTTAATCCAATTAAAATACATTTTGAAATACTTTTGACTTGGAATGTTTATATGCTTGTTTTCTTTTAACACTTAAGGTGAGCATATTAGAAGCATAAATATATCTGTGCAGTTATATGAGGAAACAAAGTGTAACTTCTGATAAAACAGCAGCAAAAGTAGGTTCAAAATAGAAGCATGATGTCTAGATATTTTCTAACATTGTCTTTTAGATGAAGTCACACAAATATAAACTTCACACTCTACTGCAAGTTTTATGGCTAATTTTGATATGATTTGTGGTTAAAGCACAACAATTTTCGGATCTTGGCTTCCCTCTCATATTTTTATAAAGAGAAGCATTCCCTTAAATACTATAACAGATTTCCAATTTGTTGTTCTGAAAGATCATTCCTACTACCGCTGGCTATACTCACTATTTGTCTTTTTCAGAAATATCTTCCTGTCAATAATATATAAAAAATAAAACAAAAGGCAAAGAAAATAATCCAATCCAATACGATGGAAGTTTAATAGCCCTGTGAAGTCCTGTCACTGATAGAATACAGTTTTACTGCTATATAAACATAAACCCACATTTAAGAAGTGTTTCTGGTTAGCAGGATGTGTGTTATTTAAGCTGGTGGCTAGAGGGAGCCCTTTTTTCTCAGAAGCAATTATCTCAAGGAGAAATTGAACTCTACACTTAAAAAAATTGAACTGACTTTTTAAAACATAACAGCAACATTACTGAAGTACAATGCATAGCTGGCATTTGATTTAAAATGTGTGTTCCTGTTTTTGTTTTCCTTTTGCATAAGAAGAATGGATAAAGGCAAATCAAGCCAAGTTTAATGTTGGGCGAGGAGCCAAGTTCTGATGCAGCCAATAGCTCAGATTTATTGTTTAGAAGTTGCTAGTCAGTTTATGTGAGCCTGAAGACCTGGCTATGAAGAGCGCATAGCTTCATTTTGGAGAAAGGGGGAAGTGGAAGGAGATGAGCCATTCCATTTAGAAGGACAAGGAATCTCCTTGCATGGCTGGAAAATATATGTATTTTTAGAGAGACTTGCCAGGCAAATCCTGCCTCTGGCTGAAGAGGCAGCACCTCGGAGCGGGGCTGTCACCTGCCACCCCCTCCCTTCCTGGCTTTCCCTCCAGGGCTGTGTGGGAAAGTCGAAGGCACATGTGAAAGAGAAACAGTTACAAAAAGGGATGAGGAGGGAAAAAAGCTTATCCTCTCACCAATTAGTTTGCTTACTTTTGCCTTTTCTGTCTCAGACCACCGGGTGCCTGGAATTAATATATGGACGGCCAAATCCACTTCAACTCAGCCACAGTTCTGGCAAACTGAGCTTCTGCTGTGTGGTTTGGTGCGTCTTTGGCCTCCTCCGTCTGCTGGTCAGGTAGTTAGTTCTCTCTAACCATGAAATTTGTGGGCTAGATTCCTAAGCCTTCTCCTTACTCTTTCCATAGCATAGAAATGGGAGCATTAATATTTCTTTAAAAATCAGAATCCTGAGTGTTGGGGGAAAAAATTCATGGAGATTAAGATGCCCTACCTCTGAATATATATGCTTGGGAGACTGATTTCTTGGGACCTTTGCCAGAGGACAGTTCGGCTTAATTAATTATAAAAAGCCATTGGTGTCATTGAGCCCATCCCTGGTATGAACTTTTAACTGTGAGTCTAGAGGCCCTGACCACACACTAGGCCTTCTATAAACCTGAGGTAGGCTGCAAGGGTGTGGTCTGTACTTTGCAGACTCCAATGTCCGGGTTAGAAAAACAGGCGGCAGCTTTCTTAGACTGTTACAGTCATTTTAAAATTTACTCTTGCCCAACATGAAAGGCAAATATTTTAGTATTTTTTTATGCTACACATTTCAAATATTAACCAAGACACTAACATGTAGAAAACGTACACTTTATTTGTAGCAAAAGGAGAGTAAGTTTAATCTCAGCTTCTAATTTTTATTCAGGGATCTCAAAGTACAGCCAGTAGTAACCTAATGAAGCATCTCACTGATTTTCACAATGTGGCTCTTGGATAACTGGAACCCAAGGAGGTGTTCCAGGTGGTCTGGGACAAGCCCAGAATGCAAGTTATACACACTCAACAACGTATTTTTATAAATGTATTTTCCACTGCAGATCTGAGTCTGTGCTGGAGAGCATGAAAACGAATGTTTAAAAACACTCTAACCACAATAATGATTACAGAGCCAAGCAAAAACACCACAAAATAGTACTGGGAGTTTTGGGATATCAAAGAAAGTAATACACTTGAGTAGGTGGTCCACAGGGCCTTATGCCCTGCCTAAGTGGTCTGTGGAAACTGGTGCAGAGTGGCGCAACCACTATAATCTCCCTAAAGTCTCTAGCAGGTGACTGTTTATCTCAGAGAAAGAGCCACATTTTTTCCAGCATGGGGAGTTTTTCTATACTTTACTACATGCTTTTATGATAGATTAAGAATTCTGTGCACATGATACTCAAAATTTATCTCAAAAGTCTTCTAAACTTAGAATGCAGAAGTGAAGTGTTTTGAGTGAGGGGATCCACAGGTATATGTAGACTTCAATATAATTTGCAACCCTATATTTATCATGTATATAGTCATATCAATTTTGAAAATAATTTTGCAAGGTATCTTGGTGCACTATGGTAGTGTTGAACATACAGTAGCTATTGTTTTTTAGCAGAAATTTTTGGAGGATTGGCAGTCTATCAGATCAAAGGCAAGTTTGTATCAACTACTCTATATTTGGATAGATGTAGAGTTGGGGAGGGGAGGGGTAGAGAAACATGTGTGGGATACCTACTATTTTATAAACACAATGTTAGTAGCTTTACAAGAATCTCATTCATATCTCTTAATATTCTTTAGAATAGGCATTATTATTTTCATTAAATATATTTAGAAACAGAAGCTCAGAGAGTTTCTGACAGATCATTCTCAGAGAATGATCTGTCAAAAATCACACATCTGTAGAGGTACGGGGCAAACCTGGAACCCTATTATAACATAATCAAAGGTATTTCCATTATATCTTTTTTTAACCTGCCATCCTAAGCTTTTTCAGGGATTTTGAGTTGACTCATCAATATTATTATACAAACAGTAGAGACTACGCTCTAACCACCAATACTGTATAGAATGTGATTGTCAGACTTATTTCTAGTTCTCTCTCTATTAAAATTCATGGAGCGCACATGTAACTGAAAGTCTGATCCACAAGACATCTTTTCCTTCACTGGTAATGATCTGTGTAATAGATTCAGGGTTAATTTGTCATTTGGGGTTCCATGAGAGTTTTGGGAGTTAGTTAGAAGAGGGGGTCTTCTCTGGGTCTCTTGTCCCCTGCAATTCTTGCTGACTGTGCCAAGAATGCAATGCTCTGGCCACTCTTTATGTGAGTCATGTCTCAGGGTTGTGTAATGCGACTGAGAGATAAAACCTTGAAAGATGAAGTAGTGTCTCTCCATCAAACAAAAGACAGCCTTTCCTACTGCTTCCTATAAAAGTGGATTCCTAAAACTTAGAATTTCTCTTCGAAATTAAAATTCACTGCATATGAGCATCTATCTAGACCATATACTCCTGTTCTCAAGGGATCTGGAGGAAGAGCACCTGTGGGAGGAAAAACTGTGTTTCCAATGAGATTCTATTCCTGGGGCTTCCCTGGCAGTCCAGGGGTCAGGACTCCACACATTCAATACAAGAGGTGAGGGTTCAATCCTTGGTTGGGGAAATAAGATTCCATATGCTGGTGATACTGACATAAGGAAAAAAAAAAACAACAGAGAAAGAGAGATTCTACTCCTAATCCCTGGGACTGTGACCATGATGAGATACCATACTGAATATATTACCTTACACACACACAGAGGAATTTGGTGAGATAATTAAGGTTACTAAATAGTTGACTTTAAAATAGGAAGATTATATTGAATTTTCAGTGTGAACGCAATGTATTTCTATCAGTCCTTACAAGCAGAGGCAGAAGAGGTGATCATAAAGATACAATAAAGAGAAAATCAAAGAGATTCTGAGAGAAATATCTGCTGTGCCATTATTCAGCTTGAAAATGGGGGGTCCCACAAGCCAATGAATACAAGTGACCTCAGGAAACTGAGAGAAGCCCTGGGTAACTGCTAGCAAGGAAACAGGGGTCTCAGTCCTAGAATTCCATGGATTTGAGTTGAATTCTGACATCAAGCACCTAAATGTGCCTGTGATTAGATTCTCCCTGCCCCATAACTTCCACAGACATTTTGATTCTGGTCTTGTGAGACCTTAAGCAGACTACCTGCCAGTAGGGCTGAATTTTGCCCTACACAACTGAGGCAATGTGTGAGTATTGTTTTAAGCTGCTGAGTTTGCGGTGATTTAAATAAAAGCCAGGACTCAACAGTGTTTAGAATTAGTAGATATTAGTGATAATGCCCCTGTTGAACTGAGAGGCTACACGGCATAATGTATCAGAGTGAAGAAGACCTGGGTTCCAATCGCTCCTCCAACACTTAATAGTTGTGTGATCTTAGAGGATTTAACTTATCTTTCTGAGCTTTTTTTCTAATTAACTGATATTATAAATTAACTATGAACACTAAATAAAACTATAAATACACAATGTTTGCACAGTATCTGACAGATTGTAAGTTATCCCCTCCATCACTTCTTATACCTTGTCCACGTACCTCCAAGATAATAGTTTAGTGGCCAAGGCATAAAGAATCAGTTAACTTTCTGAACTAAAAATAAGAGATCCCTCAAGAAAATAACTTGTTTCTCCAGTGGATGATCCAGTGTTTACATTAACAATTTTTCAGAGAAAATGCACGCACACACACACTCACGCACGCATTGCTCCAATAGCTAACCTGATAAAACCACAAAGAAAGACTGCTCGTCTATTCTTGGCTAATTTTCACAGGAGGACTTTTCAGTGCCACAGTTGCACGATGGTTTTCAGGTATTCTTGTTCTTCTCACTCTCTTTACATCCTTTCAGTGTTCTGCTCACCTACTCTTGTTGCCCATGAGAAGGCACAGCAGGCAGAGGCAGCCTTTCCTCTTGCTCTTTTCAGAACTTCTGTGTTAACTGCAAATATTCCCTCAGAGTTGCTAGACAAAACCCATGACTGCTAGTTGCAGTAGCTTTGGGCCCATTGAGCCCTAAGCGAAATCACTGAGGAGACATCTAGAATAAGCATTCATTGGAAGATACAGAGCGCGTCCCAGGTGGCTCAGTGGTAAAGAATCTGCCTGCCAATACCGGAGACACAGGAAGTGTGGGTTCGATCCCTGGATCAGAAAGATCCTCTGACAAAGGGAATGGCAACCAGTCCAGTATTCTTGCCTGGAGAATCCCATGGACAGAGCAGCCTGGTGGGCTACAGCCCACGGGGTCACAGAGTGGGACCAAACACAACTGAACAAGCACACACACAGAAGACACTGACCAGATAATGTCTGGCTTTGTCACACCTTCAGTCAACAAAAACCTATACAATAAGAAAGAAGCTTAGAGTTGAGCTGACAGTATCCATTTTACAGCTGAGGAAACCATCATGCACCAAGACTAAGGATACAGTATTAGCGGTCACAACGAGACCAGAATCAAGTTTTCTAGGTTTCCTAAGCTGTGGTGTTTTCATTCTATCCCATCTCTAAACGTATGGTCAGATAGTGGCTCTCAGGTTTTATAAATGCTGCAGGCAGAGGCATGGGGGATACAGAAGTTCTTCAGTGCCCTTGCTACACTCCTGTTGCTCTTTTATACATGCCTCTGTTCCTTACCTATCTAAAAGAGTAGTTCCAACAAATGCAAATATATTCATGGCAGCAGACTCTCAAGGTTTCTTTTCTCTGCAAGAATCCTGGAATAAATGGCCTGGCAAGTGGTTGTGGGGAAAACAAAGGAAACAAAGGGACAAAATAAACTTAAAAACTGAGGTCCTTAACAGGTCACAATCTGTAGAACATTGCCCAGAGGCCATCTTGCTTTCCTTTTGTGCCTCGACTAAGTAAGGAAAACATTCAAGAATTTTCTTTGGAAAAAGACCTGACAAGATTTTTCTCCATTTGCCCAACCATCCCTGGTGGCAAAGAAACTCTTTAAGAATGTCTTATTTGAAATATCCAGGCACTTGAACAGTATATAATTGAACTTGAATTATTTGGTGCAACTAAATGTGTCATGAAAGGGGTAAAAAAAAAAATAATAGAAATTCTGTTGGTGGAGAACCTTTCTGAATGTTGAAATAGCCCAAGATGCAATGCATATTTCTCACATCATTAACTTACACAAAAACATGCCATTGTCAACTACTTTTCAAATTAAATAAGCTGGATGACTCTAAAAAATATTTGGTTTGACCCACCCCATGAAACAGTCAGGTTTGCCTCTGAAGTTGTAAATATATGTACATGATATACTAAATCATGCTTGATTTAGTAACCTGCACTGACTGAAAACAGTTTTGTATAAATGGAGAACAAGTAGTAAAAAACATAAAAAAGAAAATAAAAATGAAGAAACCCAAAGCATGGAAAGCTGGTTCTTGCAGTAGTTTTGCAAGTTTGGGAAATTAAGACCTATCAACATCCTTTATTCATTTCTTCTACAAAGTTCTCAACATCTTCATTGGCCTTACCTACATCTGTAACTCATATTATTTTATTTTTGTAACTCATATTATTTAAAATTCATGTTAATATGTATGTTTCCTGAATATTTCAGAGACTAAAAGACAATAAAACAAAATAACAACCAAAAATTACCCCCAATCTGCTCAATATCACTTCCCAGAGAACTTAGACATATGGATAGTCAAGGGAAAAACAATAAAGTCTCAATTTTTAAAACATTTGCCAACTTTCTTGTAACCTCAATGAAAGATTACCCTTCTCAGTGTTCTTGGTAAAACATTACCATTTTAAGCTGCTAATATTTTTGATTATTCTAACTCAAATCCACATTTTTTAACCAAACTTCTCTGGACATCAATGGAATTTTAAACTATATAAAATTTTCCCATATGATCCTTAGATAATCAATTGTTTTTTAAGCTAGACTACTTTTATGTCTTACACTTTCCCTCATAGGACATAATTTCCTGTATTTCTGCCACCTTTGTTTCTGTCCTTTAGAACACTTTATTGACATTGATATGTAACTGAGTTTATCGGTTAAAGAAAAAGGACTTCAAAAGTTCTCACATTTGACACCTTTCAAAAAGTTACGGGAGAGTAGGGGAGCTACACCCTATGCCTCAACATATTGTATATGTTGCTGGTTGGAGATGACTATGATGTGGGTGTTGACAAAGAAAAGTGCCCACACACATTTTGATGTTTTCTGAGACAGTAGATAAGCTTATCAGAAATATTTCATCAGAGTTAATTCAACAAATGATTATTGTTCACAGAGTGAATGAATTAATAAACAGTAGGGAATATATTCTTTCATGACAGTAATGAATAATTGATTCATAACTTTCTTTAAACTACATATTGAGAGCCCTACTCTATGTCTGATTTGGCACTTACTGCCTAATCTTGATTACTTACATATATACAAGTCCCTTATTCTTCTATCATTTATTATAAATCATTATCCAATGTTATTTCATATCACTAGCCAAGGACAGGATAATTAGAGAAAAGAAAATAACATTTATTTTCTGGTTAATAGGAACCAGATATTTGGTACTTTAGTATATAAATTTTTATTTATTTTTTATTTTGAGGAAAATTGCTTTACAATGTTGTGTTGGTTTCTGCCATACAACAACATGAATCAGTCATAATAGATTTGAGCCTCTCTCTTGAGCCTCCCTCCTCTCCCTCCATCCACCCCTCTAGGCCATCACAGAAGAAGTGATAAAAGATTCAAACATAGATTTCTCTGACTACAAATTAAGTAATTTTTAAATAAGTAATTCTTAATGGCTTAAGTGAAAGATGTAGAAAGTCTTAAATAAAATTTCATAGCCAACATGCTCTATCCATTTATCAAATAAAAACAATATCAGAAACAATTTGATAGAAATGTGACAAATATAACTTAAGAATTAAAGTGCATATCTCAATTTCCCTTTGGTCTATTTTATCATTTTTGATATACAGAAAACAACACTTAGGAAAGCAAATAACACCCTTCTCCCTGACATACACGCACAAAGTTGGGTGTATAGGAGAAGTGATAGAGTGGGCAGAATTGGAAAAGCCAATGTCCTGGAGAGAAGGGGACTTCCAAGAGATGAACAGACTTCTACTTTCTTTTTTCCTTGGAGGATCTACTGACCCCTGGTGCTTGGAAAGATTACAAATTCTAGAAGAAAATCACTACTAAAATAAAGAGGAAAGCATCAGGTTTTGGGAATCCTACAAGCTGAGAGGAAAAATATATTTTGTGTTTCTCAAGGCAGTCAGTACCTGGGGGATCAAGATCAGAGAGAGAAAACGAGTCAAAGTATGAGCAGAACAGTCAATGGGAAGATGTCCCCTTAATACTCTAATAGTTAGTCAAAATCCTCAGCTACCTGGATGAAAGGCTAATAATTAGTTAAAACTCATCAGCTACCCGGATGAAAGGCTGAGAAGACTAACAGAAACTTTAAAATTCAGAATGAAGTTTCAAGCAACCCCATAATGTTGGGGAGATTCATGTTGAGGTTTGAGAGAAAACAGCAAAATTTTGTAAAGCAATTATCCTTCAATAAAAAATAAATTAACTAAAAGCCTAAGACAGACAAACAAACAGCAGGTCAATACCTAAAATAAAGTTGACCACTAGACATCCTAAATTCTTAGTTAGGATGCCTAACTGGTGGGGGCTGGAACAGAAGTGGATTATACCTTACAAAGTCTACAAATAAACTCCATTATAACCAGTTAAAAAAGAAAATACTGAACTTTCTTTGAAGATATGAATACTGATCCTCACCTTTTATAATGTTTCATACAAAATCAGTTCAGCTCAGTGCAGTTGCTCAGTCATGTTTGACTATTTGCAACCCCATGGACTGCAGCACGCCAGGCCTCCCTGTCCATCACCAACTCCTAGAGTTTACCCAAACTCATGTCCATTGAGTCAGTTATGCCATACAACCATCTCATCCTGCAACATCCCCTTCTCCTCATGCCTTCAATCTCTCCCAGCATCAGGGTCTTTCAAATGCGTCAGCTCTTCGCGTCAGGTGGCCTAAGTACTGGAGTTTCAGCTTCAACATCAGTCCTTCAGATCGACACCCAGGACTGAGCTCCTTTAGGATGGACTGGTTGGATTTCTTTGCAGTCCAAGGGACTCTCAAGAGTCTTCTCCAACACCACAGTTCAAAAGCATCAATTCTTCAGTGCTCAGCTTTCCTTATAGTCCAACTCTCAAATCCATACATGACTATTGGAAAAACCATAGCCTTGACTAGACAGACCTTTGTTAGCAAAGTAATGTCTCTGCTTTTTAATATGCTGTCTAGGTTGTTCATAACTTTCCTTCCAAGGAGTATCTTTTAATTTCATGGCTGCAGTCATACAAAATATGCAACATTTAATTGATAATTACCCATGAATAAGAGCTATCCCACATCCAAGGTCAAGGGCATCAGTGGAGATGAGCTACCCCACATCCAAGTTCAGGGGCGGTATCCAAGGGGAGCTATCTTATGTCCAAGGTAAGGAGCCACGGCTGTGCTCTGCTGGAACAGATGTGAAGAGATACCCCATGTCCAAGGTAGGAGAAACCCAAGTAAGATGGTAGGCACTGAGAGAGAGCATCAGAGGGCAGACAGACTGAAACCACAACAACAGACAACTAGCCAATCTGATCACACAGACCACAGCTTGTCTAACTCAATGAAACTAAGCCATGCCGCGTGGGGCAACCCAAGACAGAGGGGTCATGGTGGAGAGGCCTGACAGAATGTGGTCTACTGGAGAAGGTAATGGCAAACCACTTCAGTATTCTTGCCTTGAGAAGCCCATGAACAGTATGAAAAGGCAAAAAAATAACTACACTGAAAGATGAACTTCCCAGGTCGGTAGGTACCCAATAAGCTACTGGAGATCAGTGGAGAAATAATTCCAGAAAGAATGAAGGGATGAAAACAAGGCAAAAACAGCACCCAGTTGTGGATGTGACTGGTGATAGAAGCAAGGTCTCATGCAGTAAAGAGCAATATTGCACAGGAACCTGGAATGTTAGGTCCATGAATCAAGGCAGATTGGAAGTCAAACAGGAGATGGCAAGTGTGAACGTTGACATTCTAAGTATCAGCGAACTAAGATGGACTGAAATGGGTGAATTTAACTCAGATGACGTTATATCTACTACTGTGTGCAGGAATTCCTTAGAAGAAATGGAGTAGCCATCATGGTCAACAAGAGTCCAAAATGCAGTACTTAGATGCAATCTCAAAAATGACAGAATGATCTCTATTTCAAAGCAAAACATTAAATATCATGGTAATCCAAGTCTATGCCCCAACAGTAATGCTGAAGAAGCTGAAGTTGAATAGTTCTGTGAAGACCTACAACATCTTTTAGAACTAACATCAAAAAAATATGTCCTTTTCATTATAGGGGACTGGAATGCCAAAGTAGGAAGTCAAGAAACACCTGGAGTAACAGGCAAATTTGGCCTTGGACTACAGAATGAAGCAGGGCAAAGGCTAATGGAGGTTTGCCAAGAGAATGCACTGGTCATAGCAAACACCCTCTTACAACAACACAAGAGAAGACTCTACACATGGACGTCATCAGATGGTCAACACCAAAATCAGATTGATTATATTCTTTGCAGCCAAAGATGGAGGAACTCTATACAGTCAGCAAAAACAAGACCAGGAGCTGACTGTGGCTCAGACCATGAACTCCTTATTGCCAAATTCTTAAATTGACTTTAATTGAAGAAAGTGGGAAAAACCACTAGACCATTCAGGTATGACCTAACTCAAATCCCTTATGATTATACAGTGGAAGTAAGAAATACATTTAAGGGACTAGATCTGATAGATAGAGTGCCTGATGAAGTATGGATAGAGGTTCGTAACATTCTACAGGAGACACGGATCAAGACCATCCCCAAGAAAAAGAAATTCAAAAAAGCAAAATGGCTCTCTGAGGAGGCCTTACAAATAGCTGTGAAAAGAAGAGAAGTGGAAAGCACAGGAGAAAAGGAAACATACCCATTTGAATCCAGATTTCCAAAGAAGAGTAAAGAGAGATAAGAAAGCCTTCCTCAGTGATCAATACACACAAATAGAGGAATACAATAGAATGGGAAAGACTAGAGATCTCCTCAAGAAAATCAGAGATACCAAGGGAACATTTCATGCAAAGATGGGCTCAATAAAGGATAGAAATGGTATGGACCTAACAGAAGCAGATATATTAAGAGGTGGAAAGAATACACAGAACTGTACACAAAGTTCTTCACAACCCAGATAATCATGATGGTGTGATCACTCACCTAGAGCCAGACATCCTAGAATAGCCCTAGGAAGTGGGCCTTAGGAAGAATTATTATGAACAAAACTAGTGGAGGTGATGGAATTCCAGTTGAGCTATTTTGAATCCTAAAAGATGATGCTATTACAGTATGGCACTTAGTATGCCAGCAAATTTGGAAAACTCAGCAGTGGCCACAGGACTGCAAAAGGTCAGTTTTCATTCCAATCCCAAAGAAAGGTAATGTTAAGAACGTTCAAACTACTGCACAATTGCACTCATTTCACACAAAGTAATGTGAGCAAAGTAATGTGAGCTAGCAAAGTAATGCTCAAAATTCTCCAAGCCCGTTTCAACAGTATGCAAACCAAGAATTTTGAGATGTTCAAGCTGGATTTATAAAAGACACAGGAACCAGAGATCAAATTCCCAACATCCGCTGGATCATAGAAAAAGCAAGAGAGCTCCATAAAAACATCCATTTCTGCTTTATTGACTACAACAAAGCACTTAACTGTGTGGATCGCAATAAATCGTGGAAAATTTTTAAAGAGATGAGAATACCAGACCACTTTACCTATCTCCTGAGAAATCTGTGCGCAGGTCAAGAAGCAATAGTTAGAAGTGGACATGGAACAAAAGACAGGTTCCAAATTTGAAAATGAGTACATCAAGGCTGTATATTGTCACCTCCTTATTTAACTTCTGTGCAGAGTACATCATGAGAAATGCTGGACTGGAAGAAGCACAAGCTGGAATCAAGATTGCCGGGAGAAATATCAATAACCTCAGTTATGCAGATGACACCACCCTTATGGCAGAAAGTAAAGAACTAAAAAGCCTCTTGATGAAAATGAAAGAGGAGAGTGAAAAAGTTGGCTTAAAGTTCAACTTTCAGAAAAATAAGATCATGGCATCCGGTCCCATCACTTCATGGGAAATAGATGGGGAAACAGTAGAAACAGTGTCAGACTTAATTTTTTTGGTCTCCAAAATCACTGCAGATGGTGATTGCAGCCATGAAATTAAAAAACACTTACTCCTTGGAAGGAAAGTTAGGACCAACTTACACAGCATATTAAAAAGCAGAGATATTACTTTGTCAACAAAGGTCCATCTAGTCCAGGCTATGGTTTTTTCTAACAGTCATGTATGGATGTGAGAGTTGAACTATAGGAAGGCTGAGTGATGAAGAATTGATGCTTTTGAACTGCGGTGTTGGAGAAGACTCTTGAGAGTCCCTTGGACTGCAAGGAGATACAACCAGTCCATCCTAAAGAGATCAGTCCTGGGTGTTCATTGGAAGGACTGATGCTGAAGCTGAAACTGCAATAATTTGGCCACCTGATTTGATGAGTTGACTCATTGGAAAAGACCCTGATGCTGGGAAAGATTGAGGGCAGGAGGAGATGGGGATGACAGAGGATGAGATGGTTGTATGGCATCATCGACTCAATGGACATGAGTTTGGGTAAACTCTGGGAGTTGGTGATGGAAAGGGAGGCCTGGTGTGCTGCAGTACATGGGGTCACAAAGTGTCAGACACGACTGAGTGACTGAACTGAAGACAACAAATGCACAAATCCCTAAATCATTGGAGTTATGAGATTTAGAACTTGACATAAAATACATAAAAATAAGAAAAATGTCTCTAGATAATGAAACTACATAGAAAATAAATAAATGAGAATTATAGAACTGAAAAAATGTAATAGTGATATTCATTAGTAAATATATTTCCCAGGTGGCACCAGCGGTAAAGAATTTGCCTGCCAGTGCAGGAGATGTAAGAGATGTGGGTTCAGTCCCTGGGTTGGGAAGATTCCCTAGAGAAGGAAATGGCAACCCATTCCAGTAGTATTGCCTGGGGAATCCCACGGACAGAAGAGTCTGGTGGGCTATGGGCCATAGTGTCTCAAAGAGCTGGACATGACTGAAGTGACTTAGCATACACGCACACACTAAATATATAAAGTTCACAGCTGAATGCAAACTGCAAAAGAGGTACCAGTGGAAAATATCCAGTCTGAAGTAAGGAGAGGGAAGAAACTGGAAGATGGAGAAAAGCTCATAAGAAATTACGTGACACATAAAATAACTAATATATGTGTGATTTGTTACTCTTTAGAAAAATGGGATAAAAAGTAGGGAGAAAATGGCTAAATTTTTTTCTAATCAGAAATACAAGCCAGTAATTCAGTAGGCACTAGAAAAACCAAGCAAGATACATACAAAGACTAGAGCACCTAGATACACTGCATTACTACTTGTTTTGATGAAAAACAAATCTTGAAAGAGAAAATCTTGAAGGCAGTCAAAGAAATACTCATTATTTGCAGAGGAGCAACAATTAGATTTGTAGCCAAACACTTCACAGATATGGTGAAGGCCAAAAGTTACTGGGATAGCATGTTTAAAATGGAGAAGGTAATTAATTTTCATTACAGAATAATATTTCCAGTGATAATCCCTTGAAACTGAAGAATACATTTCCAAAAGTGAGAAAATTTTCTAATTAGAAGAACTGCTGCTGCTGCTGCTGCTGCTGCTGCTAAGTCGCTTCAGTCGTGTCCGACTCTGTGCAACCCCATAGACGGCAGCCCACCAGGCGCCCCTGTCCCTGGGATTCTCCAGGCAGGAACACTGGAGTGGGCTGCCATTTCCTTCTCCAATGTGGGAAAGTGAAAAGTGAAAGTGAAGTCGCTCAGTCGTGTCTGACTCAGCGACTCCACGGACTGCAGCCCACCAGGCTCCTCCGTCCATGGAATTTTCCAGGCAAGAGTACTGGAGTGGGGTGCCATTGCCTTCTCTGAATTAGAACTACAGTTCAAGAAATACTAAAGGCAGAAGGAAGTGAACCTAGGTAACACATGAAGGAATAAAGGCAATTCAAGTAAACTTGTGGGCAAAACCATAATAAAGTCTTGTGTTGTGGGGAATGCATATGCATGTATGTAAATACATGACGGACAAAAGATAAGTAGGGATGAACTGAATTAAAGGACTAGGCACTAGAATTGTCAGGAGCATTATAAAGTACCAATTGTACTACATCATAATAAATCAAGGGTTTCACTTTATTTATCATGACTAAAGAGTAGAAAAAGAAAGTATACCTAGTAAGTTAATAGGAGAATTTAAAAAACAAATAGTAAGAAACTATATATAAACTCAAATATATCTGGTTTTATTAAATGCAATGTCTTAAATTATTTGTCTTCAAAAAAGATTCTTAACTACTTAAAGATATTCACTTTTAATATAAGAATAGAAAAAGTTTAAATATAAAGTTTAAAATGCCTTTAAAAATACAGGCAGATACTAACGAAAATAAACCTGGTGCCATATGCTATCATCAGTCATGTAGACCTTAATTTATGTAGTTCTATTACATGTAATATGATCATATATATTATCTATATATAAAAGAAATACATATATATTTTTTAAAGAATTTACATATTATATATGGAAGAAATCTATAAACATTAAAGTGGATATACTAATAAAAATAGTAATTGTAAAAACACATGTATCTTAAAAACTCCAAAATGCATAAATCAAAAAATGATAAAACTAAAAGGAGACATTAACAAACCCACAGTTTAAGCAGAAAAATGTGCCCTACTATGTAACTGAAGAGCATGATTAATTATCTTAGCCTGATTGACATACATAAAACAATACGTTAATATATTTTAAATGTTTTTAAAATAAACATATGATGTTATCACATACTGAGCTTCTAGCAAGTGTCAAAAAAGAACTGAAATAATTCAACATATTTAGTCAAACTAAAACAAATACTTAAAAAATTAATTATTGCCAAAATATTTGGAAATTAAAGACTATATGTTCTAATTTAAATTCGAATGAAGGAAAAAACTTTTGGAAAAAGTATGTAAACCAAAATGTACAGCTTAATGAAAAAAGTACTTCTCAAAATGAACACACATGTAACTAGCACCTAAATCAAGTTAAAGAATATTACTAGAAGCTTCATTGTGCCTTACGAATACACTTTAGTAATTCAAGGGTAAAAAAGAAATTATCATGGATATTAGACGAAATTTTGAACTAAATAATAAACATATGATCTATCAAAGTTTGTGGGATGCACCTAAAGCTAAACTTAGGGGAAATTTAATCTGTGTTAGATAGATAGATATTTTGTGGGAGAAGAAGGCTGGTATCTACTCTGCCATCCTTCTGTCTTAAGTTAAAATAATGAAGTTTATGGAAAATGCACTATCAGGACTGACACAAGAGGAAATAGAAAATCTGAAGAATACTATACACATATTAAAAATTAAATTTGTAATGTGAAACTTTTCCTTAAAACAATGAACTTTGGTGATACTAATGGCCAAGTTCTTTCCTGAATACCAATGATAAGTCACAAATAAATATTAGTAAAGAGATCCCAGTAAATATAAAAACAGAATAAGATATCATGATGAAGTAAGGTTTGGTTTAGGGCTTCCCTGGTAGGTCAGATGGTAAAGAATCTGCCTGCAATGCAGGAGACCAGGGATTGATTCCTTGGTTGGGAAGATCCTTTGGAGAAGGAAATGCACTCTAGTACTCTTGCCTGGAGAATTTCATTGACAGAATTCCATGGAGTTACAAAGAGTTAGACAACCAAGCAACTAACATTTTCACACTTTCAAGGTTTGGTCCATGAATGCAAAGTTTCTTTAACATATGAAAAATTATCAACAAAATCAACCAGCTTAACTAAAAAGCAGAGAAAAATGATCATTTTATTAGTTGTAAAATAAGCATTTGATAAAACTAAATAGTCTATCAGGATAAAAATCATAGCAAGCAATGAATTTAAAAAAATTTAACTGTGATTGAATATTTACCAAAAGCCTATAGCAAATATTGTTTAATGATCAAATATTAAATTTTCCCCTATGAATTTAGGCATACTGCTTTTACTAAACCCTAGGAGTGAAAGTGAAATTTGCTCAGTTGTGTCCGACTCTTTGTGAATCCATGGAAACATGGTCCATGGAATTCTCCAGGCCAGAATACTTGAGTGGGTAGCCTTTTCCTTTTCCAGGGGATCTTCCAAACCCAGGGATTGAACCCAGGCCTTCCGCATTGCAGGCAGACTCTTTACCAACTGAGCCACCAGAAAAACCCCAAACCCTATATTTAGTGCAATTAAATTAAAAATATTAAAATGTTCAAAAAAAGAGAAAAACTGCAATTATTCATACATTTTTAAAGATAGAAAATCAGAAGAAATAGACTGATAGAATTTGTAAAGTAAATTTAGCAAATCACCAGTGAAGGGATGAATATATTAAAAAAATCCATTGTATTCTTCTATACCAGCAATACACAATTAGAAAAGAAACTTGAAAATAATACCATTCTGTTTCTAGTTCTGAACAAAACAGTGTAGATATAATCCACTGTATTTCATCCTACTTATTATAAGTCTATGATAAAATACAAGAGAAAAATCAGAGAATTGGAAAGGTGATGATGAAGGTAAACTCTCTTGTGGCCTCAGGACCTAGAATGGAGTTTCCTATTTTGTTTGTTAGTTGCAATTTATTGGTTTGTTACTTTTTCCTTCTACATATCCCGGTCTAGGTGATAAAAAAACTTCGGCAGACAAGCTATATCAATGGGCACAATAAAAAGAAAAAAATTATACACACCCACACACAAGCAGGTTATACATAAAGTTCTAGCTACAGGCCTGGGAAAGGAGCAGCACTGGATAACAAAAAAAAACAAAAAAAAATTTTTTTTTTTGCTTTATTTTCTTGCCACATGGTATGTGGGATTTTAGTTCAAAGTGATCAGAACTCTGAGTTCCACCCCACCTTATAGTGAAGAGGTAGGTCTGCTCCAGGGTTGGTGAGGTATTTGTAGATTTTGTCTGTAAGCAGACTCACTACTATCCCCGGAAGGCAGTAAGGAGAGTTTCCTTGTCAGCCAGTGTGTATCCATAAAGGAGTACAGGTGGACAATGACTATCATAACACACTCCATTAAGGATACCACTCCCCTGCGAGCCAGGATAATCGGTAGAGATTGAGTGAACACAGCTCAGATTACCATCCTGAGTTGGAAATAAACTCAAAGAGGAACACGAGTCACATAAATACCATGCAAAATGTCCAGGATACAATAAAAATAACTCGGCATACCAAAACCATCAATAGGAAGAACAGTCAACAGACACCAAGATCGAGATGACACCTCAATCATCTGAGATTTTAAACAGCTGTCATAAAAATAATTTAGTATTTATGAACACTCTTGAAACACATGAAAAACTAGAAACTGTCACAAAAGAAAGTAAATTTATAAAGAGCAAGCAAATGAAAATTGAAGAACTAAAAGTACTATAACCACAAAGTTTTCAAAAACTTACATGGAAGGAAAAATAAACTTGAAGATATATCAATAATTTTTTTTCAATCTGAACAACAGAGAGACAATAGATTTTTAAATAAATGAATAATACCTCAAGGATGTGCAGTACAATAAAAAAAAAAAAAACTATATGTAACAGAATCCCAAAAGTAGAGTGTTCAGTCGTGTCTAACTCTTTGTGATCCCATGAACCACAGCAAGCCAGACCTTACTTTCCATCACCAACTCCCGGAGTTTACCCAAACTCATGTCCATTGAGTCGATGATGCCATCCAACCATTTCATCCTCTGTCTTCCCCTTCTCCAACCCTCAATCTTTCCCAGCATCAGGGTCTTTTCAAATGAGTTAGCTCTTCATGTCAGGTGGCCAAATATTGGAGTTTCAGCTTCAACATCAGTCCTTCCAGTGAACACCAGGACTGATCTCCTTTAGAATGGACTGGTTGGATTTCTTTGCAGTCCAAGGGACTCTCAAGAGTCTTCTCCAACACCACAGTTCAAAAGCATCAATTCTTCTGTGCTCAGCTTTCTTTATAGTCCAACTCTCACATCCATGCATGACTACTGGAAAAAGCATAGCCTTGACTAGATGGACCTTTTTTGACAAAGTAATGTGTCCGCTTTTTAATATGCTGTCTAGATTGGTCATAACTTTCCTTCCAAGGAGTAAGTATCTTTTAATTTCATGGCTGCAGTCACCATCTGTGGTGATTTTGTAGCCCCCCAAAATAAAGTCTGACAGTGTTTCCACTGTTTCCCCATCTATTTCCCATGAAGTGATGGGACCAGATGCCATGATCGCTTCTCTTCTTTTCACAGCTATTTGTAAGGCCTCCCCAGACAGCCATTTTGCTCTTTTGCATTTCTCTTTCTTGGGGATGGTCTTGATCCCTGTTTCCTGTAGAATGTCATGAACCTCCGTCCATAGTTCATCAGGCACTCTCTCTATCAGATTTAGTCCCTTAAATCTATTTCTCACTTCCACTGTATAATCATAAGGGATTTGATTTAGGTCATACCTGAATGATCTAGTGATTTTCCCCACTTTCTTCAATTTAAGTCTGAATTTGGCAATGAGTTCATGATCTGAGCCACAGTCAGCTCCCAGTCTTGCTTTTGCTGACTGTACAGAGCTTCCCATCTTTGGCTGCAAAGAATATAATCAATCTGATTTTGATGTTGACCATCTGGTGATGTTCATGTGTAGAGTCTTCTCTTGCGTTGTTGGAAGAGGGTGTTTGCTATGACCAGTGCATTCTCTTGGCAAAACTCTATTAGCCTTTGCCCTGCTTCATTCTGTAATCCAAGGCCAAATTTGCCTGTTACTCCAGGTGTTTCTTGACTTCCTACTTTGGCATTCCAGTCCCCTATAATGAAAAGGACATATTTTTTGGATGTTAGTTGTAAAAGGTGTTGTAGGTCTTCACAGAACTGTTCAACCTCAGCTTCTTCAGTGTTGCTGGTTGGGGCACAGACTTGGATTACCATGGAGCCGAAAAATACTTAACAAAATAAAGGCTAAAAAGTTTAGTAATGTAATCAGGAAGATGTCAACACAAAGCAACATGACATACCACCATGCATGTATTAAAATGGTATACTATGGGTGCTTGTGTTTATTGATACAAACAGTATCAGTAAGTATGGAAAACTCTTTGATAGTATCTACCAAAGCCATTCACATGCGTACTTTACAACCCTGCAATTCTATTCCTTTATATATATCTAACCCAAAGAACATGCAAAAGTTGATAGCACTTGCACTTCTTTTAATACTCCCAAACTGAAAACACTTCCTATCTCTATCAAAGTATAAGGAAATCATGGTATATTAAGTTAACAAAGTACTATATAGAAATAAGAAAAAAATATTGCTACATGGAAAAATTATATATGTCATCTAAGAGAATCAGCCATACATAAGAGTATAAACTATATTACTTAATTTCTGTAAAGTTCAAAGACAGACAAAAGTAATCTATTGTAAGCATGGGCTACTAGAATGTTGTACTATTCTCTTTCTTCATTGGAGTGCTCATAAAGTGGCTGTGTCAAGTATACAAAAATTCATTTTGCTGAGCACTTATTAGTTATATTTTTTATATACTTATGTTATGCTGCTATAAAAAGTTTAAACTTTATGCATACTTTATTTTTCAAGTTATCTTTGCTGTCACTTTATCTGACACTTTGCGACACAACTGACTGTAGACTGCCATGCTCCTTGGCCCATGGGATTTCCTAGGCAAGAATACTGGAGTGGATTGCTATGATCTTTTGCAAGGGATCTTCCCAACCCAGGAATCAAATCCAGGACTCCCACATTGCAGGCGGATTCTTTACTGTCTGAGCCACCAGGGAAGCTCAACTTTATTTTTCAAGTTATCTTTACGTCCCCATAAACTTATCAGTCAACTTCCAATAGTAATTTTAAAGTTTCAGAATTTAAGTACTGACAAGTCAGTATCTTAGGTTATGAAAAGGAGGAATAAAATATTGGTATGTGCTGAATGGGGCTTCCCAGGTGGCTCAGCAGTAAAAAGACTCCAGTGCAGGAGACACAGGAGATGCAGGTCCAATCCCTGGGTTGGGAAAATCCCCTGGAGGAGGAAATGGCAACCCAGTACAGTATTCTTGCCTGAAAAAACCCATGGACAGAGGAGCATGGAGGGCTACAGTCAATGGGGTCACAAAGAGTTGCACATGACTGAGCTACTGAGCATGCTCATGCACTCAGTGAGAAAAAGTTTAAAATTTTTTCTACTTCAACCATAAACATTTTTTCAAGAAAAATATCAAGGAAAATACTACTATAACCTGAGTTAAATAATATTAACCCGTAGATCTAGCTAAGTTAGTTTTGTCACTTAATACTGATTATTAAAATCATCTTTTGGAAAAACTCTAGTATCACTCAATTTTGTGTCAAAACATTTGAAGTTAAAGTATGATCTTTTCTTACTTTATGACAAGTCATTTGCTGACCATATGAATACTCAGGCTCATCAATATTTTTTGATGATCAAACAAGAAATGAATTTGGCATCTTTCTGCAAATGATAACTGTCATTACTATTTTAAAATAATTTTTAAAACTTCAATATATTTTGGAAATATTTGAGGTAGAAATTTTATTCAAAATAAATTCAGTGTTTTTTAAGAAAAGAATAGAGCACTACAATTTTCAGAATATATACTAGAGCCAAAATTGCTTGGGGTGAAGCCAGCAAGGGTTGTTTTCTCTGGTTGGAATTGGGATTTAACTGAAATTCTCCTTAATATGTTTCTATATTAACATTAAAAAGCACTCCAATGTTAGCCTTAAAGGTTTATATTCAATTTTCACTTAGATCATAGAAATAGTATTTTTAAATTTCTTGCCAATACTATTAACAATGACATCAAAATTTTTTCTCAACCTTTTATATATATATGTGTGTGTGTATACATATATATATATATACATCGTTCAGAAAATCAATAGTACTACATAATTTATAAGAAAAAAATAGCACCCTTCTCTCCCATTGTGTATTAGCTGATCATGCTTTCAACTTTTTTAGCTAGCATTTATTTTCATATTTTGAAATCATGTAATACTGCTAGGTATTTTTTCATTTTAGCTATAACCTGACTTCCTAGTATGGAAAACTAAATTTGGCACATTTTTTCTCCAATCAGACAGACATGACTGAGGAAATGAGCAAACGCACATTATTGTGCTCTGTGTTTTGAGAGGCAATGTGCTGTAATGGTCACCACATGGGTCTGGAG
Organism: Ovis aries; assembly: GCF_016772045.2. Taxonomy (NCBI): domain Eukaryota; kingdom Metazoa; phylum Chordata; class Mammalia; order Artiodactyla; family Bovidae; genus Ovis; species Ovis aries. The sequence continues at coordinate 29,150,217 of NC_056057.1, read as the reverse complement.
CCACTGAGCCCTGCATGGGACTCATGGCCCTGCCATATATAAGCCACATGAAAGTGAAAGTGAAGTCGCTCAGTCATTTCCAACTCTTTGCGACCCCATGGACTGTAGCCTACCAGGCTTCTCAGTCCATAGGATTTTCCAGGCAAGAGTACTGGAGTGGGTTGCCATTGCCTTCTCCAGGGGATCTTCCTGACCCAGGGATCGAACCCGGGTCTCCCGCATTGTACGCAGACACTTTACCCTCTGAGCCACCAGGGAAGCCCAATAACTTTGGTCAAATGACTCTTTAAGCCTTTTGCACTTTCACTTGTTTATGTTTAAAAAGTGTTAGTCACTCAGGTGTGTCTGACTTTTTGCAACTCCATCGACTGTAGCCCAGTAGGCTCCTCCATCCATGGGATTCTCCAAGCAAGAATACAGGAGTGGACAGCCATCCCCTTATCCGGAAGATCTTTCCAATCCAGGGAGAATCCAGGTCTCCTGCATTGCAGGCAGATTCTTTACCATCTGAGCCACTAGGGAAGCCCAGTTTTCTTGAATATGATATCACAATTTGTAATCTAATCTAAGTTCATCAAGAAATCCAAGAGTGTGGCTATTGTGTGGCTCCCTCTGCAGCATTATCACGTGCCCTGTTTCTTTCAGCTTCCTCCCATACAGATGTTGAGATCAGAGGCTTTGGGTTAGTCATCGCCACCTGCTTGTATGTGAGGGTTTTGGAGTTCATAGGGAAATCTTGTCACCTTGTTTTGTTATACATGTACATAGATTTGGGGGTTTGTGATTTAGTGGTTCTGTTTTTATGTGGGGAATTAGAAAGATACAAAATCTCTTCTGCCACCTCCACCACCATGCCATCTACCCAGTATCCCTAGATATATATCCTAACTGAAATAATAACATATGTTCCTACTTAATAAATATATAAAAATTAACAAAGAGGATCACAAAAATAAATCTGTTACTGGGGGAAATGGAACACTGAAGTTAGGCTTTACATAATAAAAATTGATCTTTTCACAGTGAAGACTTACATACTCATTACAAGCAGTGTACAATATTTTTCATAATTATTCTTTAGCTATTTATTTCATGATGATTCACATAATCCTCACATATGGACAGAATTTATCTTCTGTCCAATTTTTAGTTCATGTAGGGCAGTGGTTTGTAAACTGCTTTTCACTATCTTATTGACCCTGTGGCACTAAGCAAAAGTGGTACTAATGGTGATGAGTAAATGTTTGTTGACTGAATAAATGAATGAACATGCAGATTCATGAAAATTATTTTCTTCTGATAATAAATCTTACACATCAATGGGCAAATTATCTATAAATCGTAGTGTTATCTTGTGTAACAATCCAAAAGCGCTTCATTTAAATATTTGTTTTACTCCTATTTTCTATGAGTGAAGAGATTCCTAAACAGCTGGGTAGGTATTATGTTACAGATAAGAACTGAGAGCACAGAACTTGGAGTACTCTATTTTCTTCCTGGAGGCACTTACAAAATAAGACTGAGTCTGGAATTAGATTGTGGAAGGGGGCTCTGTTCCAGTTTCTCCCATGTCAGATCATCAAACTGTGGCTTTATTATTCTAAGTGAACCTCACCCTATCAAATGCATACATAACACCATATGTATCTAAATGTTATGCCTATTGACTGAGATAAATTAATTTTATATTTTTTAGATTAATCACTTCCACCTGAATAACAGAAAGGTCACTGCTTGTGACACCATCAATTGAAAAAAAAAAAAAAAAACCTGATCAGCCTATTGTTTTGTCATAGTCATTGTGCAGATAAAAAATAAAGAAATAAAGGAAGCACCTGGGCTTCTACAGAAAGAAAGAAAGATGCTTGGTGTAAGAAGAATACAGTATCTAAATGAATTCATATATCATGATGGAAGAATTTCAAGGAAAACACTATTTATACCTCATATTTTGATTAAACTTCTTCTGGTGAGATTATTAATGCCCCAAAACCAGACACAGAATACACCAGAAAACTTTTTTTACAGGGGTCAGATAACAGAAAAATGCAATAAAAAGTCCACTGCATTTGAGCAGAGTGCTCAGTAATTGAGAGGTGGCTTGATATAGATCTGTGCAACCTGTGCTTTCCACTTTGCACTAAACTATAGAAGTCAACATCTCCCTGAATGTCCCAGTGCTGCATAAAAATATTAATTTTAATTCTCAAATGGCATTACTCACAATTTGTTTTATCATGCTTGCTCTCTAAATATCTAATTCTCTCATCCCTAAGTCCAACATGAACCTAGATAGTAGTAGGAGGTTGAGTTTCCTGTGCACTTTCCCTTGATTTTTATCATTTTAATTAACAGATGTTCTATACCTATGTAGCACAGAGCTGATGGGTTGTGAAATTTAAAAAGACATATTATTTATAGCTTTAAAAATATCATTCTACACATAAAGATCATGTTTATTTGGCCTACTTTTGACCACTAAAAGAAAATTATTTTAAAGGAGAATACTCATTTTTTAAAATCTTGATTAAAGTTTAGAATGTACAACACAACTATAATAGTCTCTATTTTAAAGTAAGTTACTCCAGTTCCATTCTTCTTTCTCAAGATTGCTTTGGCTATTCGAGGTTTTTTGTATTTCCATACAAATCTTGAAATTATTTGTTCTAGTTCTGTGAAAAATGTGGCTGGTAGCTTGATAGGGATTGCATTGAATTTGTAAATTGCTTTGGGTAGTATACTCATTTTCACTATATTGATTCTTCCAATCCATGAACATGGTATATTTCTCCATCTATTAGTGTCCTCTTTGATTTCTTTCATCAGTGTTTTATAGTTTTCTATATATAGGTCTTTAGTTTCTTTAGGTAGATATATTCCTAAGTATTTTATTCTTTTCGTTGCAATGGTGAATGGAATTGTTTCCTTAATTTCTTTTCTACTTTCTCATTATTCGTGTATAGGAATGCAAGGGATTTCTGTGTGTTGATTTTATATCCTGCAACTTTACTATATTCATTGATGAGCTCTAGTAATTTTCTGGTGGAGTCTTTAGGGTTTTCCATGTAGAGGATCATGTCATCTGCAAACAGTGAGAGTTTTACTTCTTCTTTTCCAATTTGGATTCCTTTTATTTCTTTTTCTGCTCTGATTGCTGTGGCCAAAACTTCCAGAACTATGTTGAATAGTAGCGGTGAAAGTGGACACCCTTGTCTTGTTCCTGACTTTAGGGGAAATGCTTTCAATTTTTCACCATTGAGGATAATGTTTGCTGTGGGTTTGTCATAGATAGCTTTTATTATGTTGAGGTATGTTCCTTCTATTCCTGCTTTCTGGAGAGTTTTTATCATAAATGGATGCTGAATTTTGTCAAAGGCCTTCTCTGCATCTATTGAGATAATCATATGGTTTTTATTTTTCAATTTGTTAATGTGGTGAATTACATTGATTGATTTGCGGATATTGAAGAATCCTTGCATCCCTGGGATAAAGCCCACTTGGTCATGGTGTATGATCTTTTTAATGTGTTGTTGGATTCTGATTGCTAGAATTTTGTTGAGGATTTTTGCATCTATGTTCATCAGTGATATTGCCCTGTAGTTTTCTTTTTTTGTGACATCTTTGTCAGGTTTTGGTATTAGGGTGATGGTGGCCTCATAGAATGAGTTTGGAAGTTTACCTTCCTTAAAAACACCAATACAGTATACTAACACATATATATGGAATTTAGGAAGATGGCAATGACCACCCTGTATGCAAGACAGGGAAAGAGACACAGATGTGTATAACGGACTTTTGGACTCAGAGGGAGAGGGAGAGGGTGGGATGATTTGGGAGAATGACATTCTAACATGTATACTATCATGTAAGAATTTAATCGCCAGTCTATGTCTGATGCAGGATGCAGCATGCTTGGGGCTGGTGCATGGGGATGACCCAGAGAGATGTTATGGGGAGGGAGGTGGGAGGGGGGGTTCATGTTTGGGAACGCATGTAAGAATTAAAGATTTTAAAATTTAATAAAAAAAATAATAAATAAAGTAAGTTATTAAACTGAATAATTTATGTTTGTAAAATATTACACAAATGAGATGATCCATGACTAATCATGTTTTTTTTAACACAATATTAAAATGTTTCTTTAGGGGGTGGTCCTAAGATGGTGGACGAATAGGACAGGGAGACCACTTTCTCCCCTACAAATTCATTGAAAGAACATTTGAACGCTGAGCACATTCCACAAAGCAACTTCTGAATGCTGGCAGAGGACACCAGGCACCCAGAAAGGAAGCCCACTGTCTTTGAAAGGAGGTAGGACAAAAATATAGAAGATAAAAAGAGAGACAAAAGAGTTAGGGATGCAGATCCATCCCTGGGAGGGAGTCATACAAGATGAGAAGTTTCCAAACACCAGGAAACCCTCTCACCCGCGGGTCTGTGGGGAGTTTTGGAATCTCAGAGGGCAACATGACTGGGAGGATAAATAAATGAAACCCATAGATTATGTGTCTAACAGCAATTCCCAGCCGAAAAGCAGCCCAGAGGCTCGCATCCACCACCAGTAAGCAGGGACTAAACAGGGAGGCATGGGCCACAATGCTTAGGGTAAGGACCTGGACTGAACGCCCTGAGGGCAATCTGAGGGAGCTAAGGTGACATAGCAACCCAAACTGTGAGATAGCAAGAGAGAGAGAAAAAAAAGAGAGAGAGAGAGAGAGGGAGAGAGAGAATTTTCCTGGGAGAAGCCCTAACCTAAGGCACTGTTGGGCCGCTCACAGAACAAAGGTTTGAGCGAATACCAGAGGAAGGCTAGCTGGCAGCAGACCAGCCCATCCCCTGCAGGAGGCAGGGAGACAGGCGACAGCCAGACCTGGAAAGGAGCAGACTCAGCCCCAGAGATGGCATCCTCCACCAAACTGCGAGCAGGTTCCCAGGTGCCAACCAAGCCTTCCTAGGATCCTGGATGCATGATATCTGCCAGGAGGGTTGCAGCCAGAGATCAGCTCCCCAGGAGAGACACACTGCACACCTGAAGGCGCACCCAGGAAACCAAGTGGCTGGGAAGGGAGAGGTGATAAGACATACCACACCTAAGGACAGTGCGCTCGCCAAGCGCATGGTCGCCTGAGCTGCTCGGACCTGGTAAGGGCACAAAATGCAGGTCCAACCGAGTCCGCGCTCTGTGGAGTACCCCAAGAACCTGAACCTGAGCGGCTTAGACCTGGGAAGTGCACACAATCCAGGGCCCACTTTAGACAGGTTCCCTGCAGAGCAACTTGGAACCTAAGCACACACACCATGAGCAGGAGCAAACCCAGTATGGCCAAGACACTGCAAGCACTCCCCACACATGCCAGTGATATTTGTTTGCAGTGTTCCTCCCTCGCCCCAGCACGACTGAACAAGTGAGCCTAAATAAGTGACCACCTTCGCCCCCTTGTGTCAGGGTACAAATTAGACACTGAAGAGGCTTGCAAACAGAAGAAGCCAAAATAAACAGAGGGAACTGCCTTGGAAGTGACAGGTGCAACAGATTAAAATCCTGTAGTTAGCACCAACTACATTGGAAGGGGCCTACATGTCTTGAGAAATATAAGCTGGAACAAGGAACTATCTGAAACTGAACTGATCCCACACTACCCACAACAGCTCCAGAGAAATTCCTAAAAATATTTTTATTATCATTTAAAATTTTTTTATTTTTAAGTCCTATATTACTCCTTTAATTTTCATTTTTATAACCTACTATCACCTTGCAAAAAAAGCCCCTACTTTTAAAGCAAATTTCATATTTTTCTAATAATCTTTGTGATTTTGTTTTGTTTGTTTCTTTTTAATATTGTATTTTTGAGAGTCTAACCTCTACTCTAGATTTTTAATCTTTGCTGTTTGGTATTTGCCATCAATTTTGTACCTTTAAGAATCCAATCTTAACCTGCCTCTTGAGAAATCTGTATGCAGGCCAGGAAGCAACAGTTAGAACTGGACATGGAACAACAGACTGGTTCCAAATCGGAAAAGGAGTACGTCAAGGCTGTATATTGTCACCCTGCTTATTTAACTTCTATGCAGAGTACATCATGAGAAACGCTGGACTGGAAGAAACACAAGCTGGAATCAAGATTGCCAGGAGAAATATCAATAACCTCATATATGCAGATGACACCACTCTTATGGCAGAAAGTGAAGAGGAACTAAAACGCCTCTTGATGAAAGTAAAAGAGGAGAGTGAAAAAGTTGGCTTAAAGCTCAACATTCAGAAAACGAAGATCATGGCATCTGGTCCCATCACTCCATGGGAAATAGACGGAGAAACAGTAGAAACAGTGTCAGACTTTATTTTCTTGGGCTCCAAAATCACTGCAGATGGTGACTGCAGCCATGAAATTGAAAGACGCTTACTCCTTGGAAGAAAACTTATGACCAACCTAGATAGCATATTCAAAAGCAGAGACATTACTTTGCCGACTAAGTTCCATCTAGTCAAGGGTATGGTTTTTCCAGTAGTCATGTATGGATGTGAGAGTTGGACTGTGAAGGCTAAGTGCCAAAGAATTGATGCTTTTGAACTGTGGTGTTGGAGAAGACTCTTGAGGGTCCCTTGGACTGCAAGGAGATCCAACCAGTCCATTCTGAAGGAGATCAACCCTGGGATTTCTTTGGAAGGAATGATGCTACAGCTGAAACTCCAGTACTTTGGCCACCTCATGTGAAGAGTTGACTCATTGGAAAAGACTCTGATGCTGGGAGGGATTGGGGGCAGGAGAAGAAGGGGACAACCGAGGATGAGTTGGCTGGATGGCATCACAGACTCGATGAATGCGAGTCTGAGTGAACTCCAGGAGTTGGTGATGGACAGGGAGGCTTGGTGTGCTGTGATTCATGGGGTCTCAAAGAGTCGGACATGACTGAGCGACTGAACTGAACTGAAGAATCCAATCTTCAGTAGCTATTTTTACTTAGGAGTGTGATTACTGGCTTGATTGCCCTCTCCCACTTTTGACTCTCCTTTTTCTCCCCTAGGTCACCTCTATCTCCTCCCTCCCCCATCTCTTCTCTACCCAACTCTGTGAATCTCTTTGGGTATTCTAGGCTGTGGAGAACACATAGGGAACTGCTTACTGGCTAGATCTGTCTCTTTCCTTTTGACTTCCCTCTTCTCCTTCTGGCCACCTCTATATCATTCTTCCCTCTTCTCTTCTCTATGTAACTCTGTGTACCTTTCTGGGTGTTTCAGGCTGTGAAGAGCACATAGGGATTTGATTACTGGCTAGATTGCTCTCTCCCCTTTTGATTCCCCTTCTTCTCCTCCTGGTCACCTTTATCTCCCTCCTCCCTCTTCTCTTTTCCATGTAACTCAACAAAACTTTTTGGGTGTCCCTCAATGTGGAGAACCTTTTCTCCATTAACCTAGATGTTTTATCATCAGTGCTGTATGGATGGAGAAGTCTTGAGGCTACTATAAGAATAAGACTGAAAGCCAGAAGCAGGAAGCTTAAGTCCAAAACCTGAGAACACCAGAGAACTCCTGACTCCAGGGAATATTAATTGATAAGAGCTAACCCAAAAGCCTCCATACCTGCCCTGAAGCCAAGCTCCATCCAAGATCCAGGAAGTTCCAGAGCAAGACATACCATGGAAATTCTCCAGCAACGCAGGAACATAGCCCTGAGCTTTAATATACAGGCTGCCCAGTCACACCAAACCCACAGACATCTCAAAACTCACTACTGGACACTTCATTGCACTCCAGAGAGAAGAGATCCAGCTGCACCCACCAGAACACCACCGCAAGCTTCCCTAACCAGGAAACCTTGACAAGCTACTCATCCAACTCCACCCACAGGGAGGAAGCTCCACAATAAAGAGGAACCACAAACTGCCAGAATACAGAAAGGCCACACCAAACACAGCAACCTAAACAAGACGAAAAGGCAGAGAAATACTCAGCACGTAAATGAACATGATAAACGCCCACCAAACCAAACAAAAGAGGAGGAGATAGGGAGTCTACCTGAAAAAGATTCAGAATAATGATAGTAAAAATGATCCAAAATCTTGAAAACACAATGCAGTTACAGACAAATAGCCTGGAGACAAGGATTGAGAAGATGCAAGAAATGTTTAACAAGGACCTAGAAGAAATAAAAAAGAGTCAATCCATAATGAATAATGCAATAAATGAGATCAAAAGCACTCTGGAAGGAACCAACAGTAGAATAACTGGGGCAGAAGGTAGGATAAGTGAGGTAAAAGACAGAATGGTGGAAATAAATGAAGCAGAGAGGGAAAAAGAAAAAAATAATTAAAAGAAATGAAGACAACCTCAGAGACCTCTAGGACAATGTCAAATGCCCCAACATTCAAATCATAGGAGTCCCAGAAGAAGACAAAAAGAAAGACCGTGAGAAAATACTTGAGGATATAATAGTTGAAAACTTCCCTAAAATGGGGAGGAAATAGTCTAAGAAACCCAGAGAGTCCCAAACAGGATAAATCCAAGGTGAAACACCCCAAGACACATATTAATCAAATTAACAAAGATCAAACACAAAGAACAAATATTAAAAGCAGCAAGGGGAAAACAACAAATAACACACAAGGGGATTCCCATAAGGATAACAGCTGATCTTTCAATAGAAACTCTTCAGGCCAGAAAGGATTGGCAGGACATACTTAAAGTGATGAAAGAGAAAAACCTACAACCCAGGTTACTGTACCCAGCAAGGATCTCATTCAAATATGAAGGAGAAATCAAAAGCTTTACAGACAAGCAAAAGCTGAGAGAATTCAGCACCACCAAATCAGCTCTTCAACAAAGGCTAAAGGATCTTCTCTAGCAGATCCTAGGAAACGCAGAAAAGGGGTATAAACTTGAACCCAAAACAATGAAGTAAATGGTAAGAGGATCATACTTATCAGTAATTACCTTGAATGTAAATGGGTTGAATGCCCCAACCAAAAGACAAAGACTGGCTGAATGGATACAAAAACAAGACCCCTATATATGCTGTCTACAAGAGACCCACCTCAAGTGAAGACCCAGACTGCAAGTGAAGGGCTGGAAAAAAGATATTTCATGCAAATGGAGACCAAAAGAAAGCAGAAGTAGCAATACTCATCTCAGATGAAAGACTTTGAAATAAAGGTTGTGAAAAGAGACAAAGAAGGATACTACATAAAGATCAAAGGATCACTCCAAGAAGAAGATAGTTCAGTTCAGTTCAGTCACTCAGTCGTGTCCAACTCTGTGTGACCCCATGAATCGCAGCACACCAAGCCTCCCTGTCCATCACCAACTCCCGGAGTTCACTCAGACTCACATTCATCGAGTCCGTGATGCCATCCAGCCATCTCATCCTCGGTCGTCCCCCTCTTCTCCTGCCCCCAATCCCTCCCAGCATCAGAGTCTTTTCCAATGAGTCAACTCTTCACATGAGGTGGCCAAAGTACTGGAGCTTCAGCTGTAGCATCATTCCTTCCAAAGAAATCCCAGGGATGATCTCCTTCAGAATGGACTGGTTGGATCTCCTTGCAGTCCAAGGGACCCTCAAGAGTCTTCTCCAACACCACAGTTCAAAAGCATCAATTCTTCGGTGCTCAGTCTTCTTCACAGTCCAACTCTAACATCCATATATGACCACTGGAAAAATCATAGCCTTGACTAGACAGACCTTAGTCCGTAAAGTAGTCTCTGCTTTTGAATAGGCTATCTAGGTTGGTCATAACTTTTCTTCCAAGGAGTAAGCGTCTTTTAATTTCATGGCTGCAGTCACCATCTGCAGTGATTTTGGAGCCCCAAAAAACAAAGTCTGACACTGTTTCCAGTGTTTCTCCATCTATTTCTCATGGAGTGATCGGACTGGAGGCCATGATCTTCGTTTTCTGAATGTTGAGCTTTAAGCCAACTTTTTCACTCTCCTCTTTCACTTTCATCAAGAGGCTTTTTAGTTCCTCTTCACTTTCTGCCATAAGGGTGGTGTCATCTGCATATCTGAGGCTATTGATATTTCTCCCGACAATCTTGATTGCAGCTTGTGTTTCTTCCAGTCCAGCGTTTCCCATGATGTACTCTGCATAAAAGTTAAATAAGCAGGGTGACAATATACAGCCTTGACGTACTCCTTTTCCTATTTGGAACCAGTCTGTTTTTCCATGTCCAGTTCTAACTGTTGCTTCCTGGCCTGCATACAGATTTCTCAAGAGGCAGGTTAGGTGGTCTGGTATTCCCATCTCTTTCAGAATTTTCCACAGTTTATTGTGATCCACACAGTCAAAGGCTTTGCCATAGTCAATAAAGCAGAAATAGATGTTTTTCTGGGACTCTCTTGCTGTTTCCATGATCCAGTGGATGTTGGCTATTTGATCTCTGGTTCCTCTGCCTTTTCGAAAACCAGCTTGAATGTCAGGAAGTTCATGGTTCATGTATTGCTGAAGCCTGGCTTGGAGAATTTTGAGCATTACTTTACTAGCGTGTGAGATGAGCAATTGTGTGGTAGTTTGAGCATTTCTTTGGGATTGGAATGAAAACTGACCTTTTCCAATCCTGTGGCCACTGCTGAGTTTTCCAAATTTCCTGGCATATTGAGCGCAGCACTTTCACAGCATCAATATATATCCACCCACCATAGGAGCACCACAATATGTAAGACAAATGCTAACAAGTATGAAAGGGGAAATTAACAATAACACAATAATAGTGGGAGACTTTAATACCCCACTCACACCTATGGATAGATCAACTAAACAGAAAATTAACAAGGAAACACAAACTTTAAATGATATGTTAGACCTAATTGATATCTATAGGATATTTCACCCCAAAACAATGAATTTCACCTTTTTCTCAAGTGCACACGGAACCTTCTCCAGGATAGGTCATATCCTGGGCTATAAATCTAGCTTTGGTAAATTCAAAAAAACTGAAATCATTCCAAGCATCTTTTCTGATCACAATGCAGTAAGATTAGATGTCAATTACAGGAAAAAAAAAACCTATTAAAAATTCCAACATATGGAGGCTAAACAATATGCTACTGAATAACCAACAAATCACAGAAGAAATCAAAAAAACAAATCAAAATATGCATAGAAGAGATTGGAAATGAAAACACAACAACCCAAAACTTATGGGACACTGTAAAAGCAGTGCTAAGGGTAAGGTTCATAACAATACAGGCTTACCTCAAGAAACAAGAAAAAAGTCAAATAAATAACCTAACTCTATACCTAAAGCAACTAGAAAAGAAAGAAATGAAGAACCTTAGGGCTAGAAGAAGGAAAGAAATTATAAAAATTAGGGCAGAAATAAATGCAAAAGAAACAAAAGAGACCATAGCAAAAATCAAAAAAGCTAAAAGCTGGTTCTTTGAGAAGTTAAATAAACTTGACAGATAATTAGCCAGACTCATCAAGAAACTAAGGAGAAGAATCAAATCAACAAAATTAGAAATGAAAATGTATAAATCACAACAGACAGCACAGTAATACAAAGGATCATAAGAGACTACTATCAGCAACTATATGCCAATAAAATGGAAAACTTGGAATAAATGGACAAATACTTAGAAAAGTGTAACTTTCCAAAACTGAACCAGAAGAAACATAACATCTTAACAGACCCATCACAAGCATGGAAATCCAAAGTGTAATCAGAAAGAAGAATGGACCTGGAGGAATCAACCTGCCTCACTTCAGGCTCTACTACAAAGCTGCAATCATCAAGACAGTTTGGTACTGGCACAAACACAGAAATATAGCTCAATGGAACAAAATAGCCCAGAGAGAAATCCACGCACCTATGGACACCTTATCTTTGACAAAGGAGGCAAGAATATACAATGGACAAAAGACAATCTCTTTCACAAGTGGTGCTGGGAAAACTGGTCAACTACTTGTAAAAGAATGAAACTAGAGGATTAAATGGTTGGATAGCATCACCAGCTCAATGGACATGAGTTTGAGCAAGCTCCAGGAGATTATGAAGGACAAGGAAGACTGGTGTGCTGCAGTCCATGGGGTTGCAAAGAGTTGGACATGTCTGAGCAGCTGCACAACAACAACAATGTAGTCTATTAGGTGTGCAATATTCTGCCTAAAAATATGTGCACATCTTAAATAAAAATTATGCTTTTGGGAAAAAAAGAATGAAACTAGAACACTTTCTAACACCATACACAAAAATAAACTCAAAATGGATTAAAGATCTAAATGTAAGACCAGAAACTATAAACCTAATAGACAAAAACATAGGCAAAACACTCTCTGATATAAATCACAGCAGGATCCTCTATGACACACCTGCCAGAATATTGGAAACAAAAGCAAAAGTGAACAAATAGGACCTAGTTAAACTTAAAAGCTTTTGCACAATGAAGGAAATTATAAGCAAGGTGAAAATACAGTCTTCAGAATGGGGAGAAAATAATAACAAATGAAGCAACTGACAAAGAATTAATCTCAAAAATATACAAGCAGCTCATGCAGCTCAATTCCAGAAAAATAAATGACCCAATCAAAAACTGGGCCAAAGAACTAAACAGACATTTCTCCAAAGAAGACATACAGATGGCTAGCAAACACATGAAAAGATGCTCAACATCACTCATTATCAGAGAAATGCAAATCAAGACCACCATGAGGTACCATCTCACGCCAGCCAGAATGGCTGCTATCCAAAAGTCTACAAGCAATAAATGCTGGAGAGGGTGTGGAGAAAAGGGAACCCTCTTACACTGTTGGTGGGAATGCAAACTAGTACAGCCACTAGTGTGGAGATTCCTTTAAAAAATGGAAATAGAGCTACCATATGACCCAGCAATCCCACTGCTGGGCATACACACTGAAGAAACCAGAATTTAAAGAGTCACATGTACACCAATGTTCATCGCAGCACTGTTTATAATAGCCAGGACATGGAAGCAACCTAGATGTCCATCAGCAGACAAATGGATAAGAAAGCTGTGGTACATATACACAATGGAATATTACTCAAACATTAAAAAGAATACATTGGAATCAGTTCTAATGAGGTGGATGAAACTGGAGCCTACTATACAGAGTGAAGTAATCCAGAAAAAAAAATACCAATACAGTATTCTAACACATATATATGGAATTTAGAAAGATGGTAACAATGACCCTATATGAGAGGCAGCAAAAGAGACACAGAGGTATAGAACAGTCTTTTGGACTCTGTGGGAGAAGGCAAGGGTGTGATGATTTGAGAGAATAGCACTGAAACATGTATATTATCATATGTGAAACAGATCGCCAGTCCAGGTTCAATGCATGAGACAAGGTGCTCAGGGCTGGTGCAATGGGATTACCTTGAGGGATGGGATGGGGAGGGAGGTGGGAGGGGGTTTCAGGATGGGGAACACATGTACACCCATGACTGATTCATATCAATGTATGAAATAGCCCAGTAAAATACTGTAAAGTAATTATCCTCCAATTAAAATAAATAAATTTTAAAAAATGATTAACTGATTTCCATTTTAGAATTAACAGTACTATTTTATGTCAGAATGAAAAAATGTATCTCTCTTGATAAAGATTAAAAGAGTTCACATCAATTTTCTTTCAACTGTTTTTAAATTGTTTTAATTTTTTTCTTCCAGAAAAGAAAGAAAAAAAAAACAACTATCCAATTATTCTCCTAAAGTTCAAATAGTAGAAAAAATATAAATAAACATTCAGTTCAGTTCAGTTCAGTCGCTCAGTCGTGTCCGACTCTTTGCGACCCCATGAATCGCAGCATGCCAGGCCTCCCTGTCCATCACCATCTCCCAGTCCATAGCGTCCATGATGCCATCCAGCCATCTCATCCTCGGTCGTCCCCTTCTTCTCCTGCCCCCAATCTCTCCCAGCATCAGAGTCTTTTCCAATGAGTCAACTCTTCGCATGAGGTGGCCAAAGTACTGGAGCTTCAGCTTTAGCATCATTCCTTCCAAAGAAATCCCAGGGCTGATCTCCTTCAGAATGGACTGGTTGGATCTCCTTGCAGTCCAAGGGACCCTCAAGAGTCTTCTCCAACATCACAGTTCAAAAGCATTAATTCTTTGGCGCTCAGCCTTCTTCACCATCCAACTCTCACATCCATACATGATCACAGGAAAAACCATAGCCTTGACTAGACGGACCTTAGTCAGTAAAGTATTGTCTCTGCTTTTGAATATACTATCTAGGTTGGTCATAACTTTTCTTCCAAGGAGTAAGCATCTTTAATTTCATGGCTGCAGTCACCATCTGCAGTGATTTTGGAGCCCTCAAAAATAAAGTCTGACACTGATTCCACTGTTTCCCCAACTATTTCCCATGAAGTAATGGGACCGGATGCCATGATCTTCGTTTTCTGAATGTTGAGCTTTAAGCCAACTTTTTCACTCTCCTCTTTCACTTTCATCAAGAGGCTTTTTAGCTCCTGTTCACTATTACAATTAAACTATTTTTGCTCTCAGAGTTTCCAGGTATTAGTTCAGTTCAGTTCAGTCACTCAGTCGTGTTCAACTCTTAGCAACCCCATGAATCACAGCACGCCAGGCCTCCCTGTCCATCACCAACTCCTGGAGTTCACTCAGACTCATGTCCATCGAGTAGGTGATGCCATCCAGCCATCTCATCCTCTGTTGTCCCCTTCTCCTCCTGCCCCTGATCCCTCCCAACATCTGGGTCTTTTCCAGTGAGTCAACTCTTCGCATGAAGTGGCCAAAGTATTGGAGTTTCAGCTTTAGCATCAGTCCTTCCAATGAACACCCAGGACTAACCTTTAGGATGGACTGGTTGGACCTCCTTGCAGTCTAAGGGACTCTCAAGAGTCTTCTTCAGCAAAACAGTTCAAAAGCATCAATTCTTCGGCACTCAGGTTTCTTCACAGTCCAACTCTCACATCCATACATGACCATTGGAAAAACCATAGCCTTGACTAGACGGACCTTTGTTGGCAAAGCAATGTCTCTTGCTTTTGAATATGCTATCTAGGTTGGTCATAACTTTCCTTCCAAGGAGTAAGCGTCTTTTAATTTCATGGCTGCAGTCACCATCTGCAGTGATTTTGGAGCCCAAAAAAGTAAAGTCTGACACTGTTTCCCCATCTATTTCCACAATTAATACTTTTATAGGTACCCTTAAAATGTATAAGCACAAGCAAACATATTTATGACATTTCCCTACAAATGGGATTCTACTATATCCATAAATCTATAACTTGATAATCTACTTACCTCTATTTTGAGGATATCATTTTTGGAGTGACCTTATTTTTTATTTCAACAGAAGGCATACCTTAAACTGTAACTGAAGCTAAATTTAAGCTACTGAATATACTTACATCAAAATAACATAGTACTAAGGGTAGTACGTGAGCAACTTAAAGTTTTATTTATTTGATCTTACTTTTTCATATTGGAAAATTGTGATAGGACTTGGAATCATGATGTTAAATCAGATCACTCTGAATTATCATAAACACTATCCCTGAACTCTCTTCTCCAAATCTAAATCAATGTACTTTTTGTTGTATTAGCATTCTTTTCCTGAAAAATTTCCTGTGGTTCTTCAGATGATATTATTTATTAATAAAATCTGAGACCCAGTTAATGGTTTAGTACAATCAGAAATGGAGCTCACCAGAACATAGCAGATGGTATAATTGATGAAAGAAGACCCAAGGAAGAACATTTTCAACTTTTAGAGTGTGGAATAACATTTGAGATACTTTTACTGTATTCTTCACACATAAAAGGAGGTAAAAGAAAATCAGATTAGTACATTTAAGCTTTAGTCAATGGACCAATTGGTGTTCTTAAGTACTCTTCACTTCTATTGTGTGAAGAAATTGCTAATGGCCGAAAATCTGACAACTACTTAGCAATTGGCATAATGGAAATACTGGGATTCTGAACAGCAATGGAAGAAAAGAACTGTGAAAAGTTTAATGGCCTGAAATTTATCATTCTCATTTGAGAATCTACTCCACTGTTAATTTTTTTTTTAACATACTAACCTTATAATATCCCTTTTTCCAATACTTGTTTTCATGTCATTCAGCTAAAAGAAAAGTCACCAGGTTAAATTGAAAAATCAAGGGAAAACGTATTTTCTCATCATATAGATGTCTTCAGAGTGCCCAATTTCATTTAGAGTATTTTTAGTGTATGTAATAATGTACTCTGGACCATTGTTTTAAAAGATAGAACATTCCAGAAATCCCCTGGTAGAGATCATGTTATTAACCAATTGGCGTAATGTATACAAGAGACATGGGATTATTTGTATAAAAACTTACAGTGAAAGAATTTATGGCAGTAATATAAACCCATGAATGTCCTGTTCTGCCGGGGGGAATTCTCTGCAGTAGCTAGATGACTGATGATGTGGCAGAGTGCGATAACAAGTACAGCTGCTTCTATAAAAATGAAATCATAACAAGCTAAAGAATAAATCCTCCATAAGAAATCTCTTAAAGTCACAATCCAGTTTACTTGTTTTCCTCTAATGGGATTCTATCATCTTCTTTTTCCACTCAATGTACAAATCAAGTTTACAGTATTTCTGGCCTTGTGTCTTCAAATGCTGTAAACAAGGTAATTTTATAAATGTGATATCTTAAAGTAAAACATTTTACAAAGTAATAATATAAACTAAAGACAGTTGTACCAAATATGGGGGTCTGTGTTGACTACATGCAAGGAAACCATTTTCAGATACAATTAGAAAAATGTATCATTACTGATGGGAGGGTCCATTTTTCTTGAGTTTACTCATCAAGTATGATGATTCCACATTTCTTTGGGAGATCACAGGATATGACATTTTGAACTTTTAAATTTATGGGTAAAATTTTTCTTCATGAAACCAAACATCCTATGAACAGAAAACTGGGGAATGTTTACACATATAGGTGAGAATTCTAACTTTTGCTGATATACTTAAGTATTCTTTCTTCATAGACAAACACAGATCTTAAGAATGCCCTAGAAATGTAAGTCCTAGCATCAGCGTGCCCACAATTAACAATGCAAAACTCAGCTCTTCAAATATACTCAAGGTTATACTTAAGGTTATATACTCATTATATACTTAAGGTTGATTTTGGAGAAGGCAATGGCACCCCACTCCAGTACTCTTGCCTGGAAAATCCCATGGATGGAGAAGCCTGGTGGGCTTCAGTCCATGGGGTCGCTAAGAGTCAGACATGACTGAGCAACTTCACTTTCATTTTTCACTTTCATGCACTGGAGAAGGAAATGACAACTCACTCCAGTGTTCTTGCCTGGAGAATCCCAAGGACGGCAGAGCCTGGTGGGCTGCCATCTATGGGGTTGCACAGAGTCAGACATGACTGAAGCGACTTAGCAGCAGCAGCAAGGTTGATTTACAGGTTAATTCTGAAGGAGACTTAAACAAATATTTTCTTTATAACTGTCAAAATATGCTTGATTAGAGTGAGAAAGTATTAACTATTAATTTTATCTGACCACTTGGCTAGAGTGGATGAGTATTAAAATTTTACTATTAATTTTATCTGACAACACTTATGATGCAGTAACTACCCAGACTGGGACAAAGCAATGTGATTTGCCTAAGGCAAGGGAAGAAATAGCAAGGGTTCTGGCAGTAGAGGCTGAAGTGTTCAGTAGTGGTGGCAACTTCCAAATAGAGGGTAGGAGTGATCTTTGAAATCTTTATCAGCAACAGATGCTTCAGTGGAATTAATACAAGAATGACTGTATCCATTAATTTATAAAGTTAAAAAATTTTCCATCACTTGCATATACTGTATTACTATAAATTATTTTATATTGCATAAAACTTACTCCGTAATTTTCAAAGATGTTATAGAAAACAAATCACTATATGCTAATCATAACCTTTAATTTTAAGCATTTCTCAGCATCCTCACTAAATCAAAATGCTATCCTATTCAAAATAGTTGGGTTTTACTATGTCAAATATGGAGAACACAATGGCAACCCACTCCGGTACTCTTGCCTGGAAAATCCCATGGACAGAGGAGCCTGGTGGGCTGCAGTCCATGGGGTCGCTAGAAGTCGGACATGACTGAGCGACTTCACTTTCACTTTTCACTTTCATGCATCGGAGAAGGAAGTGGCAACCCACTCCAGCGTTCTTGCCTGGAGAATCCCAGGGACGGGGATGCGTGGTGGTCTGCTCTCTCTGGGGTTGCACAGAGTCGGACACGACTGAAGTGACTTAGCAGTATGCCAAATATTAGTTTCACACCTTCACGTATGTGAGGATTTTTTTTAAAACCTAGTGTGTATGTAATAAGTAGCATAACAGTATATTCTAGTTTGTCAAGTTCGTACTTTTTAATTGTTATCCTGACATACTTATTAAGTGTATCTCTTTCACTCATAAATATCTTTGAATAATTAAATCATAGGTTCCTGATATGAATGCATACTTGGATATTTTTGGTTCCTTCATATTTACCTGGCTTCTCATTTCAGAATTTAAGCAACTTACTTTGAAGGCAGAAGTCTTTATTATATACTGAAAACTTTGAAACCAAGAGTCCTTTAAGTCACAATACCATGTATTAGTTAGTTCACATCAATTAAGACAGGATTGCCACTGTAGTAAAAAATCTAGCTAAAACTATTGTGTTATTTTTTAGAGAGGTGTCAGGAAATCTTAGATCCAGATATACAAACTGCTAAGTTATAAAACACATACACAAACACAACCATGAGAATACGATAACAGCTTTGTCTGACTCAATGAAATTACAAGCAATGTCATGAAGGGCCACCTGAGATGGGTGGGTCATGGTGGAGAGTTCTAACTAAACATGGTCCACTGGAGAAGGGAATGGGAAGCCACGTCAGCATTCTTGCCTGGAGAACCCCATGAACAGTATGAAAAGGCAAAAGGATATGACTCTGAGAGATGAACTCCCCAGGTCAGTAGGTGCCCATTATACTACTGGAGAAGAGCAGAGAAATAGCTCCAGAAGGATTGAAGAGGCTGAGCCAAAGAGGAAACAATGCCCAGTTGTGGATGTGTCTGGTGATGAAAGTAAAGTCTGATATTGTAAAGAACAATACTTCATAGGAACCTGGAATATTAGGTCCATGAATCAGGGGAAATTGGAAGTGGTCAAACAGGAGATGGCAAGAGTGAACATTGACATTTCAGGAATCAGTGAACTAAAATACAGTGGAATGAGCAATTTTAATTCAGATGACCTATATATCTACTATTGTGGGCATGAATCCCTTAGAAGAAATGGAGTAGGCATCATAGTCAACAAAGGAGTTTGAAATGCAGTACTTGGATGCAATCTCACAAACAACAGAATCATCTTGGTTCATCTCCAATGCAAACCATTCAATATAACAAGAATTCAAGTCTATGCCCCAATCAATAATGCTGAAGAAGATGAAATTGAATGGTTCTATGAAAACCTACAAGATCTTCTTGAAATAACACCCAACAAAATGTCCTTTTTATCATAGGGAACTGGAATGCAAAAGTAATAAGCCAAGAGATACCTAGAAAAACAGCCAAGTTTGGCCTTGGAGTACAAAACGAAGCAGGGCAAAGGCTAACAGAGTTTTGCAAAGAGAACACACTGGTCATTGCAAACACCATCTTCAAATAACACAAGAGAAACTCTACACATGGACATAACCAGATGGCCAACATCAAATTCAGACTGATTATATTCTTTGCAGCCAAAGATGGAGAAGCTCTATACAGTCAGCAAAAACAGTACTGGGACTTGAGTGTGGCTGAGATCATAAGCTCCTTATTTCAATTTTCAGATTTAAATTGAAGAAAGTAGGGAAAACCATGAGGTCATTGTGGTATGACCTAAATCAAATCCCTTATAATTATACAGTAGAAGTCACAAATAGATTCAAGGGATTAGATCTGATAGAGAGTGCCTGAAGAACCATGGACAGAGGCTCATAATACTGTACAGGAGGTAGTGATCAAAACCATCCCCAAGAAAAAGAAATGCAAAAAGCAAAATGGTTTTCTGAGGAGGCCTTACAAATAGCTGAGAAAAGAAGAGAAGCAAAGAAAAGGAGAAAAGGAAGATATACCCATCTGAGTGCAGAGTCACAAAGAAGAACAAGGAGAGATAAGAAAGCCTTCCTAAATGAACAAGGCAAAGAGATAGAGGAAAAGGATAATATGGGAAAGACTAGAGATCTATTCAAGAAAATTAGAGATACAAAGGGAACACTTCATGCAAAGTTGGGCACAATAAAGGACCAAAACAGTATGGACCTAACAGAAGCAGAAGATATTAAGAAGAGATGGCAAGAATACATAGAAGAACTATACAAAAATATCTTAATGACCTGGATAACCATGATGCTGTGATCATTCACCTAGAGCCAGACATCCTGGAGTGTGAAGTCAAGTGTACCTTAGAAAGCATCACTACAAACAAAGCTAGTGGAGGTGATGGAATTCCAGCTATTTTGAAATTTGAGCTATTGACTTCAGGCTCTACTACAAAGCCACAGTCATCAAGACAGTATGGTACTGGCACAAAGACAGACATATAGATCAATGGAACAAAATAGAAAGCCCAGAGATAAATCCACACACATATGGACACCTTATCTTTGACAAAGGAGGCAAGAATATACAATGGAGTAAAGACAATCTGTTTAACAAGTGGTGCTGGGAAAACTGGTCAACCACTTGTAAAAGAATGAAACTAGATCACTTTCTAACACCGCACACAAAAATAAACTCAAAATGGATTAAAGATCTAAATGTAAGATCAGAAACTATAAAACTCCTAGAGGAGAACATAGGCAAAACACTCTCAGACATAAATCACAGCAGGATCCTCTATGATCCACCTCCCAGAATGCTGGAAATAAAAGCAAAAATAAACCAATGGGATCTAATTAAAATTAAAAGCTTCTGCACAACAAAGGAAAATATAAGCAAGGTGAAAAGACAGCCTTCTGAATGGGAGAAAATAATAGCAAATGAAGCAACTGACAAACAACTAATCTCAAAAATATACAAGCAACTTCTGCAGCTCAACTCCAGAAAAATAAACGACCCAATCAAAAAATGGGCCAAAGAACTAAATAGACATTTCTCCAAAGAAGACATACGGATGGCTAACAAACACATGAAAAGATGCTCAACATCACTCATTATTAGAGAAATGCAAATCAAAACCACAATGAGGTACCACTTCACACCAGTCAGAATGTCTGCGATCCAAAAATCTGCAAGCAATAAATGCTGGAGAGGGTGTGGAGAAAAGGGAACCCTCCTACACTGTTGGTGGGAATGCAAACTAGTACAGCCACTATGGAGAACAGTGTGGAGATTCCTTAAAAATTGCAAATAGAACTACCTTATGACCCAGCAATCCCACTGCTGGGCATACACACCGAGGAAACCAGAATTGAAAGAGACACATGTACCCCAATGTTCATCGCAGCACTGTTTATAATAGCCAGGACATGGAAACAACCTAGATGTCCATCAGCAGATGAATGGATAAGAAAGCTGTGGTACATATACACAATGGAGTATTACTCAGCCATTAAAAAGAATTCATTTGAATCAGTTCTGATGAGATGGATGAAACTGGAGCCGATTATACAGAGTGAAGTAAGCCAGAAAGAAAAACACCAATACAGTATACTAACACATATATATGGAATTTAGGAAGATGGCAATGACGACCCTGTATGCAAGACAGGGAAAGAGACACAGATGTGTATAACGGACTTTTGGACTCAGAGGGAGAGGGAGAGGGTGGGAGGATTTGGGAGAATGACATTCTAACATGTATACTATCATGTGAATTGAATCGCCAGTCTATGTCTGACACAGGATGCAGCATGCTTGGGGCTGGTGCATGGGGATGACCCAGAAAGATGTTAGGGGAGGGAGGTGGGAGGGGGGGTTCATGTTTGGGAATGCATGTAAGAATTAAAGATTTTAAAATTTAAAAAATAAAAAACTAAAAAAAAAAAAAACAAACAAATCCTAATAGATGATGCTGTTACAGTGCTACACTCAATATGCCAGCAAATGTGGAAAACTCAGCAGTGGCCACAGAACTGAAAAGTTCAGTTTTTATTCCAATCTCCAAAAATAGGCAATACTAAATGATGTTCAAACTACCACACAATTGCACTCATTTCACATTATAGCAAGGAAATGCTCAAAATCCTTCAAGTTAGGCTTCAACAGTATGTGAACTGAGAACTTCCAGATGTACAAGCTGGATTTAGAAATGACAGAGGAATCAGAGACTAAATTGCCAACATCTGTTGGATCATAGTAATAGTAAGAGAATTCCAGAAAAGCATCTACTTCTGTTGCATTCATTATGCTAAATGTCAATTGTGTGGTTGTGTGGATCACAACAAACTAGAAAATTCTTCAAGGGGAATACCAGATGGGTATTACCAGGTAGGGATTACCAGGTGGGAATACCAGACCACCTTACCTGTCTCCTGATAAATCTGTAAGCAGGAAACAACAATTAGAACCGAACGTGGAATAATGAACTGTTTCAAAATTGAGAAAGGAGTATATCAAGGCTGTATATTGCCACCATGCTTATTTAACTTACATGTAGCGGACATCACACAAAATGCTAGGCTGGATGAAGCACAAGCTGGAATCAGGATTGCAGGGAGAAATATCAATAACCTCAGATATGCACTTGACACCATCCTTATGAAAGAAAGCAAAGAAGAAGATCCTCTTCATGAAGGTGAAATAGAAGAAGGAAAAAGCTGGCTTAAAACTCAACTTTCAAAAAACTCAGATCATGGCATCTGGTCCCATCACTTCATGGCAAATAGGTGGGGAAAAAAGGGAAACAGTGACAGACTTTATTTTCCTGGGCTCCAAAATCACTGTGGACACTGACGGCAGCCATGAAATTAAAACATGCTTGCTCCTTGGAAGAAAAGCTATGACCAACCTAGACAGCATATTTGAAAGCAGAGACATTACTTTGCTGATAGAGGTCCATATAATCAAAGCTATGGTGTTTCCAGTAGTCATTACAGATGCAAGAGTTGGACCATAAAAAATGCTGAGCAGCAAAGAATTGATGCTTTTGAATTGTGGTATTTGAGAAGACTCTTGAGAGTCCCTTGGACTGCAGCAAATCAATGAAGTCGATCCTAAAGAATATCAACCCTGAATATTCATTGGAAGGACTGATGCTTTGGCCACTTGATGCAAATAGCTGACTCATTATTAAAGACTCTGATGCTGAGGAAAATTAAAGGCAGAAGAAGGGATGACAGAGGATGAGATGGTTGGATGGCATCACCAACTCAATGGACATGTGTTTGAGGAAGCTCTGGGAGATGGTGAAGGACAGGGAAGCCTGGCGTACTGCACGCAGCCCCTGCAGTTGCAAAAAGCTGGACACAACTTACCGACAGAACAGCAATGGCCATGAAACTCCAACAAGGTTAACTTAGGTAAAAAGAGACTTCTAAGGAAGTGCTTCATTGAGATGAATTACACAGATTCAAAATCTTAGACCAATCAACATTAGAAAATCATCAGTTTCCAGATGTTTAGGCACTAGTCAAATATGTTTGTGGTACTCTGCCCATTAACAGAAAATGCTAAATGCAGTGACTGAATGAACAAATTTTATTCTATGTCTCCACTGAAAACTTTCAGTTCTTCCTAACAGAAAAAAATTACTATCAAAAGTGCATTAGTTCTGTATTTTTTTTGTTATAATGTGAATTAAACTATTCCCTTTGTACTAAACTGTATATTAGTCTTAAAATGATTATACTTGACAGAATACTTGAGAATGAGTCACAAAATGCAGGAGGAATATGTGGAAATAAATGATATAAATTAATGGCTTAGAGTCAAATATCATATAAATACAAAAATAGTTAAAAGTTAAATAGTGTGTTAGCAGCTCAGTCATGTCTGACTCTTTGCAAATCCATCGACTGTAGGCTCATAGGCTCCTCTGTCCATGGGGTTCTCCAGGCAAGAAGATATACATGAAGGCTACTTATATTTTTGCTGATGTTCCATTTTCCACTTACCTTAATAAGGTATTGTCTTCCATTCTCAAGCTTTGCTTGTAACTAGTCTTTCAGAATCAGTTTAAAAACTAACCTATTTCAGAAGAGGCTGTGTTAATATCAGTGACATGTCAGTACATTTAATCTGCCCTCAAGGTGTACAGAGGAACAACTTTATTTCCTGTGAGAATCCAGACAGAGTAATTAGTACTGTATATATTTTTTCTTCTACTGGTAAGTAATAAAGAAAGCTGAGTGCCAAAGAATTGGTGCTTTTGAACTGTGGTGTTGGAGAAGACTCTTGAGAATCCCTTGGTCTGCAAGGAGATCCAACCAGTTCATCCTAAAGGAGATTAATCCTGGGTGTTCATTGGTAGGACTGATGTTGAAGCTGAAACTCCAATACTTTGGCCACCTGATACGAAGAGCTGACTCACTGGAAAAGACCCTGATGCTGGGAAGGATTGAGGGCAGGAGGAGAAGGGGACGACAGAGGATGAGGTGGTTGGATGGCATCACCCACTCAATGGACATGGGTTTGGGTGGACTCCGGGAGTTGGCGATGGACAGGGAGGCCTTGCGTGCTGCGATTCATGGGGTCACAAAGAGTCAGACATGATTGAGCGACTGAACTGAACTGAAGTAATAAAGTATAAGCATGTTAACACAA